>NC_133157.1:7020833-7334027 GCF_040802235.1 Manis javanica | reverse complement strand
GAAAAAATAATAATAACCCCCAAGTATGTGAAAGCCCTTTAAACTCGAAAACATTCCAGAAAGGTGTGTTGTGAGAAGCCTTTATTTCCTCTCCAGAAATGTGGGTGGCACAGGCTTCCTCCTGAGTCCTAACTGACAGCAGCTGCCTGGTGAGGATGGTGAGGAAGGAGAGCAACTGGTGCTGGTGGGGAGGAGAAGTGTGGCCAACAGACTAATGGCCCCGCAAAGGGGTCCACATCCTAATTCTGTGATTAGTGTGAATATGTTAGGTGACATGACAAAGGGGGTTTAGGAAGCAGATGGAATTAAGGTTGCTAATCAGCTGACCTTAAAATAAGGAGATTATCCTGGATTACCTAGGGGGCCCTGGGTAATCACAAGGGTGCTTTCAGTGTGAAAGAGGGAGACTGAAGAAAAACCAGAGAGATGGCAGCCAGGGAAGGACTACATAGTTGACTTTGAAGATGGAGGAGGGGCCATGAGCCAAGGAACACAGGAAGCTTCTAGAAAATGGAAAAGATAAGGACATGGATTCTCTCCTAGGGCCTCCAAAAGGAATGCAGCCCTTTCAAAGGCTTGATATTAGCCCTGTGAGACCCAGTTCAGACTTCTAACCTCCAGAAAATGTATGCTGCTTTAAGCTACTAAATTTGTGGTGATTTGTTACAGCAGCCATAGGAAACTAATCCAGGAGGACAGGTGGACCCCTTGAGTTGCAGAGTGATAGGGGAGGAGATTGGCATGCCTCCCCTCCCCAAATTCCTGGTGGGGGGACGGCACCGGCAAACATGCAGCAGGCTTCCTGTGTCCTCTGGGGGAACGCTGAAGAGGCCCTCTGCTTTGCTGTCGGTTCATGATGGGACAGAGAACCCTGAGCAGCAGACCTTGAATGCCAGGCTTGTGGGCATTCTGGAGGCACCAGGGAGCCACTGACAGTTGCAAGCAGAGCAGGGGGATGATGAGAACTTGCTTTTAGCCGCAGGAACAGGGTGAAAGAGCCCTGGGGTTGGAGTTAGAGAACGGGGTTCAAATCCCAGCATTGCCTACCTGGGTGACTTTGGCGCAAGTTGCTAATGCTCTTTGGATTTGGATTCTGTCTTCTGAAAACACGGGCCATTTTTGGAGTCCTTTCTAGTCAAGAACTACAATGGACCCTGACTAGTCAGGGCCTCTTGGGATCAAAGGGAATTCTCTGGCCTGGCACCCAAAGAGTGTAGAAAGCTAATAATAATAATAGCAACATTTGCTGAGCACTAACTATGGGCTAAGAACTTTACATGATGCATCTCATTTAATCTTCTCACCATCCCATCAATGGCTCTCCAAGGCCCTTAGTTTAAAGGTCAACACCGTGGCCCATTATGCCTTGCATGGTGTGATCCAACTGGGCCCTCTAGCCTCATCTCAGACCTCTCTCCCTTTCATTGTCTACATTCACTCATTTCAGCATCAGAAATTAACGTGACACACCCCTTTCACCTCAGGACCTTTGCACAGGCCATTCTACCCACTGGGAATACAGTTATCCTGCTCTCCACTCTCTTAGCTCCTCTATCCTCTGGTCTCAACTCGGTGGTTGGGTAGTTACCCCACCCTCCAGCTAAATTCAGTTCCTGTGTACTTGCAGTCGATTTCAGATGATACAGCCCCATATGTAAGCACATGAAAATACATGCCCATGTGGTTACCTGATCAGTCAGTCTCTGCTAGGGGAGCCAAGAGGCAAGGATGGTAAATGTTTGCTCAAAGAATGAATGAGTAAATAAATAAATAACCTTTGCTGCAGGAATAAACAACAGACCCTAAAGGTTGGTACTGTTATCATCTGCACTTTCTCAAAACAGTCATGCGCTCAGAGACAATCAAAGGTTTGTAAAGTCACAAGTTGAACCTGGAAAACTCCTCTCTTTGCAAGAGGTGAAGCTGGGGCCCTTCTGAGCCAGAGGGTCACTGTGAGAGGGGGTCAAGGCTGAAGGAACTTGGGCCCGTCCCTGAGGCAGCAAAGCTCCTTCAAGGGCAGCGCTGGAAGAGGATGTGCTGAGCACAGCTGCTCAGGCGCAAGAGGAAGGAACTGTTGGGGAGGGGGATGTTTGCTGGGGCCCCAGACCCTGCTCCAGCAGCCACAGCAGCTCTTCCCGCAGCCCAGGCCCTCGTACCACCCTGGCTGCCTCCTTCACATGCTCACTGGCTAATGTTGCAGTTTAAGTGGCTTTTCAAGTTGGATCCCACCGGATGTGGACAGGGGTTGGGGCCTGACCCAGTGACCCACTGAGGGAGGGAGTGAAAATTGGTATCACCCTTTTGGAGGGTGATTTAGCAATATCTGTGACAGCTTTTTTGGTGCATACCCTTTGACCCAGCAATTCCACTTCTGGGAATTTATCCTAAGGACTTTCTACCATTAGTTGACAATGATATTCACACAAGGAGGTAGCACTGTTTGTCATGGCAAGGGATGAGAAGCCACCTAATGTTGATCAGCAGGAAACAGATAAGAGAATTATGCTTCATTGATCCCATGGAAACTATGTAGTTGTTAAAAAGAATGAGCTGATCTACATGAACTGACATAGGAGGATATTCATGATATATGTATATATTGTTAAAATTTTTTAAAAGTCCCAGAACCATCTATGTTTCTATTGCTCAGTAACACACCACCCCAAAACTGGCCAGTCCTTCAGCTTCACAAGGCATTATGCGGTCTCATCCAACTTGAGGCTTGGCTGGCCTAGAACTTCCAAGATGGCCTCCCTTCCTCCAGGGCCTCTCCCACATGACCTCTGATCGGTCTGCAGTCTAGCATGAGCTTCCTTACAGCATGGCTGCTGGATCCCAGGAGTGAGCATTTCAAGGGGAAAAGCCTCAAAGTGCAAGCCCTATTCAAGCCCCATTTGCACTGTGCTTGCTAACGTCACCCTAGCCAAGGCAACTCACGTGACCAGACCCAAATTCAAGGTGAGTGAGGCCTATGCAAGGGCATGGACGCTGGAAGGCAAGATGCATCAAGGGCCATTACAGGAACAATCTAGCACAATATGTCTAATTAGGTAACATTTTATTAAGAAACTATGCATGTTCTTAATATAATATCTTAACATATATGTTGTATAATACACATATGTATGTTTATATGCTTATAAATTCATATGTTTAAATATTTACATGCATTGGTGTAAACCAAAGGACTATTTAATAAGCTGCTAACAGTGGTTAACTCTCAGGAGTAGAAATGTAAAAACCATTCAGTTTTTACTTAATACTTTTCTTTAGGGTTTAAATGTTTGAAAAGTAAAAGTGTTATTTTTGCAATAATTTTTTTAATGTTCTATGATAACCTTTGCGTGTCATTAGATACAAATTTTCAGCACAGCTTTTGAGAGCGTAGAGTTCATTCCCCTGACCCCTGATGCTGGGTATTTAGGCTGTTTCCAACTGTTCTGCCACTACAGGCCACATTCTGATGAACATCCTCTGAGCCAAATCTTTTACAAGTCCCAAATTATTATCTCAGGATACGTTCTGAGAAAAGGCGCTGCTGAGGTGAAGGTTAGGAACATTCTAAGGATGTAACTTATTCTGCCAGATTGTCCTGCTAACTGGCAGACAGATTCTCCCGACCACCAGCAGCCCAGGGGGCGCACACTGTGGTCCGTCTGGTGTCCACCCTCATAAGAACCCAGTGTCCATGTTACAGGTGAGAAAACTGAGACCCAGAAAGAGGAAGCAATTTGTCTAAGACCAACACAATAAAATACAGCCCAGGAGGGCACCGGACTAACCAGGGCTTCCTTGGCTCCCAGGCGAGCCTCGGATGCTCCATCCCACGACCTGGCTCCCATCCTGCTCAGGGCCAAGTCCAGTCCCTCATGACAGTGTGTGATCCGGGCCCCGCTCACCTGCCCACCCCTTCCTCCCTCACCACCGCCCACCTCCACCCTCTTACTTCCACCCAGATTAACCTGCTTTCAGTTCCCAAAAGGAAGAGAACCCGGCCCGGTCTCTGACCCTGTTTACACGCTGTCCCGCTCTGCCTATGACATGTCCTCACCACAACCTGACTCCCACTTCCTCCTGGAAGCCTTCCCTGATCACCTGAAGGGAGGTTTGGTAACATGGTCACATGTACACTCCTGGAGTTTCCATTCATTCATGCTTGCTTGGGTTCATTTATTCAGCAAATGCCTAGTGAATGCTTGTCTGTGCCAGGAACCAGGCTGGATAGCAGGGACACCAGGGTGAAGAGACCCTCCCTGCCCTGCAGAGGCCACATCTCAGTGTGAGTTGAGGGGGGTGGGCAGAGAGGGTAGGCGATGCCAGTCCACATCTGAACAGTGCTGGGCTGGACATGGGCCATATGCACATTGGGGGCCCAAAAACTCCAGCTCAAATAACATAAACACCCATTTAAAAGGGGGAAAATCTGTCAGAGCACCAGAGGTGACATAGATTATTCCAATTATCCTGTTCCCTAAGTATGTATGAGCTTGACAACCATACTAACCCACATTTATTGAGTCCCTGCTCGGTGCACCTAGCATGTAATAACTCACCAAATCTTCACAACCACCTATGAGGTAGGGAGTATAATTGTCCCCATTTACATAAGAGGAAACTGAGGGTTAGAGTGGTGAATCAGTTACCCACGGTCACCCAGCTGGGAAGTGGCAACCATGATTGGGACATACATGGCTAGGCCCCTGGGTCCTGTGTTCTTAGCCAACATACCACACAGCTACAAATTAAATGCAAACCAAACTATAAGAACAACAGCATTCAAGCCCCTGCACAAACTAAATGTGATGGACGATGAGGTTTTGTGGGCATGAGGCTGCCCCCACCATGCTGAGTTCAGCCCATGGGTCCCTGGGAGGCCCTGGCCTGCCTGCTACATTTCTGTTCCCAAAACGCAGGAAAATTGCCAGCTTTTGTCCTTCACTTGGCGTAACTGCACCTTTTATAATTTTTAATTTGATTTTTGAAACAGATAATCTTTTCACATTGTTACAAAATTTTGAAAAATTACAGACAGATAGATATAGATAATAGAAAGATAAATATAGATAGAGATAATTCCCACCCCTCTCCCTGAGAAGTCAGTTAAGGAGCTTGTTGTGTGTCTTTCCAGGGATAACTTAGGCAAATATAAATACATACTGTTTTCTCTCATTTAAGACAGAAAAGTCTCATGCCATGTCCATGGCTCAACTCCACGCTATTGCCACTTACAGGATCTTGGAGATCATTGCACATTGGTAGGGAGAGGGCTTGTTCATTGCTGCTCACAGGTGCGTGTTCCTGCTTGGCCCCTACCAAGGCACTCCACAATTGTTCCTGACCTTCCCAGTGCCCGTTTGGGGGTAAGTTGCTGTGGCAAGCAGCCTTTAAGATGGCCCCCCATGCTGCCCGCTTGCTGGTGTTCATGCCTCTAGGTAACCCCCTCCCCTGAGAGTGGGCTGTGGATCCAGACACCAGTTTTCAATGAGGAGGTACTGTGACAGTCATGGGATGGCTGAGAGAAGGCCTGGAAGGAGTGACACCTTAGCAGCAATGGTTTCTAAATACCATTCTCCCATAAAAGTAATCAGGGCTCCTTCAAGAAACGCCTGATTCTAAGGCTAAGACGAGAAATTTAAGATAAGCCTGGAACTCAAAAAAGCAGAAGGACAAGGGCATATTAAAGGGACACAGCAGCCAACTAGAAAGCGCCCCCAACAGCCAAGGCTGGAATTAAGCAACAAAATAAATAACACAATATTGGATTATAACTCAGAGTATAAAATAAATATGAGTTCATACTGATATAAGTAAATGATTGAATTAAAAAGTAAATGGGAAAGAAGGGACAAACAGTCTTTGCAGAAGAATTCCACATAATTTATGATACTCCTCCCAGGAGGTGGAGTTTAATTCTGCCCCCCTTGGGTATGAGCTGGACGTACTGACTTGCTTTCAAAGAAGAATGTGGGGAAGAGTGTGGGAAAGGAAAAAATCAGAACCTTACAGTGGAGAAACCTATCAGACTCCACCTTAACCCAGAAATTAAGGTTAATCTCATTTACCGCTGTGGCATCCTACCCCCAAATCCATAACCCCAACACAATCTTGAGAAAAACAAATACAAACCCAAACATTCTACAAAATACTTGGCCAGTGCCCCTCAAAAGTCAGAACCATGAAAAGTAAGTAAAGACTGGGAAACTGTCAGAGACCAGAAAAAAGTCAAGGGGACATGACAAAATGCACTGGGGTATCCTTACGTGGATCGTGGATCAGATAAAGGACATTAGTGCGGAAGTGAGTGAAATCTGAGTAAGGCTTAGGGTTTGGTTAATAATTATGTACCAAAGTGGATTTCTCTTGACCAATGTACCATAGTAAGCTGAGATGATGATAATGTTAGAGGAAACTGGGTGAGGGGTGTACAGAAACTCTCTGTATCACTTTGCAATTTTTCTGTAAATCCAACATTATTCCAAAATTTTAAAAGTTTTTTATTAAGAAAAAAAGTGATGGGATGTCACTTCTGAGACTGGGTTACAAACAGATGCTGGCTTCCGTATTGCTTGTTCTCTCTTGCTTTCTGACCTGCTGGCTCTGCTGAAGCCCCCTGCCACGTGGGGAGCTGCTCCACAGAGAGGCCCACGTGGCAAGGTCCTGCGGCTGGCCTCTGGCCAACAACGTGGCACTGAGACCTTGGTCCAGCAGGCCATGGGGAGCTGAATGAATGCTGCCAACAATCTGGCGAGTGAGCTTGGATGCAAATCCTCCCCGATTTGAGCCTTCAGATGGGACCCCAGCTGCTGCAGATACCTTGATTGCAGTTCTGTCTTGAGCCAAACATTCCTGATCCACAGAAACTATGGGATAGTAAATGTTTTAAGGTGCTGAGTTTTTGGGGGGCAGTATGTTACACGGCAATAGACAACCAAAGCAGTTCCCCTCTCTTCTCTGTTATTTCCTCACTGGCCTGGGGTCTGTGACATAGCCCTACGTGGCCCAAACACAGCAGAAATGCTGACTCAGGCCAGGCTCCAGCCTCCAGTTGGTCCAGTATTTTACTAGATTATTGAAATCGAAATAGTTCAAAACTTGGAAGTCCTCAGGGACCACAGTTTGAAAACTATCACTCCCCTGCTTCAATCCTCCAAGAGTGTCTCGCTGTTTCTCAAGTAGAATCCAGAATCCTTCCTGTGGCTTGCCAGGCCCTCGTGGTGGCTCCCACCCACCCTCTGAGCTCCCTGTCTATGTTTTCCCTCCCCCTTATCTTCTAGACCCCTGATCCCACCAGCTTCCCTGGCCCTGCCCATGCCTGCCTCAGGGCATTTGAACATGCCATGTTCTCTGCTTGGTATGTCTTTCCCCACATCCTCCCAGGGCTGCTGGTTCTTTATTCAGGCCTCAATTCAAACATCATCAAGGGGAAAGACTGACCCTGATCACCCATCTCCCCACCCTTTGTGTCTCTAATGCTCTGACTCCCATCTCCCTAATTTTTCTTCCTAACATTAATCACCTCCTGAGATTATCTTATTTATTTATGTGTGTGTGATTTGTTTTGTTCTGTTTTGTTGAGTGTGGTGGTTAAGAGCCTTGGACTCTGGTTTGAATCCTGCCTCCACCCCATCCTAGCTCTGCCCTTGAGACCCAGACTCTCTGGGTCTCAGCCTTCTCATTAGTGAGGAATAATAATAATAATACACTGTGTCATGACTGTTGGGAGAACTTAAATTTAACAGATAAAGTGCCTGGCCTATTCCTGGCCCATCGTAAGTGCCCGGCATGTATATTTATGATATTATTTCATAATGATAACATATGTGGTTATTATTATTATTAATTACTATTCCCTGTCTCCCACCAACCCGAACATAAGTTCTGGGAGGGAAAGGACTTGGCCTTGGAGTTTTGCCCACTACTTCATCCTCAGCAGAGCCTGGCACATGGTGCAGGCCAACAACCACACGCTGAATGAGTGAATGAACGAACGACATGGAGTAAGGACTAAGAACACTGGCTTTGGAGTCCAGCAGACCTGTCTGCACTCTCTTCTCAGCCCTACCTCCTAGGACCCTGTGACCTTGAATGAGTGATGTCACGCTCTGAGCCTCAGTTTCTCCATCTGGAGCCTCCTCAGAGAGTAGCCAGGAGGGCCGCACACACTCCTGTGGGACAAGCTATCAGCACAGCACCCAGCGTTCAGGCAGGACACGGGGAACACTAGCCATCAGACTTCTCTCCCTTGGCGTTGCCAGCTTGCAGATACACAGAGACGCACATGGCAGTTTGCAAACAATTGCGGAGGCTCTGTGATCTCAGATTCATCCTCTAACAGCCCCATGCTAGGTCATGGGCCCTTCCCCTGCACCAGGTCAGAAGGCTGTGTTCCTGACTGATGGACTGCGCTGGGCAGGCTGGGCCTCCCTCTGCCGAGAGTTCACGCTTCTAGAACTTGCCACATCAGCACTTCCTTCCTCTGCGGGGCTAGCTGCCTCGGGGATCAGCAGGAAGCCCTTGTACCAATATTCCTGTGGCTGAGGCTCTCGATAGGAGAGCAGCATGAAAGTGGATGGTCACCCTGGGGGGCAAGGGTAGGTGGTTCTCAGGTCATCAAATGGAGCCACGGCCAGAGGATGATGGAGTTCTGGCCAAATGGAATGTGGGCAACAGTGACTGGGCATCATTTCCAGACCTGACCCACAAGAAGTCTCCCCCTTCATTCTCTACCCTCTGCCATCTTAATGTTTAGGCCCAGGGCTGCCTAGAAAGCCACATGTGAAAACAGCAGAGCCCCCATCACCAGGTCCCCAGATAGCTCCGGGAGCAAAGCCCTTCCCACCACCCTTCCCCACTGCTGACCCAACTTTACAATACTAAGAAACTAACTCCTAATCAGTTAAACACTGAGATTTCAGGGTTATGGGTTACTGAAGCCAATTTATTATTTTCTTCTACGAGGCTCACCTTAGGCATATCTTTTAAAAAGTAATGTATTTTTCCACCACTTCACCACGCTGAGACAAATACGTGGTAAAAAGTTCAAATATCACAGACATGAATGAAGGACCCCTGTGCTCCCTCCCTGTTTCTGCAATAAGAGATAACCACTGTGAATAGTTTGGATATAATCTTCTAGATCTTTTTATTATGCAATAACAGCATATTTTTATGCAAAAAGCATCAGATGATACATATTTTTCTGCAAGATTTCCTTTCACTTAGCAACATACTTTGGATATCTTTCCATGTTTGGACACAGGGAACTAAGACATTCTTTTTAACATTGGTCTGGCATTCCATTACACGTGGGTACTAAAATGTATTTAACAGGCCCAGATTAGTTATTTACTTCTGTGTCACAAATTACTCCAAAACTCAGAAGCTTAGGACAACATTTATTATCTTAGAGATTCTGAGGGCGAGGAATCCAGGAGCGGCCCATCTGGGTGGTTCTGGCTTCGGGTGTCTCACAGGGGTGCAGTCAGGCTGTCGGCCGGGGCTGTCCTCTTCTGAAGGGGCTGAGGAATTGGCTTCCAGGCTGTCTCCTGGGACTGTAACAGGCCTCGATTCCTGGCTGGCTGTGGCTGCAGACTTCAGTTCGGTGGGCCTCTCCACAGGCCGTCTGAGTGTCCCCAAATGTGCCAGCTGGTCCCCCCTGAGTGGGTAATGAGTCAACCCAACATGGAAGCCACAGCCTCTTATAGCCTAATCTCAGAAGTGACAGTCACAAGGGCAGGCCGCTCTGCCACTGGTCACTCAGACCAACTCCAGTACACGTGTCTTGGAGGCTGCCACCATAGGCACCTACTACTGACACGTAGAGGTTTCCCCTTTTCTCTGTTCTAGATCTTCCTGCAGTGAACATCCTTGCTCGGTTCCCTTTGCACACCTGTGGAAGGGAGGTTGTTGGAAAAGCTCCCCTGGGCAATGTACACGCAATGATCCACCGAGTTCTCACCACGCAGTGGTGAAGCAGTCACGTCGTGTGTTCACTTTGCAGATGAAGGATTCAGTGATCACGGGGCCCTTCTGCTCAGTCCCACAAGGGTTCTTAGCACCCTCAGGAACAGAGGAGCCTTGACAGGAGTTTTCTAGATGGGCTCTTTCGATGGGAGAAGTTCGGTGAAGCTGAGCAGAGAAGATGACTGGGAACCACAGTAAGTTCAGTCTCACCCACGGACCAGTCTCACCCATGGAAGGTGGGGCAGGGTTACCACCCCCGTCATACAGATGAGGAAACTGAGGCTTAGAATGGCAGGCTTGCCAGCTGCACAGCTGGTCAGAGACAGAACTAGGGGTCACACCCATGCCCCCTGACTCCTAGACCCTCCCCCAGACTCCCACCAGGCTCAGTGCCAGGCATGGAGCACACAGCAGCTCACCCCATCTCCAAAGAGCCCTGCGAGGGCAGAAGAGGAAAGCCGGGCTCTGAGATTCCAGGTGTGGAAACTCTGCAAAAGCCACAGGCAGGCTGTGGCCTGGTGTGGGTGGGGGCTGCTGGGGGCGCCGCAACAGGGCCAGGGAGAAAGGGAGGAAAGCGGAGGCAGGCTTCACAGGAGAGATCAGCTCTGCTGCCCCGTTACGGAAAACTCGTATCTTTGAGGTAGGACCGGAAACAGGATGTGGGTTTCCCTTCAAGGGGCTGGTGCCCCACATGGATACATACTATCAGCTACAGGGAAATACTGTGGCAGAGGCAGTGCCGCCCAGGGTCAGAGCACAGCCTCTGGAGGGGGACAGGCTCCTGGCTGTGTGACTACAGGGGCCTGGCTTAACCTCTCTGGGCCTCTTTCAGGAATAAATGGTGAAAAGGGCTCTCTGCAGTGTTGACAGGTAGGAGCAATATTTTGCCAAAAGGGGAGGCCAAGCCAGTGGCCTGCCTGGCCGGTCTTATCCCCCACCCCATGGTAATAACCACCAGCAGCCCTGTGTCCCAGACTCCCAAACACACATGCTATTATGTAAAACGAGTGAGCTTGTTGGGCAAGCAAGTAGATTCCAGACAAACCCCTAGTCTCCACCTGACTATTTCCCTCCATCTTGGTGCCCCCAGGCTCCTGTGGAAGGGATGCCCTGTCCTGAAGCCAGCCTGGCCCAGCTGCTGATCCAGGTGCTCAGAGTTGTGTTCACGTGACCCAGGTTTGCTGAGCCACTCCGGTACCAGGCCCATCCTTGCTCTCCCAGAGCCCACCTTCTAGGGCTCTGCCTAGGCCCCTTAAGTGTCACCTGCATTTAGGAGCTGCAATCCAAGATTTCAGTGTTGTCCTGAGCATTGGGGTGACAGGAAGGGAGAGACCAGGAGCTCAGGAGCATGACCCTGCACTGGGTGTTAAAGGCCTTTGTCTTGCTGTGTGACTTTGAGGAAACCCCTGTCTCTCTCTGGGCCTTACAACAGAAGGGACCATAGATGCAGCTCTTTCAAAGTAATCCAAACAGAGGTAACATACTTGGCATCAGACAGCCTCTAGTTGTTTACTTATATGTATCACTTACTGGCTTGGTGACATTAAGGGAGTCAACCTCTCTGGGCCCTGACTTCCCCATCTCAAAAATTTGAATAATAATCCAGGGTTGTTTCAAATACTAAAAAAGAGCATGGGCAGGAAACACAGTGTTTGATTCACAGTAGGAATTCAATAAGCAGCAGCTCATTTTTTTCTTTAAAATAATTGTTATTTTATCAAAATAATGCCATACTTCAATGAATCTAAGACATCACTGATTAAAACATGCACAAGTACTTAACGTACCACCAAAAAGAAAACCACTGCCAATTATAGTTGTCAGGCACACCATTGACTGTAAAAAGATGCATCTTGATTTTAAAGACGTTAAGATGTGAAAAGATGGGCATGTTAGAATTGATGAGCACATTTTAAAGAGCAACCTCGACCTGTGCATGGCAAGCAAATCAGCTTGTGCTCAAAGGAAGATAACAACAGACAGCAGTTTCCTGTCTGCCCCTCCCTTGTCTTCCCACGCCAGCTCCCCAGAAGCAACCGCTTTTGACTCTGAGCTGTTTTTTTTCTAGCACTTGCACATCTCTTATTTGTAAACAATAAGCACAAACTGCTATCTCTTGGTACCTTTGTTTTAGCCATTTACCTACTACCTACCCTATGGACCTGTAACTACACTACCTGCTGACCACCTGCACCCATCAAGGGGGATTTGGTTCCCCTGCATCATCCCCCGTCATCCACTGTGGAAGTAATGGTGCAACTTGTGGTTAAATCACTAGTCACACTTCAGATTTGCACATTTCCCTACACAACTCACTGAATATATTTAATACCTCAAATGAAAAAATTCGCTCTCGTAGTTACATGATTTTTCTTATGTAAATAGTATTTGTAGCTGAGCATTGCCTTTCCTTTCTTACTTTGTTTTTCCTGAAGTTAGTTACTTTTTATTACAGCTTTATTGAGATATAATTGACGAACAATACACTGCAGGTATTTAAAATGTACAACTTGGTAAATTTTGATGTATGTGACCACCTGTGAAACCATCATCACAACCCAGGTAGTGGCTAGACGTGTTAGGCCCACGAGTTCCTCACACCGCTTTGCGATCCTCTCCTTTCCACCCTCCCTGAAGCCTCACCCCATTAGGCAACCACAAATCTCTCTGGCATCTATAGATTAGCTTGCATTTTCTGGCATTTTATATAAATGGAATCACACAATGTGAGCTCTTTGTGGTCTGGCTTCTTTCACCCAGCATCATCATTTTGAGATTCATCCATGTTGCACATGTCAATAATTCGCTCCTTTTTGTCACCATGTACTGTGGGACGATGCACCACAGTTTGTTCAACCATGTGCCTCTTGATGGACACTGGAGCTGTTTTTGCCTATTATGAATAACGCTGCTATGAACATTCCTGGCAAGTCTTTAGGCAGACATGTTTTCATTCCCTTTATGTAAATACCTAAGAGTAGACTTGCTGGGTGTGCAGTAAGTGTAGGTTTAACTTCATAAGGACTGCAAATTTGTTTTCTGAAGTGGTGGTTCCATTTTATATTCCTACCAGCAAGATATGAGAGTTCCGGTTACTCCATACCCTCCCCAGCACTTGGGATTATCAGCTTTTTAAGTTTGCTGTTCTAATGTGCATATAGTGGTATCTCATTGTGGCTTTAATTTGTACTTCCCTTATGACTAAAGATGTTAAGCATCTTTTCATGCATTTATTGGCCATTCATATATCTTATTTTGTGAAGTAACTGTTCAAATACTTTGTGTCTTTTTTAATTGCCCTGTTTGTTTTATTATTGAGTTGTAGATGTTCTTTATATATTCTGGATCCAAGTCCTTTGTCAGAGACATATAGTGCAAATATTTTTCTCCCAGTCTGTGGCTTGCCATTTCATTCTCTTAACAATGACTTCTGAAGAGCAAACATTTTGATTTTGACAGTCTAATTTATCAAGTATTTACTTTCATAGTTTATGCTTTTTAAAAAAATCTCTTTACTGTAGTTTTAATAGGGAATGAATTAGGCATGTATGATTAGTGCATCATCTTATCAAGGAACTCCTCTTGGCTCATTTTCTTTGGTGAGAAATTCCCTCCCACCCTGCAATGCATCCCCTTCCATCACAGGAGGTCAGAAGGACATGTTTGAAGGAGCAAGCCCATCTAGTCTTCCCTCCTGGCTTTAACCATTCACAGCTCTATAGCTTTGGGAAAGTCATCTAATCTTCTCAGGCCTCAGCTTCCCAATCCAGGGAGTAAAGGAAACATCATAACCTCAAGGGGAGGTGGCAAGGTCATACAAGGAGAGGGCTGTCACAAGGTCGTGGGCTCTGCACGTAGGCCAGTGGCTTCTGGGTGGCTGGCAGAGGCCTTTCAGCCAACTCAGAGCTTTACAGTCAGGGCTCAGGTGGGGCCGATTCTCACGCACTCCCTGCATGGAGGGAGACTGAGGTCCGGAAGGAAGGAGAATCACACAGAGAACAAGAACCTAGTTCACACAGGGAACCGGAACCACGCAGCTGCTCAGGCAGCGCAGGGCTGCCAACTTCTGTTCCAGAGCAGTCTCTACACCCAGAGCCACCGATGGGCTAGATGGGCTGGTAGAACTGGCCATGTCCTTTCCCTGCGGTGGCGGAAGAGCCTGCTCTCCTCCAGGACAGGACACTCCTGAGGCCTCACTCCAGCCTCAGCCGTCCCCAACCGCCAGCCGGGAGCTCTCTGGGCCCAAGGCTGCTTCCGGCTGTGGTTGTCTAGCACCACCTACAGGACACAGGCAGAACGACTCTCTCCACGGCTTCTCTGAGCCCAGATTCCTGAAACTCCGTACTGGGGAGGCGCCCGTGGATACAGCGCCCCCTGTGGCCGCCCAGAGCTCTGCGGCCTCCATGGGTCTCGGCTCACGACAGGGGAAAGCAGGACCCTAAGCACTGAAGCAAATACGCTTTCAGCTGAAAGATGCATCATTCACATGAGTGTCACTCAAAAAGAAAAAATGCTAACAAATATGACATAGCACTTTCTTATCACTTATAAATTTTATTTTATACTTACTGAAGTCTATGTATATGACACTATTGTGCATACATAAAAAGGAAAGTATGATCAAAATAATTTAGTGAAGATATTCCTGAAACATCTGCACATGCAGAATCTGACTTCCCCGCATCACTTTTTCGTTCTGAGCTATTGAGGTCGGTGTTGCTCCAGACAATCTTGTCGTGTGTCATCAAGAGCAGGGGCGATGCAGCTTTTCTTCAGAGTATGCCACTCTTGTCTCAGAGATATCCTTCCAAGCTGGAGGTTTTGTTGTACATGTACAAGTATTGATTAACATGTCACAGTTGCCATCTGGTCACTGCAGTTATAAATACATCCTGATTTCAGAGATGTTAAAATGTGGGGTGGGAAACACATCGCAGAGTGGTGAAATATGGTGTTAGCACTGCTTCTTCAACAAAAGTCTGGGGTGCCTACTGTATGCCAGGCCTGTGCAAGGGATGGGAGACAAAACCCCAAACAAGACTGTCTCATTTCTGCTCTCAGAGAGCTCATAGTGCCACAGGGAGACAGACATCCAACAAATAATCACACAGACAGAATGATCATGGGTGTACTATGAGAGGGGCCAGCAGCAGAAGTGACTGTGTCTGGGGTCAGGGAGGGCTTCCCTGAGGAAGTAGCATCTGAGCTCTGATGAACAGAATAGGATCCAGCTAGAAAGAGAGGCTAAAGGCATGCAAGGAAGAAGCAAGAGCATATGTAAAGGTCCTGGGGTCAGGGGGAGGCATTTAGAGGCTCCAGTGTGGCTGGTGTATGATGAATGAGGGGGAGAGTGGCAGGCACTGGAGCTGGAGAGGTGGGAAGGGGAAGATCATGACAGCTTTGCTCCAAAGCACAATGGGAGGCTGTTGCAGGGTTTTAAGTTAAGATAGAAATTGAGATACACAGAGCGTAAATAACATGCCAAGGCACAGAAAGTGATGGAGACAGAAATAGAACTCAGGTCTGGCTGGTTCCAACATCTCTGCTTTCAGTCCTTACTGGTGGGGCCAGAGGGGACTGTGGTCCACCTCCTCACTGTCCAGCTGAGGAGACTGGGGCCTAGGAAGGGGGGAATAGGCCCTGGCCAGGCTTTGGCCAAGGCCCCACCTCCTGGAGTACCTGGGAAAATACTGGGCAGCAATGGCTGTGCCTTCTTAGGTCACAGGTAGCTGTCAGCCAAGTGTCCCCAGTTCCCAGTTTATATTGGCAGTGGCTGGCTAGAGCTGGAATCCTGGAGCCTTCCAAGGCCAGGCCAGGTTCAGAGTGGACCCAGGCTTGTGACACAACTAGGCGAGACCTGTGTTGCACTTTCTTCCGGCCACCCCGCCAGGATGGATCAAAATTCAGCCCCGCTGACCTCCCAGGCCCTCTAAGCCTTCCACCCAGGCTTGACAGCCCAAGGACTCTGAGCACAGAAGGACACAGTACCAAGCCCCTGGGTGGGCCAGCCAGGCATGTCTACAGCCTCTCTTGTGAGCATAACCCCAGCACAAAGATCCTGGGATAGACAACTTATGCTTGTTTGCTTTTTTTTTTTTTTCAGGAAAAATTCCTAGATTTTAACTTACTGAATCAAGTTAAGATTTTGATTAATTATCAGCAAATAGTCCTCGTAGGATTTTGCACCAATTTATATTCCTAGTAACAGTTCGAGGTGTGTTCCTCCCATTCTCCATCACCAATAACACCTGAGGGCCCTATTTTTTATTTCTGTCAGTTGGGAAGGCCAGCACTTGTCCCTGCTGCTTGAATTTGCATTGTTTATTACTGAAGAGAGATTCCCAGACTCAATATGTATCAATGTAACCTTTGGCATTTGTTACAGAAATGAAAAGGCATGCATGGGAGAAAGCATTTACAAAGATAGAGCTGGCAAAGGACTTGTATCTAGATACATAAAGAACTCTAAATACTTACTAATAAGAAGACAATTTAAATAGAATGGACATTTCATCAAAGATCTACAAATGGCAAATAACCACACATTAACCAAAGGGAAATGCAAGTTAAAACCACAATGAGATATCACTTCACACCTACTAGGATGGTTAAAATTAAAACTCCACTATATGTTGGCAAGACTGTGGAGCCACTGGAATTCTCATACTCTGTTGGTGGGAATGTAAAATGCACAGCCACTTTGAAAATCAGTTTGGCAGTTTCTTAAAATATTAAACTACACCAACCATATGATCCAGCCATTCCAGTTCTAGGAATTTATCCAAGCAAATGAAAGCATTTGTCCCCACAAAGACTTGTACCCAGGCTTCACAGTGGCTTTGTTGTGATAGCTAAACATGGGGAACAACTAAAATATCTATCAGTATGAAGAATGAAGAGATAAACAAGTTATGGTGTATCCTACTCAGCAATAAAGAGGGAATTACTGATAAACACATCAACACGGACGTATCACAAAATAATGAGACCGAGAGAGAAAAGCCAGAGAAACGAAGAAGTACATGTACGCACGTAAAGCTGGAAAACGCAAACTAATCTACAGGGACAGGAAGAACGGCAGTGGTTACTTTGGGGAGGAGCAGGGAGGGAGCTTCAAGGGAGGGGTGATTATAAAGGGGCACCAAGAAACTTGGTGGTGATAGAGATTTTCATGACAATCCTTATTGCCTTAATAGTGGAAATGATTTCACAGTTTTACACAGGACTCATCAAATATATATATATTTTTTTACTTTTTAGGAGAGCAAGTGAAAGGTTTTTATTTAGAGATAAAGCAAGAGGACAGAGCTCCTCGCTTGTGCCAGAAGGGGACAAGAGAGTCCCCAGTGACGTGTTGTCTAGGGGTCTTATAGGCGGTTGAGAGACAAAGAGCTAGGGATGCACACCTGCCAAGTGGTCCCAAAATGGTTATCTTTGAAGAGACATTAAGTTTCTAATTAGTCTTCCTGGTTATTTACAAGAAGTTTACTGCTCTGATTTCCTCCTAGGATAGCAGCTTCCTGGTCTGGTTGCATATCACTCAAGACTGCCTGCTTTGCTCCCAAGGTGGGCTGAGTAGTCTGTTTTTTAAAGAGTATGTTAAGAAAGTTACTTTTTAACAAATTGGGCTTTAAAAAATGCAATCTTATCTTCAAGATGGAATCCTTTCTGTTTGTTTTGAGCTTGCTTGTTAAACTGCCCAGGTGGCAAATCACTTGACTAGGGCTGGAGGAAGGAAAGCAGCACCTGGGTAAAGTCAGAAAAACAAGCTGGGTCCCCCAGCAGGCCAGAGCAAAGCCCACAATGGATTATCTTGCTTTGTTTTTCTCCAGAGGCCCTCACCCTACTTTAAGCCCATGACCTCTGTCTCATTCCCTCCTCTACAGATGGAGACCCTAGCTGCTGCTGGGGAAAGGGGGCAACAACCACTCTGGCTGTTTCATGCTGAGAGGGGGCGCAGTAAAGGGTGCAGTTAGATCTCCATCACTGGTCAGTCAAGAGGGCCTCAGAAGATGGGCACTTCTATCTTGGGTTCCATTTCCATCACCATTTGCAGTTTTATGGCTTCAAAAGGATTTAGAAAACCAGCCCCATATCGCAGTAGTCCTTGGCACTTCCAGGCCTGACATAGCTTGGGCTAGCTTTTGGAGGTCCAGTGAAAAATACTCCTAGTCCATCGATGTTGGAGGCTTGGGAAGTTGTTTGCAGGGTGTTGGATATTCTTAACATCTTTGCAACCAAGAAGTTCAGTTTCTACTGGTTCTTAAAGACCATGCTAAGATTACTTACAAAACTGTGGGTAAAATTGTAACATTTCCAGAACATCCTGGCTTTAGTTCACTTGCATATCCTCAGGGGTGGAGAGAAGTTCATCTC
Organism: Manis javanica; assembly: GCF_040802235.1. Classification (NCBI taxonomy): domain Eukaryota; kingdom Metazoa; phylum Chordata; class Mammalia; order Pholidota; family Manidae; genus Manis; species Manis javanica. The sequence continues at coordinate 7,315,688 of NC_133157.1, read as the reverse complement.
CATGTCAATGAATAATTACCTAGGCAACAGAGGGCGTGTCTGAACCTGAGAGGTTAAGGGGAGGGGCTGGCTTGCTTGCAGGCTTCTTCTGGAGCAGAGGAGACGGCCCTGGACTGCAGTTTGTAAGCAATAAACGGGTTTTAACCTTTATTTCTCCCTTTGACTGATTTCGACTTTTAAAGGTATTTTGCCTGGCATTTGCTCTCTCTGGACTTAGAAAAACCTTCACATGACAAAGTCAAGCCTTTTTTGAAGCTTTTTTTTTTTTGAGAGATTTAAGCCAGGCTCTTTTGCAGAAGATAAATTCCTTTCTCAGGGAGTCTAGTTTAAACACCTCTCAATTTTTAAGATAATGAAGAACCCAATAAGTAGAATAGATTTCCAATAAAAGGATTTAGAAAAACAGTTTTATATTGTGTTAGTCCATAGGACTTTTGACCATTTTCCTTCCTGTAGCACAATAAATTTAGCTGCATAACCTTATTATATTGTATACTTCTCTCAGGGGACAAGCCTCTCTAATCAGAGTTTGTATTGAGGCCAGGCTTGTGTGCAGAAGATAAGGCACTTCTTTTTCAGGGTTTGGGGATCAAATTGATCAGTTTTCAGCGTGACCACTTCACAAACCTCATTTACACCACACAGGAGAAAGTGGCACAGTCCCAAGAGGACTGCTTCAAATGAGGAGCAGGGGAACTTTTTCTAAGGCCAAAGATAAAATTCAGACAAGAGGCTGCCATGGACAGTTATGAAGGGGAGGGTCTATACTCTCAAACACCAGTTTCTTGCACTGCCTGGGAATTATCCTAGTAGTCACCCACTGTAAGAAATCTGACCTGTCAGACAAAGAGGTTGGGGAGTCAGGGATCACCTGTGAGTCTCGCACAGGCAGCAGCCTAGCCCAAGGTTCACCCAGCACCACTGGATCAATCAGCCGGAGCCGAGATCCCTGGACCACTGTCTACTAGTCCGGTCTGCCCTCGGAGTCCGCAGATTAGGATAGGAAAGTAGGAAGTCGGCTCAGCCATACCCTGACACTCCGGTCCGGAGGCAGGGGATCAAGGAGCGGCAGACACTAAGAAACATTTCACCCAAGATTTAAGACTGGAAGCCAACGCTAATCGTCTTTTAAGTGGCTAACGGGCGCCCAGACACATTTTTATGAGATAAAAAGTACAGCATTTAGTCAAGAATAAGAGCAAAGCTTAGATCTCCTACCTTGCAGTGGTGAGCATCAGGTTCTGTGAAATTGATGAAGTTAGAGGCACACATAGAGCATGTAAAGAAAGTGAAGAGAACCCCTGCCTCACACAGAGGCCAGGGTGGCTTGAAAAAGCAGGCCAAAAGTCAGACAGAGAAAGAGAGACACTCCTCTCGGATACTCAGTCAGGCTGTCAGGGTCTGATTCCAGCCACGCGGACCTTTGAGAAGCCACTGAAGTGCAGCCTCAGCCTAGACTCTCGCAGTTGCCCATGGCTTTCCTCAGCTCCTCGCATCCAAGGGGATGCCTCTTGTGGATAAAATGAGAGTTCCTGTGGCCCGGATTCTCACCTGGCCCTGATTGGCTAGCTCACTGCACATGTGGGGGCAATACATTGCTATTGACTTGATATAAGGAGCTCTGCCCAGTGCTCTGAGTGACATGGTGGCAAGGCTGCAAAGCTGCAGGAGAGCAGAGGCAGGAGTGGTGGCAGCACCGAGGACAGAGGCCCAGGATGGCCATGCAGGAGGCAGAGACTGGTTTGCTGCATGCAGTCGCTCTGAGTGAACAGGATGTTAGTGATTGACCTGCCACCGTGGAAATAAAGTTGGGTATAACCCTTTCACCCCAAGAACGTTCTACTGTCATTTCTTTGGTCGCACTGAATCCATAGCAAACTTGCCCAGGGTTGAAACCCATTGGCAAGACACCTCTGAAATGGAATCCTAGCCTCCACTCAGTTGACTTTCCCAGCTGTCAAGGGAGATGGGGGATCCACTGAGGGAAACACAGGGGGACCTGTCACTCGAGACCTTGAGATAGGCAGCCAGGCTAGTCCCATTTAAGCAGATGATGAGTGCCCGATTTTGAGTGCCATAGACGGCTTCCTTGTATAAGCAGAGTGCAATAAAAAAAAAGGCAGGCTCAGATGCCAATACTTACCTCTGAAGTGATCCCAGACGAGCCCCCCAAAATGATGCTGGGGTTCTTGTTCATGGAATTGAAAAATGAACTTCACAAACACTCAAGGTAGGAGAGGCTTTTATTTAGATATAAAGCAAGAGGACAGAGCTCCTGGCTCGTGCCAGGAGGGGACAAGAGAGTCTCCTCATCAAATTTTTATAGAAAGTTTATTGTATGTCAATTATACCTCACTAAAACTGTTAAAAAAAACAAAAAGACAACAAATAACTGGGCTCCCCCAGAATTATCCAGTGATTACAGCTAACACATATAAGTTTCAGGAATCTGCATTCTTAACAGATTCCAGGTATTTTGATGAACACTGAAGTTTGAGAAGCACTGTCATAGCAAAATCCTCCTGCCACCTGTACCCCATGTCACCAAGATCTCTCCTGATGAAAGGAGGGGTTTGATTGGGGCTCTTCTGTGAGGATCTGCTGTATTTATGGGGACAGTGTCCATGAATCACAAGCCTGGTCATTTTACAGGCAAGGAAACTGAAACCTTGAGAAATAAATATCTTAGGTAAGGGTGTCTTGTTACAAGTAACAGAAATCACCCCAGCTAGTTGCCTCAAAATGTGGAAGGGGCTGTAAAAATATGGGGATCCTGCAGGCAGTGGGGGGCAGGGCTGGGAACCTTATGCAACCATGGTCATTTATGTCAGACTCTCTCAGCCCTGCCTCTCTGCTTATGTTCCCTTCTTTCTCTCCCTTTGCTGAGCAACCTTTTCTACTTCTTAGTTTGTGAAGTGGAAAAAGGTTCGAAGACTGATCTCTGGATCCCAATTCCAAATTTTAGAGAAAGAAATCCGATTGGTCCACTTTGGACTAGGTATCCTCTCCTGTCCAATCAGTTGTGGCCAGGCAGGTGGAATCACGTGGTTCAAACACGGAAGGGAGGAGAGTGGAAAGAAGGAGGGGCAGAGGCGCAGATGTTCTCAAACCTGTGATTAGTCAGCATCACATGGGAGCTTGTTAACAATCCGCACCCACCAACCTCCAAAACCACGAGCATCTCTTTCAGTTGGTCTGAGATGGGGCTCAGAAATGTGCCTTAAACCCGGATGATGCTAAAACCGAAGCTCCTGGGGTTATAACTTGGGAAACAGCTTGTCTAGGTAAATACGCTGAAGACATTTTGACCTGGAATTTGAATCTTAGGGTGGGAAAATGCACTGGAACTCTTTCAGCTGCTAATAACAAACACCTGCTTAGAATGACATAAGCAAAATTGGAGGTTTGCAGGAGCTCCAAGTTATAAATCCACTAGGGTAGATCAAGCTTTAGGAATTGCTGGATTCAAGTACTCAAACCCTGGCTGAAATCTTTCTCCAACCTCTCCTTAACCTTTCCTGGGTTGGCTTCATTATTAGGTGGGCTTTCTCTGTGGGGTGACCTCCCTAGAGCCTCAAGTTTTCTTCCTATTAGCTTGGAAATGTCATTGGAAAGAGCAAAAATCTCAGGGCAGACTCTCATTGGTCTGATTGGGTCATGTGTTCATCCTAAACCAATCACTGTGAACAGAGGAATACATTACTCTCATGGACCAGTCCTGGGCCACAGCCTTACCACTGAAAGCAGAATTGGGATCCCTCCCTCAGACTGCATGGACTGAGAGTGAGGAAGGGATAGTCCTCAAAACAAAACCAGAGTGCCACAGCCAAGGGGAGCCCTGGGTGCTGAGCAGGCACTAAAACCATCCAGAAGCAGGCCTCCTACCTAGACAGGACTCTGTTTGAGGCCTGCCTGGAAACAGTGTTTTTGCCTTGGCAGGGAACCCCTGCAGTGTCCAGTCCCCATTTGTGCATGGTTCCTGACAGGCAGGTGGCATGTGAGTATCATTGACATATATGTCAGACTGACCCAGCTTCAAGCAAAGCAAAGAGCCCAGCCCAGTTCCTCCCAGTGAGTCAGGCCCAGCCTGGGCAAAGGAAGGGTATGCAAGAGGGGCATCCTCCTTGGGGACCATTCCAGCTAGGATGGCCAAACCTTATCAAATGGATGGGGCGACTGACATGCAAGAGAAAGAGGGATCTGGCCCCCAGGCCTCCTGCACCAACCTCTGCCTTTAGCCACCTTCCTTTGGCTCCTCCCAAGGGGTATAAACAGGCCCCTAAAGGGTTAAGTAGAGAGCTTGCAAACTAATTCCCTGGGATGACTCCAGCCCATAAATGTGTTTTGTTTGGTTTGCACAGCATTTACAAATATTTAGTAGTCAATATATTTAAACTGGGAGATTTGACATAAAAGCCAAGATTCCTGGCTGCTCTGGTAAAATGGGAACATCCAGCAGGATGGGCCCGTATTCCTGACTGTCAGGATTGCCTGAAGCTGAATTCAAACTCCACCTGGCCAACCTTGTGCAGATGCAGGCAAGGACTTGGCATCTGAGCCAAGGGACTCCTAGTGGCTGTAGGCCGTAGGCCTTGGAGTTTGTGACCTGAGGATTAGCAGAATCTGTAGAGAATATGCAGTGAGGGGTCTTCAGGAGGGGAAAACCCCACAGCCCAGCAGGGAGATGTGACCTGCCCAAGGTCATAGCACTCAGATGGGGCATGGCCACTCAGGGTGAGGCTCCTGATGTGCTTGTCACAGGTCCAGGGTCCAGGCCACAGCTCTGGAAGGCTGATTCACACTCACCCTCTCACGGGAGATTGACTCACAGAGGAGGCTATGTAGCCAGGCACACCTCAGGTGGATTCCCAGCTCTGCCACTTAACAAGTTACAGCAGGTAATCTTGGCTGTAGTCTCTTCATCTATCAAATGGGGGAAATGCAAAACATCTCACAGGAATGCTATTGGTGCTCAATGCCTCCAAAATGGCAATAAAAAGTATATCAAGTATCTGTCCAGGGACTGTGCTATGAACTTGAAAAACAACTATGAATAAGAGAGACATTGATGCTGTAGGGCAGTTGATCTGAACTGGGGGTGATTTTGACCCCCGGGGCACATTTGGCAATGTCTGGATATATTTCTGATTGTCACAACTGGAGGGGGTACTGCTGTTGGCATCTAGTATACAACGGTCAGATGCCACTAAACATCCCACCCCACACAGGACAGCCCCCAGCGAGGACTGATCCAGCCCCAAATGACAGTCGTGCTGAGCTTGAGAAACCCTCCTACAGTGGGACCCAGACATTTAAATGTGTGATTACAGTACAGTGTGGTAAGCATGTGAGAAAGGAAACATATGGAGTCAAGAAGGCTCCCTGGAGGAAGTGATGCCCCAGCTGGATGTGAAGGATGAATAGGAGTCAGGAAAGGGATGAGGAAGAAAGTTGTTCTGAGCAAGAGGGACAGTAAAGGTGCAGGTTGGGAGGGTAGAGTCTGGCATTTTAAGGAAGTAAACTTTTTTACCCCCACCCGCCCCAGTTTTATTGAGCTTTAACTGACAAGTAAACTTTCAGTGTGGCTGGAATGGGAAGCAGCATCAGATGGGAAAGGCCTCTGTAGCGTCGTGTTCAGGAGTACTTTCTACACCCTGAGAGTTAAAGGAAGTCCTCGAAGGGATGGAACAGAATGCGATCTGGTTAGATTTGCTCCTGAAGACCCCACTCAGAAGGGCCTGGAGACAGGGAGGCCAGGGAAGGGGCTGCTGTGGGTAACCTGGTGAGAGAGAAGGTGGGACTGGATCAGGGAAAGGAGGACGTTGGGAGATTTGAGGGGTGTCGTGGGAGTTTTGACAACTAGCAGAAGTGAGGGGTGAGGCAGGGCTCCAGTGCTGGCAACTAGAAACAGAGGTGCCATCCCCAGGGAGGGGCTGTAGCCAGGAACAAGGTGGACAAGGTCTCCGAAGCCACAGGGCTCCCAGTGAGGGGATCAGTTTGAAGACAAGGATTTCCCCATGGTCTGAGAGTTAGGGAGTCGCCGGGCACAGAACTCTGGGAGTGCACAATGTGAGGAGTGCCTCCTGGCTCCTGGGTTGGCCAGGAAGGGCCTCTTGAGGAAGTGTCATCCAGGCTGAGCCGAGACTGCCCAGGAGCTGGCCGGGAAAGAAGCTGGGCAGAGAAGGTGACTGCCCTGGCTTGGCAGAGAACCAGCACATTCTAGCAGGACCGCTAGGCCTCCATCGCCAGACAAGCCATTTGGAGAACCACGTACCCCTTTGCAGGTATCCATACCAAGTTTAGCTCATCATTTCCAACCAAGAATGGGTTTGACCTGTGTGTTCCTCTCAGTAACCACCTTGCCCCCTTCTACAGCCCCAACCAATGTGTAGAATTTCTCCAAGGTTGGGAACTCTTTTCAGGGAGATTTCCAAGCAGGTCTACACACATGGGCCCCTCCCAGGCCCTCAGCCACTTTCTAATGTGCAAAGATTTCTAGAGTAACAGGGTCAGAGTGCCCCTGTCTGCCAAGGTCTTTCTCCTTCTCATCTCTTGACTTAAGCTACAAGAAATGAAAAACAGCTTCAATAGGTTTTCTTTCAAAATTTGGGAGGCTTCCATACCTCCTGATTGCTGGACTACAGGGAGTCCTCAACTCTCTCAGGATCATGGAGAGGCTATCTTCATGGGTCTGGGGTCCTGACCCCAATTTATAATAAAAGCAGCATGTTAGCTTGTTTCCAAAGACGGCCATCAATTCCTCCTCTCCCTATGTGCAGAAGCCATGCCTCCAACAAGATGTGGAGTCCTACTCCTCCATCCCCTTGAACCCGGGCTGTTCTGTAATTGCATGACCAGGAGGATCTGACAAACTGATGCTGTGCCTGATCTAAGCCTAACCTTCGTGAGAACCGGCAGTTTCCCAGCCACTATGCCGTGAGAGAGCCCAAGCGGCAATGTGGCGAGGCCCATACAGAGGAGAACTGAGGTACCCACTCCAACTCCCCGCCCCAGAGGACAATTCCAGCAGAGTTCCCAGCCCACAACCAGCACCAGCTTGAAAGACACGTGACTGAGCCAACCTGGGAGTGGATCCTCCAGACCCAGTAGAGCCACTCCAGCTGACACGGAGAAACAGACCTGTTCCCTCTAAGCCCTGCTCACCCTGCACAATGATAAACAAATAAATGATTGCTGTTTACGCTGCAAGTTTTGGGGTGGTTTGTTACACAGCAATAGCTCACTGAAACAAACAGCAACAGTTAGCAAGTACCAACTACGTACCATGCATTGTGCTAAGTGTTCTGTAACCGTTAACTTGTGAACTTCTCACATCAACCTTGTTAGAGAGGGATTTTTAGATGGGGAAGCCAAGGCTTAGAGAAATTAAATGACCCCATGCCGGGGCACACAGCCAATAAGTAAGAAGCAGGCTGACTCCGAAGCCCTAGCCTGCACTTGCAAAGAGCTCAGCTCCCAGCCACAAACCTATGTGTGGTCTTTCAGGCCCGATCATAGACCATGTCAAAGGCTTTATGTGGCAGGCCCACACCAGACACGGGGCATGGCCAGCACACTGCGGCCTCTGAAGGGAGCTGGGTTCAGGGAGCCATGTTCTTATGTAGTGGCATCCCTCCATTCAGGGTACCATATCAGGGGCCATCAACCAAAGCCCTTCCAGGTGCCTCTGCCAAGACCTCCCCGTGGAGAGGAGTGGGGAGACGTTGCTCGGCCTCAGGACTCAGGACTTCTCCTCTCCTAGGCTTCCCCAGCTCCCGACCCCCCCAACACACACACACATCTGTAAAACAGCAGGTGCCTTTGTTGGGGTCCCCCAGCGGTGAAATGATTCCTCACCAGTAACGCATCTGGTCCTAGCCTGGCGCTGTCCCAGGGGGAACATGGGCCATGGGAAGCTGGCACTTTTTCCTCTTGTTATACCATGTGTGCTAGTGATTAAAGGCTCGGCTGTTCCTCTCCGTTTGCCTCATTACCTGCGTGGACCCCTGTGACACGGGGCAGCTCAGCTCTGGACAACTTGCTCTCCCCCCGCTTTCAGAGCACTCGGGGCAAAAGCCTCCCAGCATCCAGCCCTTCCCGGTACCACCCCGGCCTCAGCTCCCCTGCCCTGGTCTACCTAGAATCCTTCCCACTCTCGGCTCCTGGGGCCACAGCAAACCTCTAGCTCCAGGTCACATCTTTTGTAATTGGCTCGAGCCACTTGGGACAAAGCTCCCATTGTAATCTCAAGAAAAAACTCACATCTCTTTGGAGGATCAGACACTATAAGAATGATGACAGCAGCCAGCATTTATTGAGCACAGGCCATGGGCTAGGCACATGCTTAGTGTTTTATGCACATCAACTCATGAAATGAGTGAATATGTACAGTGCTTAGAACGGCGTCTGGATGGAGTAAATGCTCAATAAATGGTAGCTATTTCCATCAAGTAACACCTCATAACACCCGTGTCAAGAAAAAACTATTATTCAGCATCCCATGTTTACAACTGAGAAACTGAGGCCCAGAAAAGTTAAAAGACACAGTGAGTAAGTGGTGGCCCTGATCCCAAGCCCAAACCTGCGTGGGCCCAGCGGCTTTCCGTGCAGGGCACTGCCTCTGGGACCCACTGTGCAGACTAGTGAATAAGAACAGCTGGTTAAAATACCAAAGGTCACCTATCTGAAAGACTTCCATCCACATGGTTTAAAATGTAAAATATATCTATACGTGAAGTCGCCAAGTCGTAAGCTTCAGTGGTTTGAAGGACTTTATGTAAAACACTTCAGGAAGGACTCCAACAAAAAAATTAACTCAATACAGGCTTCCCCCTTTCCAAAACCTTACTCTCTGCCAATTGGCTTTTAAGAAAGACCTAGATGAGTACCTGTTTTGGATAACTGAAAGAAATCTGAAGAGGCTTCTTGCTTTTATGAAATGGCAATTGCTTCTTCGCTTTATGCCCTTTGGGCTGTTAAAAACACAAAATTCAATCAAGTAAATTTGGAGATCTTATTGGTTTTATTAAGCGATTCATGAATTGGACATCATTCCCCCTCGCAAGTAGTGAAATGCCCCCACAAAGGTGTACAAAATGGAGTTTTTATAGGAGGGCGGGGCAAAAAGTTATTAGCAAAAGAAAACATCATTCTTTCAAGTCAGGTCACCCGCCCTCAGGAGCAGCGGAGGGTCTTATGCAGATGACCTCACTAGGAAGTTCCCAACTGATTCGTTTAAAATCCCACTCCTGGGAGAGGCTGAAACTGCAGTGAGGTTGGGCGCGAAGCCCCAGCTTGGTGATAGTCTGGGAGAAGTGACTCCGTGCTGGGCCTGCGTTTTTCTTTTTAACTTGCAAGTTTTCGAAGGAACAAATTCTACTTCCAGATAGCGGGGAAAACCTGGTAAGTGCCAGTTCTCCACCAACACCATCAAGGTGCATGGGGTTCAATTCTATTGAGCCACGCTTTTCCTTCTTAATATGAGTAAGTCCAAAGCCTGTAAAGAGTAGAAGTCACTTTGAACACAAGCTGCCTCCTAGGCCTCCTCATTTGACCTAGAAACTCCTCAAGGTCAGGCTCAAATTCTCTCTAGAATGCACATCTCACTGGTGGCAAGCTGAGAGTAGTTAAGAACAGTGGTTGAGAGCCACTGGGGAATAAGGCAGCTGTGTCATTTTAGGCAAATTGCTTAACCTCTCTGGTCCAGTGTCCTCATCTGCAAACTGAAAAAAATATTAGTACTTAATTCATGTGGGTGTTGCAAGAAATCAATGAGGTAATGCTCATAAGGCCTGAACAGAGTAGGAGCTCATTAATGGTCAATTTTTGTTACTACTAAATACCGGGGAGAGTGTTAACTATGTCCAGGGAGCCCGGGATCCCTCCAGAATGAAGGTCAACCTTAAGTGGAAATCTGCTCCCCAGGACTTAACTGTTCAGCAGGAACTCCTGAAAACCAGTCCTCCCTCGGGCACAACCCCAATTCCAGCTGAGTTTAAGTCTTCCAGTCTCTAAGTCAAAGTTCTTAACCCTCAGGAAATGTCAGAATCATCCAAGAGCTTGTTTACAGAGTATATTCTTAGAGCTTTCCCCAAGGAGTTTCTTCTAGGTTTTGGGGGAGGCCAGGAATTGGGTATGTTTCACAAACACACCAGGTAATTCTCATCTAGAGTCTGAACCACTGCCCTAAGCCAGGGATAGGCCCTCTCCTGTAAAGGGCCAGAGAATAAATACTTTCGGCTTTGTGGGTCAGATTTCCCTCACAACTATCCGACTCTGCTATTGCGGCACAAAAGCCAAAGACATTCAGTTAATGGAGGGATGTGGTTGTGTTCCAAAAAACCTTTATTTACAAAGACAGTCGATGGGCCAGATTTGAACTGTAGGCCAATGTGCCGACCCTGCTCTGCCGGCCAAGATCCTTTCTACATACAATCAATAAAGACGCAGACATGTATTAAAAAAAGTGGTATTTCTTTAATTTAAAATTATGACCTGGAAAGAACCAGTTTAACTGACCCAGGCCTCTTCTTTATACCCAGCTGGAACAGACACAATACTGGCTCAGATTGCCACCCCAGAGAAGAATCAAACCAAGCTGCAAATCCTCAGGATGTCCCCGCAGCTACCCTGCTGGAGCCATCAGGCTCTGGGGAAGGACGCTGCCAGGGCTGCTGCTTTCCAGCCCCACTGAAAAGAGCTTCCCTTCCACCACCCAACTCCCTCACTGACCTGACTCCTCTCAATTGCTCTGTAGCGGCCACTGCACGTGTCCCCCCCCAGAGAGGCAGATGGTACAGCCGTCACCTGCCAACCATCTTTGGGGGCATCTTCCTGCAATTGCAACAGTGGAGCTGAGCAATTATAAGTGTTCATGCCCAGAAGGTCAGCACCTTCATTGTTTGGCTGAGTTCTGGAGCCTCGAGTCATAACCGTTGGTCATGTGTGGTTGAGGCCCCAGCAGCAAAATGGGAAATGATTTGGGGAGATGCAAGGGTCTCGGTAGCCAATGATGATTCTGAAAATGTAACAGACAAATGCCATCTGGCTAAACGCCCTGCAAACAGGGAGAAAGTAACAGGATGGAATAGGGAACCCGGCCTCCTTCAGCCCTCCGAGGTTTTCTCTCTTCAAGGAGCCCAGATTTCAAAGGTCCCAATCTTAGGCTGGATCCGCCTCTCCCACCTCATACATTCAGGGCCAACCAGGTCTTCAGGACCACGCAGCCAGCCAGTGGGGGATCTTGCAGGAACACAGGGTGCTGAATAACATGGGAAGGGTGTCTGTGAAGCGGAGCAGGTATTTTTCCAAACCAACTTTTGGACATGTGCAGTCAGTAGAGAGGACAGGAAGAAGGGGGTGCCAGAACAGGCCTCGGAGTAAGGTCCTGGAGGCCTTCCCAGGAGGGGGTCACGTACAGAATAAATACACCTGGCTTGAAGCAAGCCTTCTGGAAGAAGTCAACAAGTCACCTCAGACCCGCTGCAGTGGACCAGTGAGTTTCACACTGGTTTGCTTTCTCTGAAGTTTATAGCACCAGAGCCTGATGCTTGACCTGAGTCAAAAGCTCTCGGGACAGACCACAGAAAGGCTGCCCAAGGATGTGGCAGAAGACCAGATGGTGGCCTGGCTGTCCCCACCACACGCTGCATTCCTCAGCCTGGTGGGCCGCATCCTGGGTATACTGCAGAGGCAGCCAAGGGCTCCTGCTGTGCCCGGCCTGGGGCGGAGAGAGAGGACAGCATTAGCTGGAGTCCCCTGAGAACTGAGGCACAGTCAGGAGGAGAAAGGGTGGGGTTTCCTCCCCAAGCCCAGTCACTGCCCCCCAAGGGAGGAAGAAGAGTACCATGCTGCCAGCACCACTGACACGTTACTCGAGGGAGGGCATGCAGGCATTCCAGCACAGCCCCCAACTGTGAGATGGCCCCCCCCAGTGAGAACCTCCCTTCCAGTTATCTGAGACCCAGGTCTGGGTCGTGTCACAAGCCCTGGCTCACCATCACCAGGGCCTGACCCCCACCTACCCAATCTTTGTGTTCTTAGCAAGGCAGCTCAAGTGGCGGGGGTGAGAGAGTTTGGGTCCCAGGGGTCCAGCCAGTTCTCCTTCCCAATCTCCTTTGTTCCTCATGAACAGTGGGCCCCCAAAGGTCTGTTGAAGATGGAGCTGTCCAGGCGGTCGGCCCTAGATGGAGGCCAACCACAGATCCCACTTATGAGACACCGTCATGTCACTGCCACAGCAGAAGACTGGTTCGACCCCCACCCTCATTGGATGATGCTGTCTGGTTGCCCATTCTGGGCCACCTGCCCAGGGTCAGAGGCAGGGGCGGGGTTGGGTGTGTTGCTCTGCAGATAGCGGCGAAAATCTTTGATCATGGGCCGGAGAACTTGGATGAGGACGCTCAGGGCCGCCTGGGTGCCCTCCATGGCCTGCGCCTGGCGCTCCTGGGCACAGGCCTGCACCTCCTGGGAACGGCGGATCATCTGCAGCAGGTCATTCTGCTGTTCCAGGTGCTGGGCGATCTCCTTCACATGCAGATTGGTAACTCGCTGCTCCTGGATCAGCTTGGCAGAGTTAAGGGCTATGCGGCTCTTGAGTGCCTGCGGTTTGACCGAAGTGTCAGTGTGCTGGGCCATCATCTCCACTGGGGCCTCAGTTGGTAGGGGTGGAGGGGCCTCAGCCGTACAGTACTCTACCACTCCCTCCTCAAGCGCGTGATAGGTAGTCTCTGTGGGGACTGTGGGGAAGAGAAAAGGCAGGTCATTTTTTTGAAAGAATGAGGCTGGCCACACGGGGTGGGGAGGGGACCATTAAGCCCTATTCTGGGGAATTCAAGCCTCCTCTGGCTCTATAAGCTATTCCTGTTAAGCCTAGAATTTAAAGGCTTTAGAATCCCAATCTACTTGGTAAACAAAGGGCCAGCCCTGGATCTAGCAAAAAGCAAAGCTGCTCAAAATACTAATAAAAATCCAGAGCACCTACTATGTGCCAGGCATGTGCTAAGTCCTTAGTACTCATTAGCTCGACAAATCCTCATAATGACACCAAAACGTAGATGCTGTCATGTTCGTTTTCAAAGTTAAGGACACAGACTCAGAAACATGGATCAGCTTGCCTAAGGTCACACAGCTTATTTAGCAGGTTCAGGAAGCAAACTCATAGTTCAGCATGCTTGTAACCACCCCACTGGGCTGCTTCTGGCTAACAAAGGCAGGGCCACGTGCTCCCAGGCATGCCAGCACACAGCAGGCATCTTGGAATGGGTCCCTCTACATGAGGCAGCCACATGCATCCTACCTCCTTCAGTGCTTTCTTGACTTGTCTTTTATGGCCAAGCGGAAAAGGAGGTGGGAGTGGGACAGCAGCAGCAAAGATGCCAATAAATGCCTCCCTGTTCCCTTGATCAGCTTGGCCAGTGGAAGACTTAGAGGTTCCTCCTGTTCTAGAACAGACACTGAATCCAGTGTTTGAGCTTTTTTCCACCTCAATATCCTTGTGAAATATGATACACACACACACACACACACACACACACACACACACACACACACACAATTCTCCCAAATCCTCAAGAATCATTGATTGATACAGTTCATAGTCCAACACAAACAAGCAGGTGAACCGCACTGGCACAAATTCTCATCTGAAAAGTCCAACCAAAGCTATTCCATTGCCCATTCATAGCTGAAGACCTTTGAAGGAATTCTAGGTGGGCTATTTGGGTATCTCTGCACATAGGAAAGGTCAATCTTCTCTACCCCTCAATGCCAACATCATCTGTTGGCATGCCACCCCAGCAGGAAGCCCCCTTCCTCTTCTGAGTCTTTAGGTTCTCCCATGTGACACTGCAGTTAATCATATGTGTCTTATCTGTCCTACCAGAATATAACTGGCCTATACTTTAGACACCTTGGTAATACTGGTGCCAAGCACAGGGTTTGAACAGAGTAAGTGCCCACGTTTGATGAGTGAATGAATTAGTAGATTAACACTAGGAATCATGAGGTTCCTGAGCAGTGCCTGAGGAGTATTCACCACACTGAAAAAAATAGAATGTCTTTGTCCAAAAGTGAAGCCTGACCTGGGCATTATTGTTCCCAGCTATCTATTCATTCAACAAATATGACCTGACTGCTTACTCTGTGCTAGGCTCTGTGATAAGCCCTGTGGGGATATAGACATGGTCTGTCTTTAAGGACCACACAGTTCATCATGGACATGAATGGTGGTAAAACACAGTTGAGAGCAATTCATCTCATCAGAAGTCTAGACTGTGTGCTGAGGAAGTCCCAGGGAGAACAAGATCACTTCTGTCTGGGGAGCTCTTGGAAGGCCTCATGGTCTTCTAAGACTCCCATCTGACCTTTGACCCTCTGAAGCCAACCTTCCCCAGACTAGCCCAGCTCTTGCTGGCCCTTCCCATGCTGGACTGGGCAGGAGAGGTCACTCACTCTGTGTCAGGGTGACCGTGGCTGCGGCTGCAGTGGCCGTGGGTCCAAGGGCCACGGAATGGATCTCTGTGGTAGTGGGCAGGCTGATGATGGTGGCCTCGCCCAGCAGGTTGCAGATGCGCTGTTGCATGGGGGTGAGCAGTACAGGTGCTACAGATGGCCCACCGCCTCCACTGCCACCACCTGTCCCAGGCCCACCAGCTCCGTCCTCCTCAGTGGGCCCCGGGGCCTCGCCACCCTCCACCGCCGCCCGGACCTGGGCAACCTTGCGACGGACTTCGGTCTTGAGGTCAGACCACTTCTTCTTGACTTCAGGCAGCTCTCTGCGGCAGGTGGCCACGGCATTGACCCTTCTCAGGATGCCATGCCAGGCCGCGCTCTTGGCAGCCAGAGGGACCCCGGCGTTGAAATGGTTCACCAGCAGGTGCTTCTTCAGTTCCAACTCCTCCACGATGATCTCCACCTCTCGCTCGGAGAAGTTCATCTTCCTCTTCTTGGCTGGAACGGCCATGGCCTCTCCCCAACCCCTCTTTTTAAAGAAATTATAATCCTCTCAACCGTCCCAATTCCCCCCTCTTCTATCTCAACCTCGCCCCTCACCCACCCCCCTACGGGGGATAGGCCGGGCTTGCGCAAGGCCAAGCACCGGGCCTTCGGTAACCCCCCTTGCTACGCAAAATGCGTAGGGCCCATTCCCGACCTGCCCAGCCACCGCCAGCCACCTGCGTAATGGCTTCCTGAATCTGCCTCTTCCGCCGGGGTATGCGGAGATACGCCCACTTCCCCTCTTCCCGCCTCCTAGCGCTCCTCCAGAGAACCCGCCCTCCCAGTTGGTCGTGGCCCAAATATCACGTCGGTCACTGGTTCTTTTTACCTGTCGCTCAGCTAAAGACCACGCCTATTTACTGGAATCGCCTAATCATTGGTCTAAAGGTGTGTCTATAGCTACAGAGCACTCCGCCACTTGCCTTTAACACTTCCATTGGAAAATTATTCTGTCGTTCAATCATCAGTATTACAATTACGCCGTTAAATTCAGCTATTTTATCGGTGTTTTAGGCAGAGTACCAAAACGCGACCTCCTGAAAACACCTAGTGCTTTCGGCTTTAAGCCGTTGGCCAATTAATTTTTAATTCCATCCACGGGCGCAAACTCTGCCTTGCAACCGCAGCTCACAAGTGCTCCTCACAAATCCTACTTGTCCCTGGAGAAGCAGCACGACCTCTCAGTACACAACAGTTCCTCCCAGCCTTACGATTCCGCACTCCAGACAGTGTTTCTCAATAGAAATCGGACACGGGGCCTTGGGCCAGCCAATCACATGACCTCCGACTATCGCGGCTTGATTTCCTCTCTCCGGCCGGTTCAGCCAATCCCCACCTGCCCCAGTTTGAATCGGCTCCAGGCTGAGCCGGGACCGCCCCGCCCTCTCCATTGATCCGACAAGTCCTGGGAGGTGTGGGCTGTCCTCGGGGAGGCTCCGCCCCAACCCGGGCGCTGTCCGAGCCTGTGAATGGCCGGCGGCGGCCCTGGGGGCGTGGTCAGCGAGGCAGCGCGCGGCGGGGCGGGGCTCGCGGAAGCGTTTCCTCCCGCCAGCTTGCCGGCATCGCGGAGCTTCGTCTTGCAGTCCGAGGACACCGGCGTGTCTTTCGCGTTCTGCTCATCAGCCCACCACCCACGCCCGTGCGCCCGGCGCCCCTGCCTCGCGCCCGATGGTGAGCAGTGTGTTGTGCCGCTGCGTGGCTTCCCCGCCGCCGGACGCCGCTGCCGCCGCCTCGTCGTCCGCCTCGTCGCCCGCGTCCCTGGATCCGTGCGGCGGCGCCGTCTGCGGGGGCCCGGAACACCGGCTACGCCTTTGGAGCCTCTTCCAGACTCTCGACGTCAACCGTGACGGCGGCCTGTGTGTCAACGACTTGGCCGTGGGGCTGCCGCGCCTGGGACTGCACCGCACCGAGGGCGAGCTCCGGGTAGGCGGCGCGCACTATCCGCGTTGGCAGGGAGAGGGCCCTTTGGCGCCCCGGGACCTCTGGGAGGCCCGAGTCACAGCTCTGGGCCGCTGGTTAACAGGTCTGAACGGCCCAGCTTCTTGGGAAGTCCCTCAGAGTGTGGCAGGTCTGGTGGAGGGCCTCTTGGTCTGGGTGGCAACCTTCAGTGACAGGTAGACATTCACTCCCTGGTGGAAGTGGAGGCCCTTCTTGATCAGTGTGGGCTCTGGGGTCAGGGGTAAAAGCTCTTCGTGGGCACAAGTGGGCATCCTCTGGGCTTTCTGATGGGTGAAAAGCCCCTTCCTGCTCGGGCTTTTCCCAATGTAGAAGGCCAGGTCTCAGGAGCCCTCTTTTCCTCACCTGACCTCAAGGCTAAACTTGATCCACCCGCCAGCCCCCATTGACAGATTCATCCTCCAGCGTCACCCCTGCCTTCCCCTCTTGTTCCCATGCCAGCCGTGTGCCCTGATGTGGTTCCTCTCAGAACATGTGGGAGTTGGAAAAAATGGGAACTGAGGCTTCTGCAGATCTCTGACGATGCTGGTGGGGAGGACTGGCAGTTTCTCATGGTTTAGCTTTATGCCTACTGACAGGCTCATCCAGAAGATGGGATCATGATCCCTTGCAGGGTTGCAGATTAGAGTGAAAGACGGGGATTCTTGCTGAGAGTGCACGTGGGAGGGGATATCCACTCTTACCCTGGAGTGGGCTCTTCGCAGAGAATGGCCCCCTCGGACTGCCAGAAAGAGAAGTGCTATCTCTTTATAAGAACTTTAAGCAGAGGCTGTTTCTTCCCCTTCTGTCTCTCTTGGTACGTTTTCCTTCTGACCTTGTAAGATGTAGCTACCCTTTCCCAGGCATTTCCTGTACTTTGGCTTAGCCTGACTGACAACCTGTAGTTGAACTACTGAGTACTTTACTTAGTAACCTGTTTCTCTTTAAGTTAATTTGGTCCATTTGTACATACAACAATTAAGAGAATCTCTCATAGACAAGTATGAAAAAATCTGGTAAAGTGCCAGTGAATTAAACCAGTTTTTTTGGTCGGTGTGTTTAATTCATGTCCAAGATACTTTGGATCAACATCCAAAGTACTTTACCTATTTAGGATCAGCCTAAAAAGATCAAGGGTAACACTATGCGAGATAAAGTCATTGGCCTAAGTTCAAGAGGCTTAGAGACAAGGTTTTTGTGTTTTTTGTTTTACATTGGCATTGTGAGCTGGATACTTTCCCACACATATCTGATGAATAAGTCACATGGGAAGATAGGATGGCTAAACTCAGAGGGTCTATGCTTCATGCGCTCAGAGGGGTGTGGCCCAGTGAACTTTTCTGCTTTTATGAACCTACCTACTTGGCATAGGACACCAGGCACTTGAAGGGCAGCTGGCTGTGGAGTGTATTCACTGTTTATGCCACGCTTTGTGCCTCAACAGGTGTCACGATGTTCTTGGAATTCATGATACATCTGATAATAAGCCTAATCCATTTTTTTGGCAGTAAATTTCTAAGGTAAATAAGGAGAAAGTGATCGTTTCTCTTCCCAGTGCTGAAAAAAACATTTTGATTAACCAAAGGGCGCCTGGCTCCTTGGGGGTCCCATTGGCTCTAAAATCTTTGACTCTGACTGATCTAAATTCTCTGATATGAGACAATTCTTTATTGTTTTGATGTATATATTTAGTATGGATTCTGACTACTTCTGCAGCTTTTTCAGCTTTTGAATAAATAGTTACACAGCTTTGAGAGAGATTAGGAATGACCTATCTTACTTGTTTATTACCCATAGTGGAGTACAAGTTAGACCTGTGGAGAACAGTTTAAGTATTAGAGAATCTGCCTGTTTGTAAATAACTGGGCAACAGGAAGACACCCTGCCTCATGAACCCCCATACCACTTCCTGTTGAAATTGTATATGTATTAACTACGTACAAAAAAGGCCAGCCCTGCTGCAGTTCTGCTGAAGTAGCAAAGCCAAAAGAGAATATGAGGGGCTCATTGGTGTGCAGTGGGTCCTCTGCCAGGGGAGTAGGCATCAAAAAAATACAACTGTCAAACTTAAGGCAGCTGCTTCATGTGACCCACAGGGCAAGTCGGAGACTGCTAGGGTTTGCACAGGAATCAGCTGTGAGTACTTATCAGCGGGTGATGGGTGAACCCAGACCATGTGACTACTCAAAGCCTCTTGCTAGCTTACCACAGCTCTGGTCAGGTTTTCTTTAGAAATGAACCAGGAATTTTCGGCATCTGTCTTTATTTTAGAAGACATTGGGATGGTCAAGGAAAACTTACTTAAAATGGAAGTGGGCAGAGAAACCAATGGCAGCCAGCCAGGAAAATTTTCTTTGTATTAAAAGGCATGTGAGCAAGAGGCCCTGGGACAAAAGAAGGGAAGGGTTTATTAAAAAAAGAGGAAACATGACAGAAGGAGTGACTGTGGGGGATGAAACTTAAGCTGGAGCTAATTATATATAGCATTGCCTTTTTAAGGCAGTTTCATGTGACCCAACAAAAATCTTTGTCTAAAAACAAATTGAAAACATAGGTTAGAACTCAGACAGCCAGTTAGAGAAAGAACACAAGCTGAGTTACATGTTAACGGCTGTCCCTTTAGCCGAGGCTCGTGGGCTACGGGCTGCGTATGTCATGCAGGTGAAGATTCTAGAAGATGGTGTGGTTGAGTTTGCTGGTTCAGACACTTGCATATACACCATGTGCAAGTTTGAGTCACATGATGACTTTGTGAAGCAGGCAAGTCAGTGGCTTCACTCCGTTTTACAGAGGAGGGAACCGAGGTTCACAGAGACTGTAAGGCAACCTCAAAGCTCATTTGGCTACTGCAGACTTAGAAAAGGAACTGGATTCATCTTCTCATTCCTGTTCTACTCTAATTTATCTATACCGATTGTTTCTGAGGGATGTAGAGTTCCAACCTGGGCTCTTGGAAGAGCTTGAGAAAGATGAGTTTGGGACCACATCTGTTATTCCCAAAATATGTTTCAAGGCTATCCAGGGATTATCCTGTCAGAAGGGGAATCCACCCTGTCCTAATTCTCTCCTTGACTTGAACAGTGTACATGAGGCAATCTCTGTTGACTTGAAATAATTGAAAGGAAGATCATTACTGTCTAGTTGGTATTGCTTCATCAGACAGTACTGTTGAACTCTATACCTTTTAAATATTTGGCCATTTTGGGGGGGAAGTGTTTATCTAAATAGCTGGACTTAGATCAAGTCTACGAAAGAAAGAGCCTTTTCCATAGATAAGGGGTAGACATCACTTGGTATAATGGCCCATTGGAAAAAGAAAAATGCTCTTTGCAGATTTGATTGAGTTCATATGTTCTGATTGTGTTGTATTGTTGCAAAACTGGTTCCTGGCTTAGGCAGAGAAAGACAAGTACCAAATGATTTCCCTCATTTGTGGAGTGTAACAACGAAGTGTAACTGAAGGAACAAAACAGCAGCAGACTTAACAGACTCCAAGAAGGGACTAGCTGTTACCAAGGGGAGGGGTCGGGGAGGGTGGGTGGGAAGGGAGGGAGAAGGGGATTGAGGGGTACTATGATTAGCACACATGTGGGGGGTGGTCACAGGGAAGAGTGTAGCACAGAGAAGACAAGTAGTGACTCTGGTATCTTACTACACTGATGGACAGTGACTTCAATGGGGTATGGGGGAGGGCTTGATAGTATGGCTGAATGTTGAAACCACAATGTTGTTCATGTGAAACCTTCATAAGAGTGTATATCAACAATACTTTAATTAAAAAAAAAATTGGTTCCTGGCTTGAAGTAATTATCATCAAGTCAACTAGATTTAAAAAAAAAAATCAATTGATTTTTGGAAAAGTGGAGTCAGATATCCTGATCCTAAGATCAAGTAATAAATAAAAATATACCAGAGTGGGCCTGATCTGAAGCTTCAGCTGGATAAATTCCTTTGATGTTCAGAATCATTAATTGTTGAAGTCTCACAGAAACCACAGGGGTATGAGAAAAAAATACTTTGCTGGTCTTTATTTCTAGTACAGCGGAGTGCAGCCATGGGATGAATCCAGTAAACAAAACTGTGCTTCTATAGGACTAGTATTATTAAACTAAGTCTGAGCAGAATTTTCATTTTTAACCATTTCTTCTTATACTAATGTGAATTTGGCAGAACCAAAGGATTTAGTCTTGGAAGGGTCTCTGGCCATCATAGGTCAGCATCCCACCCGGTATGGGGAGCATTCCTCCACAGCATCCTTCACATACGGCCACACAGCCCATTCCACTATGGATCCAGTCAGGGTCATTGTGAGTTCCTCAAGTCAAGCTGAAGTCTGTCTGCTTGTATCTGCTACCTGTTTACCCCAACTGTGCCTTCAGAGGCAACACAGAAAGGTGATGCAAGGGCCCTTTATATATCTGAAAACAGCTGTCTTCGTATGATCTCTGCTGCTGCTAAAAACAGTAGATTTCATCCTGTACTGAAAGGATTTGTTGTCCACACTTCTTAGGGTCCCTCATCTGAAGCAGTATCCCATGGGAGTTAACTGTAGCCGTTCCTTGGAAACATTGCACTAAGTGGAAGAAGACAGTCACAAAAGACCCTGTATTATATGATCCGTTTATATGAGAATCAAGAATAGAAAACACTATAGAGACAGAAAGTAGGTTAGTGCTTGCCTAGGCCTGTGAGGAAGGTGGTAACGGAAGGGTTTGGGGGTTTCTTTTTGAGCTGATGAAAAAGTTCTAAAATAGACCATTGCGATGGTTGCCTATATCTGTGAATATAGTAAAAACCATTGAATTGTACTCATAAATGGGTGATTTATATGACGTGCGAATTTCATCACAATAAAACTTTAAAAAAAAACAGTACAGGCTTTGTGGTGTAAACCTGGGTTCAGATATTCTGCTGCTTGCTGGCCACATGACCTTGAGCAAGTAACCTCTCCAGGTCTCGTGTCCAACGTGGTAAATTCCTTCTTCATAAGATTATTGTGGGATTAAATTAGATGAAGTGTGTGTAAAGGGCCTGGTACAGCACCTAACATAGGTGCTCAACACAAAGTGACCTTTTCCCCATTGAGTCTTTGAAAATAAGACACCCAGAATTGATCATACTCATCTACATTTTTTTCCCAGAGTGCTTAGGGAAAAGTAGAATAGAAGGAAGAATGTCTGGGGACATTAGTAATAAAGGCTGTGTAGCAACCAGAGAGCACAGTCTCCAGTCACCCTCTGAGGGTGGGTTGCAGAAAGCCTGGGCCTGCAGCAGACATTGGGGATGTTAAAACAAAGAAAGAAAGAAACCAGGGTGGCAGGAGACTTCTAAAAGGCTATTTAAGTGGTAGAGTCACTCTACCCGTAAGGATGTCTCTGGCCCATATGTTTCCCTTGACGGAAATGGGCCCTTAGGAACACTTCTCTTGCAAGCCTGTCACCTGGCTCCTGAGCCCATCGATGGTCTTTCCTCAGATACAGAATTTACTTTGACGTTGTGAAAATGGGAGCATCAAACAGAGCTTAGTTAAAACTTTTGGAGATTATCTCACCTCATTTTACAGAAACGGGACTGAGGCTCAGAGGGCTGGTTGAAGGCGAAGGAGCAGAACCCAGGATTTGACCGCCCAATTTAGCTCCACATGGACTCCCACCTTTCCTTCTCTGGCTGGAGATGCTTAATCAGCCCTTAAACCTTTGCAGCCTTTATTTTCACAGCTTATGACATTGACATATCTGTGCATAACATCAGCTCAGCATTTTAAGACCCCTGCTGGTGCTCAGGAAGCAGGGACTGAAATGTTAGGTGTGCGCTTCCTAAATATGGGATATAAAAGACAACACAATACCTAAAAAAAAAAAAAAGCTGTTGCTTTAAAGATGAACCTCCTTTAAAATAAATAAATGAATAACAAAAGTAGAACATACGGAGCTTCTTCTCTGCTGTAAACTCTTAGCCAGAAAGCTTGTAAAGGAGGTGAGTCATGGGTTCATTTTCCCAGGGTCAAAAGGGAAACTGGAGATAGTGGCCATCCAGCTCCTGCTGGTGCTTTCCACGTTGTTCCGTCAACCCCTGGGCCTCAGGCCTTCCTTGCTCCAGCCCTTCCTCCTTCTTGGCTGGAGTCTGACATGACTCTTCTTACCAAAACACAAAGAAAACCACCTACATTGTGTGAGAAAACTCCCAAACCACTCAAATGTTAGTAGTGGGGAAAAAAAAAAAAAGAGGGTAGTTTGGATTACCAAGAATAGCACGCTGTTTCTTAAATCCTGTCTGTAGGCCTGATAATTGAAGAGTCCTTTTGGTTAAAACCAGCCAGCTGCGGTGCCAGCCTTCAGCAGCCTGCTGGCCTGTTCCCACCCTGCAGGTGTGAAATGCTGCTGTCACCTTTGGTGAATGCTTTTCAGTTGAGTTTTAATCCACGGATGTTGAAATTGGAAAGGTTTTCAAGGTCGGTCCAGTTTGGTCCCCATGTTTTACAGCCCAGAGAAGTTAAAACGACTTGTCCCACTGAGGCACTAGATACGGTCCCTGGGGTACCACACAGTAATGCATTCGTGGACACGGTGAGCTTTCCCGTTTTCATTCACAACTGGGGTGTATTCTTTTTGCTAGTCTCTTCTTTAAGCTATGTAAGAATTAAAAATAGCACCTAATAAGTAATTCTGTAGCTTAAAAAAAAGTCTTTTCTGAATTGTTTCTAAGAGCTTGCTTGGTTTACACCAGTTATTCTTACTCAGTTCTTTCTGCTGCCCTTCATGCCCTGAGCACACTGCTGGGCAGCAGGAGGGTGGAGTTCCCATCCCTGTCCCAGCTCTTCTCTACAGCCACCCCCCCCTCCCCCCGCAGCACAGAGCAGGCAGCTGGTGAGAGCTGTGTTTGCACCCACTCTGACGATGTCAGTTTTAGAGTGCAATCTGAAGTCAAATTTAAGAAGCTGAAAACATTTAGTATTTTGGTAATAAACCTACTGGTTTGCCTTTTTGCCCAAGAGAAGGGAAGATGTGAATAAGGATAAAGTAGCTGCCACACAAGTAGGCACAACATGTGCCAAAGGTTTGGCTCCCACTGATCAATTTCGGATTGGTTGAGAAACTTCTCATCATTTTAGGTGACTGGGTTTTTACATGCTGGCCTCAATACCATATTCTTATGCTTCATACATGTTGATTCTGAAGGAGAATCATGTTCTTATAAACACAGAAAAGAAATGAATGCTGTTGCTGTAAAGTCTCCTGCTTCTGCAGAACTTTCTGTGATACATCACAAAATTCTACACTTAACAACCTCATTAATTTTGCTCCTAACTTTATTTTAGAGAAAAGAAAAAGGCGTCTTTGTTAGTGGGAATTGCCCTTGAACCTGGGACCTGGACGGGCCTGGCCTCTCACTGGGAGTAAACAGACACCAGCCAAGCAACTGAGTGCTTCCTCTCGACTGCACTTAATCTTTCTCTTCCACACTCATAGGCGTTTCCTTCAGGGAGTCTTTGCCAAAAGCTAGATTTTCTGGTTGTACTTCCTAAATGGAAACAGATTAGGGGATTTTACCTTTTTCATCTGCAGTTTGTCTTCAGTGCCTTGATTTCATTTATGCCTTAATGCCAATCAAACAGGCAAGTGCCTGGTTCCTCTCCATTGTCTAAATGTGGGCTGGGTCACCTGCAGGAGGTTGAATCATCTTACCTTACATCCCGCCAGAGGGTGTGGGGGGGACAGCACCCAGGATCTAAGCTTGAAATCACCAGTTGATTCTCTTCAGTGGTGAATAGTCACCTGCTACAGTTGTGCCTATGAAATAGCGAATAACTACCATTTATCAATGTCTGAAAAAAAAATCCTTCAAACTCTTGCTCCCATAGCACCTCAAAAGAATTTTGAAAACAACATACCCCCTTGCACATCTTCAAAGTTTGATGCCTACAAATTTTTGTTACAAGTTTAGTAAGTGCAGAGAATATAATTTCTGGCATATTGTCTGTCTGCTTTAAATGTTTGTTGGTTTTGGTTCTGGTCTTGGTCAAACCCTGAGAGTTTTGCATATTAAGATTCACTCCATTTCTGAGAAATGCCCTCCTTTAACCTGTTTGGCCAAGCCAGTCCTCATTTTCAAATCAAATCAGTCTGGCTTTCTGTCAAAGAAATCTGGCTTCAGTTTTCAATTTAAAAAAGTATTCATGGCCTTTCATTTGACAACATCTCTTCTGAAATAATTCTAAGATAGATAGGTAGTGGATCTATGATTCTAAGATAGGTAGGTAAACTGATAGCCATGAGCTATGGAGCGGTGTCCTGGAGTCAGCTGAGGGAAGATCTCGGCCTTGTTTTAAGATGCCCTCAAGAATCTCCAGCTGTCCTCGTGTGGAATCTTTAGGGCCTTTTATCTGGGTAAGTCATCAGGATAATTTGGAATGGGTTTGTGCTGGGAGCTCCATTCCATTAGAATGGATTGTTTTCTCTGAAGATTACAGAAGATTGTGTGACACACTTTTATTCAGCTAAGTCTCCATTTTCTAGATTCTTGGAGGAGTGTTACTTCTGCAGGTGATGAGGCTCATATTGATCAGATTCTTTGTTGATGTTTATAAACTACAGTTACAGGAGGTTTACACTTGCCAGCCCTGTCTCTGGGTATGGGTGGTCCTTCATACCCAAGAAAGCTAAGTGTGGTAGAGTTATGTTATAGCAATTGCAAAAGAAACTAATGGGCTACCAGATAACTGCTGGTTTAGGTGATGGTATGGTGTAAGGAAAGAGATGGCATTAACCCACAAGGAAATCAAAGATACAAGAAAAAAATGTTTTAAAATGAAAATATTGCAAAGTATGCAATTGAACAAATTCCATTGACCTGTCTTAGGTGCTGGTCAAGAGAGAGTAGAGGATAAATAAGGCATGGTCTGTTCCTGGCCTAGTTTATTATTTCCTTTCTGCTTACTTTGGGTTTATTTTGTTTTTGTTTTTGTTTTTTCTGACTTCTTGAGGTGAAAACCGAGATTTGAGACCTTTCTGATATGGGCATTCCCTTCTAAGTACTGGCCTTGGCTGCATCCCACAAATTTTGATGTGCTTTCACATTGTTCAAAGTACTTCCGAATTTCTCTTATGATTTCTTCTTTGACACATGGATTATTTAGAATTGTATTATTTAGTTTCCAAATATTTGAGTATTTTTTTTTTGTCATTGATTTTTAATTGAATTCCACTATGGTCAAAAAGCATATTTTGTACAAGTTAAGTCCTTTTAAATTCAGCTAGATTTGTTTTAAGGTCCAGAATAGGTTCGGTGTATATTTGAAAAGAACATGTACTCTAGTCTTATTGGGTGGAGTGTTTTATATAACCAGTTAGGCCAAGTTGGTTGATACTGTTGTTCAAGTCTTCTGTGGCCTTTCTGATTTTCTGTCTGTTTTGTTCTACCAGTTATTAAGAGAAGGGCGTTAAGCTCTCTGGCTGTAATTGTGATTTGTTCTTCCTTTCCTTGCAGTTTCGTTGGGTTTTGCTTCACATAATTGGAAGCTTTGGAATGTGGTGCAAAAACAATTAGGATTGTTATATCCTCTTGATAAATTGACCCTTTTATCATTATGAAAGTATTCTTTGCTCTGAAATCCACCTCATCTGATTTAGTATAACATTTCAGTTTTCTTTTGATGAATACGAACATGGCATATCTTTTTCCATTATTTTACTTTTAACCTATTTGTGTCTCTGTATTTAAGTGTGTTTCTTGTAGGCAACATAACAACTAGATCTTGCTTTTTAAATCCAATCTGACAATCTCTGCCTTTTAATTGGGATGTTTAGACTGTTTATGTTCACTGTCGTTATTGATATGGTTTAAATCTACCGTTTTGCTACTTGCTTCCTATGTGGCCCACCTGTTATTTGTTCCCTTCATTTCTGCCTATTTTTGGGTCAGTTGAGTATTATTGATTCTATTTTATCTCTTTGGTTGGTTTACTAGCTGCAACTCTCTGTCGTTATTTTTAATGGTAGCTATCGGAATTATTATATAAATCTTTAACATATCACAGCCTACCCCAACTGATATTATATCACTTCACAAATAGTTTAAGAATCCTAAACAGTATACTTTCATTTCTCTGTTTCCAGCCTTTGTGCTGTGATTCTCATACAGTTTTACTTCTCCGTATGTTGTAAATGTACAATACAGTGTTTATCTTTGCTTTAAACAGTCACTTAATTTTAAAGAGATTTAAATAATAGGAGAAAAGTCCTTTGTATTAACCTATGCAATGACCATTTCCAGGGCTCTTCGTTGCTTTGTGTTGATCTAGATCTCCAGTAAGTATCATTTTCCTTCTACCAGAAGGACTCCTTTAACATTTCTTGTAATATAAGCCCTCTGGTGATAAATTCTTTCAGCTTCTATATGTCTGGAAAGTATTTTGCCTTCCTCTTTAAAGGTATTTTTCGAGGTATAGAATTCCAGGTTAATCATTTCTGATGAGAAGTCTCCTGTCATTCTTATCTTTGATCCTCTGTATGTAATGGGTCTTTTTTTCTCATGCTGCTCATAAGATTTTCCTGCTTATCACTGGTTTTCAGAAATTTAACTGTGATGTACCTGAGTGTAGGTTTTCATTTGTTTGTTTTGTTTTTCAGTGTTTCTTATGATTGGGTTTGTTGAGCTTCTTGGATCTGTGGATTCGTAGTTTTCAATAAGCTTTTTTTTTTTTAATCTGGCCATTATATCTTTAAGTATTTTTTCTGTCCCTGCCTTCATGAACTTGTTACTTGTATATTAGCCTGCTGTTGGTGGTGGTTCCACAGTTGCCTGTGCTCGGTTCGTTTTTTTGCTCTGTTTTTTTTCTGTTTCATTTTGAAAAATTTATGTGCTGTGTCCTCAAGTTCATTAATCTTTTCTTCTGTACTGTCTAATCTATTAAAACTCTCCAGTGTGTTTTTCATCTTGGACATTGTAATTTTCATCTAGAGTATCTGCAGTGTCTCTGTTTAACGTTCTTGGGCTTCTTGATCACGTGGAATACATTTATGGCTATCCTTGTATACTAATTCTGCCATACATGTCATCTCTGGGTCAGTTTCAGTTGATTGATTCCTGTCCTCCTGGCTCATCTTTTCCTGCTTCTTTGCTTTCCTGTTAATTTTTTGTTGGCTTTCATTGCGCTGGGTGCTGAATGTTTTTGTATTCCTATAAATACTCTTGAGCTTTATCCCAGGATGCAATTATTTGGAAATAAGTTGACCCTTTGAGGGCTTGCTTCTTAAAGTTTTGTTAGGTGGGCAAGAATAGCATTTAGTCTAGGGCTAGTTTTGCACAGCTGTTGAAGCAAAACGCTCTTAGTACGTTTCCTGACCCTTCCAATATTATGATGTTTCCCACTCTGGACCTGGGAACTGTTCTTAGCCCTGTAATGGCTTTAGCTGCTCTTCGCTCACCCACAGGCAGTTTCCTCACCAGTAGGAAACTCTAGGGGGGCCACCACAGATCTGCAGCGCTGCACTCTGAGCAGCTCCCTCCATTCCCATACTCCTGTGAACTCTAGCTGCCCTGGCCTCCCTGGCCCCCAGCTCCATCTCTTCAACATGGGGAGACTGCTGGGCTCTTCTTGGGTTGCCCACTCAGCACCATAGCCTGGAAACCAGCCTGGAAACTGGGGCAGTCACAAGGCTTATGTCATGTCTATTATTTCTCCGGAATCACTGTTCCCTTATAGCCTGTAGGCAGGAAAGCAACTCGCTCCCTGTTATTCCATCTTGGGTGGAAGCCCCTGAGTTCCTAACTCAGTTCTGTGGTATGGAGGAGTCCATTAAAGTAAAAGCCAGTGACCTATGAAGTGAGGGCTTTCCCTTAGGTTTGTAGATGGGGGCCCAAAATACCACCGGCTCGTCCAATTCCCCAGACTGTTCAGTTCCTAAAAACAAGACTCATTGTCATTAAAGGACTACATATTTATTTAGGGGTTTTTGTTCTGGACTGGCTCTTCTTTGGTATTAAAACTAATGAGTTGTATGAGCTCACCATCTTTTTCTAGATAATGATAATATAGCTAATATGTACCATTCTAAGAACTCTGTATATTATGTAATTTAGTCTTTAGCCAGCGCTGTGAAGTAACAGTACCACTCTGTTACTATCCCTATTTTGAGCATAAGGATACTAATGCACAGAGAGCTAAAGTAACTTGACCAAGAGCCCTCAGCTAGTAAGTGATGCCAAGGATTGGAACTTGGGATCTGACCCCAAAGACTGTACATTTAATGAGCACACAAAACTGTATATGCAGTGAGCAGGCCACTGAGGCAGGCCCCTCAGCTTTCAGAACAAGCTTGACCAACGTGCTTTCCCATGGCATGTTCTCTTTTTAAATAACTTATGTATATATGCAAGCATGCATTTCTGGTAATACATGCTCATGATTCAGTTTCACAAGGTATAAGAGGGTAGAAAACAAATTTCCCAGCTGACTTCCACCCTCAAACCCCCATGCATCCTCCCTACCCTAAACTTTCTTTTCAATTTTAGTGTCTTTCCAAAGGTGTTCTTTGCACATACCAAGCTAAAAGTTAATAGCAGCAGCATACAATCCCCTTTTGTTTGCACTTGACTTTTTTTCATTAACAAGATATCTTCAAGTAATCCCATAATAATAGGTGTAGGGCTACCTTTTTCTTTTTAACAGCTGCACAGGGCTCCACTGTATGGGTGTGTCATAATTTATGTATCCCCTCCCCTTTTAAAGGACTAAGTTGTTTCCAGACTTGTACTATGATAAACAAGGCTGCCAAAAATATCCTTGTGTTGTATCACATGTATGTCTTACACATATACCATACATATGTGTATGTGATTTCCCACATGTGCAAATATATCTACAGGATAAATTGCTAAAAGTGAAATTGCTCTGTCAAAGGATATGTGCTTTTGAAATCCTGGTAGCTGGGACTAAATTGCCCCCTAAAGAGGTGGTCCTGACTTATAGCCACTTGTGTGGGTGTTTCCACATACTCTCCCCAACACAGTTTATTAAACTTTTTGTGTTTTAAAATGATGGTATGAACATTGTATCAAAGGGTAACCTTTTTGATGGATGACTGGTAATTGCATTTGCCTGCTAGTGAATTATAAAACAACCAAAGATTAATGAGCCTTTACTCAATTCAGTCTACAGACTTCTGTCCCTGGTTCTGGGTATTAGTAGTAGAAAGATCTGTGAAAGTAATAGGAAGACTTGGTCCCAGTCCCCAGGCAGTTCATGGCGTAGAGGGAGACACAGAGAAGTAGCTATGTTGCGTGCGTTGTTACACAGTTGGGGAGCACGGGATAATGGGACAAGAAAAAGTGTTACTGGAATCTTAGGAAGTGTTGCCAGGGTCTCCCGATCACGTTAAACTTCCTGGCGGATGTCATCCCGGGAACAACCAGGTGGAGAGGAGGGAGCCAGCCTCGTGAGGACGAGCCAGCTCAGGGGTAACTGCGAGGCTGCAAGCCCATCTGGAGGGGCCGGTGCCACCTCCCTGCGGAGCGGCCGGGCTGCAGCAGGGACTCGGCCGCCTGTGATTGGAGGGTTGCTGCTGGGGGCTGATGAACTCGGTAGTGTCGGCCGAGGTGATTGGCCGCGCCCTGCTGCAGTGCGAATGCAGGCTGGATGCTCCGGCCTCCTCGCTGCTGTGAGGATCATTAGTTGAGTGAGGACCGCTGAATAATTGGGAGCTCAAAGTTGCTTCTGCCCTCCGGAGAGGTCCGTGGGGCTCCTGCTTATTCCTTTTTTTAAAGAGTCACGCATTTGATCACCGTCCACCTGCAAAAGTGAGTTTTTATTGAAGAAGCTCCAGCTGCCCTCATTGTCAGCAACCCGGCAGGGCTCTCAGAACGGGCTACTTCGCAGGCCAGGCAGGACAGCAGGGCTGGCAAATTTGAGAAAGCAGGAGACAGCCTCTGCATGCAGAGCTGTCAGCCTTCCTACTCGCTGGGCTAGCCTTTCAAGCAGCTGTGCAGCCGGAGACCCTTGGTACTGTGGTCACGTCCCACCTCAAACGTGAACAGTCACCGTCGGCGACACTGGGAGGAAGCCGTGATGTTGCGGATGCCGTGGCATTTTCTGTCTAGCTTTCTCCCCAGGGCTGGGTGCCAAGGCCCCAGAGAGGGGAACCATGATGAAGTCAGAGGCACCCCGGCTCCAGCGGGGGAAGACCAGATGTCCAGCTCTTTGGGGAAACCAGCTGGAAGGGCTGAGGCCCCGGAAAAGAGACCCACCATTTTGCTAGTGGTCGGACCTGCAGAGCAGTTTCCTCAGGTAATGACAACCTCAAGAGGACCTCCTACTTGGGGCTGGCCCAGAATAGAATCATTTTCCTGGAGGAAACTGAAGTGCGGGGAGGAAGAGAACTTAAAAGTCAATCTCTTTGGTTTTGGGGCTGGGGAGAAACGTCAGACAATGAAAACAGCCCAAATCTTCAGTCATCTCTCCGTGCCACTGTAAAAGCTTTATTACCCTATTGTGACCACTTCAGTCTGACCCTTCAGGGGAGGAGATTGAATGCAATAGAAGCTTTACCTTAGGATTTGTCGGCTTGGCCCCAGAGGCCATTTGAAAGTAAGAGATAGACGATTACAGTGTGTCTTATGTCTTAGTGAATCCAAGCAATGCAGGGAGAACTGAGCTGAGGAGCTAAGCGGGCAGCAGAGAGCCTTCAGAGCTGAACCCGACTGCCTGGAGCTGGGGAGGGCCACCCTGTCCGGCATCCCAAAGGTCTGACCCTTTGGCTTGGTGGGCAGAGGGCCCACCTTAACTTTGGGTCTGGAAGGAGGGGAGTGAAAAGGAGGTAGTCAAAGGAGAGGCTGGGGTCTCAAAGTGTAGAGCCCAGTGCCCCCTCTCAGGTCTGCTGAGTGCCAGGGCCTTCCAGCCATCTCTCAATCGGAGTGTGGGTCATATCTGATCCTCACAAGAGTTAAGGTAAGTGGCAGTACCACCATTTCATAGATGCAGAAACCGAGGTGCAGAGAAGTTAAGTAAACTGCCTGGGATTAAGGAGAAGCAGAGGGGTCATTTCACCCCAGTCTGTCTGGAATTTTGCCCTGTACTGCCTCGATTTCCCCTAATAAAACAGTCTGTTCTCAGGGTCCTCAGGATTAGAATGGACAGGTTGTTTGCCTGATATTTCTCCTGCCTGCTGTAGGAGTGACCTTGGTCACCACCTGAGCTTTTATCTAAGTTTGATAAAAATCAACTGGAGAAGGCAAGGAGATTCTGCCCTGTACCTAGCATGCTGTAGTTTCCCCAAAACTGTGGGTTAAATTGAATTGCTACATTTAAGAAATAAATGTTCATTTTTCCTTTGCTAAGTGGGAGGGACTTCTGATAGAAACACCTTTTGCAGTCATTTAAGCATTGAGGAAAATCCGTAGTCTGACAGGCTAGTCCCCGGTTCGCAGGGATCTCGGAGTCAGTATTATGCCTGAGATGTGCTTTAAAAAGTATCATTTTAGGTTTTAATCATTTTAGACAGTTTAGGTTTTAATCATTTTAGACAGTTTAGAAATGGCGGTGGCCCTATGTTTTGTGAGGAACTTTTTTTTTTAATCTGCAGACCTGCTTGCTTTATGGCTGAGGGATTAAGGATTGGCTGACTTTCTGTTAAATTTACCTACTTTTGATTTCAATAATTAACTGCTCCATTTCCTAGAGTCACAGGGCACCTCTTGCCAGCTCTCCCCTCCCAGGGTGTCCTCACATCAGGACTTTGTGTTCTAAACAAATTCCTGGCTTGCAGAATCTGGAGCGGTTGGGGGCTGAACCTGAGACCCACAATTTTCATGTGCTCTTTTCCCCCAAAGGGAGACAGATCAGCTGGCTGGGGTGGGAGGAGCCGCAAGAGGGGGACGGATCACCCAGTTAGGTTTGAAGCAAGAAAGCAAATGCCCCTGAGCCGTGTGGGCTCTTTAAAAGCAAATAAACCAAGAACTGGACTAGAGTTTCTGCAGGTGGCCCTTTCCGGTTCAGCTACTCTTGAAGGAAGGGTTTGGGGTTTGTGATCAATGGTCGGTGGGGCCTGCCCTTGCTATTTCACTCAGGAAGAGGTCCCCAAGGCGTTATGAAAACCTCGTAGAGAAGTTCTCTCGGGTTCCCAGGCTTCTCGATGTCCCGGCTGCACTCATTTGTTTGCTCTCCCTAACCCTGTTTTAACATGTCTGCTCGTGAGCCAGATTCCTGCAAGCTTTTATTCTAGGAACTGTTCCAGTTTTTCCCCTTATCTTTGTTTTACAGTTAATCTGCAGTTGGAGAAGAAAGCCATTAGTGTGGAGTGGGAGGTGCCTTCCGCGGCATTCAAGCTTTCAAATCCTGAGGGGCTGTCTTCTCAGAAGCTCAGAGAATTTTGCTCATTGTGTTCCTAATTGCCAAGTGTAGGCAGGTTCCATTGGAAACCGGCTACACTGGGCTGTCATGGCAACCTGATCATCAAATGACGCGTCGGCCACAGCAGCAAATGAGGTTCGACAGCCTTATGGGTGGGTGGGGCTAGGACTGCCGGATGCTGGCAAGGCTGCGTCGCATATTAATAATTTAGGCTTGGTCTGAGTCATTGCAGAGGAGGGGGAAAGTACTTTGTGACCTAATACTACGCTCCCAAAGGTACTGTACCTGCCTTGTTCTTACTCATGGTATTCCAGCACTTACAGGAAGCACCTGTGTTTTTGCATGAAGCACAGTGGTCGAACAAGGAAAGCATGTAGTGGCCCTGGCAGGTTTGATGGGGAAAAGATGCTCAGGAGAGGAACTGCTGCTTTACAGATGAAATCTGAATCCGACACCACTAAATTCCAAGGGGTCTAGAGTTGCTGCGATGGTTTCTGAATCCTCGTTACAGAAATGGTCATGAGAAGAGAGGAAACAACAAAAATAGATCTGGGTCACAAAATTCGAGTCAGTAAAGAGAGCAGAGAAGAATCAGAGATGGCAGGAGGAGGAGAGATCAGCACATTTCCCAGGGGTTTAGAAGAGCCAGGGAACCGGTGTGCACCGTCAGGAATGAACACAAACCATCTAGTCTTTTCCTTATTGGTAGCTCCCAATATGTGGTCGGAAGCTGTAACACAGATAGAGCCTCACCTTGTTCAGGCCGGTGCCCTTCCCTCACACCTGCCACCTGCCAATATGAGGTGTAGCTTACCGTCATTCTGTGTCAAGCCTACAGGTGTTCTTTGGAAACTAAGTTCCAAAAATCTCTTTTTGGCAGTGTCAGGGTTGGGCTGTTGTAGTGGATGTTGTAATAAGAGCTGGGCCCTGAGGCTCAGCCCAGCCTCCAACGAGCTCAGGGCCTGGGCAAATCAGGGAACCGCCCCAATCCTGCTTGCTTACCTCAGAGGTTTAGGGGCAACCCTAGAGCCCCTCTGGGCCCTGCTGTCAATAATTCCAGGGACAGAGCATTCACCCTGGCCACTAGGCACCTGGAGATTGGCTCCCTTGGGAAGAATTCCCAATTTCTTTGTGAAAATGGTGTTCTGCATGACGTGTGAAATCAGGATGGGTGGTTTAAATCAATAAGCAAATGCCAGGTTTGTCCAGTGAAGACATTCTGTTGACTCCATCACAGATGCAAACTAAAAATAAGTTAGAACCCTTTTTTAAACTTAATGTTGGAATGGAATTAATGTCAGCATTGTAAAATAATACCCTGACAAGCACATGCAGAACTTTTCAGAGAACATATTCTGACCCCATGATACTGTTGGTCTGTAGAGTAATGAGCTTTGTTTTAATCAAGGAAATGCTATTCTATTTTTTTTTCTAGAAAATAGTTGCTCTTATATAATGATGCTTTTAATAATTTTTCTTTATATGTTGAATATGTTTCACTTTTTTGATATTGTTTTCAAATCTCAGATTTGATTTATAAGTACATTGCAAAATGCAATAGTACCCCAAAAAACTCGATGGTACAGTTATGTTTTTCAAAATTATTTGAAAAATACAGCTTATCAGGAAATGAACATCTGCAGTTGAACAACTTATTCAGTCAGCACACTGGCCATTTGTGTTGGGATGACTGCAGTTGGTACTGGGGAACAGGTACTGTAACAGATCAGTGCAATTTATTTTCATTTCAGAAGCAAACATGAATAATTTAACAAAGGAAGAGCAGCATTGTAAAATTCGGCTCTTTTTATAAATGTGAACCTCCTTGAAAATAAAAATAATAATACATTATTTTGTTGAAGTGGATAAGATACCCTGAAAACTGCAGACATCCCGAAAAACAAAACCGAGGTCTTCATCAGGAGTGGTGGGCGTATTTGTTTCTTGGGGGTCTTAGAGGCCTGGCAAGCCTGAGTCACTCATTCAGAAGCTGTTCATGTTGGGCCCCTTCCATGATCAAGGCAAGGGCTCCTTCCAGGCAAGGAGTAGCCTCCTGCCTTCTAAGACCCTAATAGTAGAGATGAGGTGTGAGTAAAAACAACCCCAAAGCACAAATTCTGGATTGGGTGGCTTAAAAGGTAGCTGAGTGTAATGGGCTGAGCCGGAGTCGGCCTGGATAATGCAGAGCTGTCACCTGGAGCGCTCATCAGGTCCTCCCTAGAGCAGCCTGACACCTGTTTTATTGGACCATTATCATATCTCTTTTAGAAGGGCCAAAAAGCTGCACAGATGCCTTACAAGATACTAACATGTTTCCTGATGTTGCATTTAAATATGTCAACACCTGTGTTAAAATCT
Source organism: Manis javanica (assembly GCF_040802235.1). Classification (NCBI taxonomy): domain Eukaryota; kingdom Metazoa; phylum Chordata; class Mammalia; order Pholidota; family Manidae; genus Manis; species Manis javanica. The sequence continues at coordinate 7,280,554 of NC_133157.1, read as the reverse complement.
TTTTTAAATTTTCTCAAGAAAGAGCTTTCTGGTGAATGAAGTAAGTCCTTTCACTTCTGTTCATCCCCAAGTGATAGCCACCCATTTTTAGCCATCCAGGCAGGGAGATGTAGTCTATATTAGGAAGTGGTACAACTGTAGAAGGAGCGAGGTTCCTTTTTCATCTATGTGACGCGAGTTCTTCCTCCACAGCCCAAATCTTACACTTTCCGTGGGGAAGGGAGAAAGGAGGTAGAGACGTCCAGCTGGTCTGGAGAGGATCGCCCTGAAATTATGACCACATTTCCTCTCTTCCCCCCCTAAGAGGGGTGCTCGAGGGCAGTGTTGCCCAGAGAGCCTCTGGTAATGCCGGAGTGCTCGGTGTGTGCGGCTGTGGAGCGCTGGAGTTGAGGACACGCAGCTGAGCAACTGAATTTTTATTTTTGTTTCATCTTAATATAAATTTTTAAAGGCTTCCCTATTGAACTGCACGGTTCTAAGCCAGGAAGCAGGATGATACAGAACTTTGAAGTACTGGGCGTGAGAATGGGCTCTGCAGACTGTGTGGATCTTATGTTGAGGGCCTGGCTAATGCCAGAGGCGTGCTTCTGCCTCCGCACTGTCCCTCAGCACAGTGACTGTTAGCCTACAGCATCCTCTCTCTTCCCCCATCCTGTCAACAACTCAGTGCTTGGGGGGACCCTCAGGGGAAGCCTTCAGGGGAAGGGCTGGTTCCGAGGTGCTCACATTGCAGAGGGACCTGACCAAGGTCACTGGAGCCAGCCAGAACCATGCCTGGACAGCCGTGTGGCCAAGGCAGCCAAGTGCAGGGCTCAGCCAGCCAGGGGCAGCTCCTCTGCGGATGCATGAGCCCATGGCTGCAGAGGAATGAGCCCATGGTGGGGCCACTCCTGGGGAACTGGGGTCCCGGCTCTCAGGCAGCCCTACCAACTTTTCATAGCTAAGTTGGGCCTGGTTTCAGTGAGCATTGACTCAATCTCTGCCTACTTATTTTTCTGTCAGGAATGATTTACTAAGGGGAGAAAACCACTGTATTGTGTGACGCATTTGGGGACCTTGTGGAAATACAGGCAGGAGGCTATTTGTTTTCTGGCGGTGTTGGCAGCACAGGGTGAAGGTTTGTTTGGGCATGATATCACTGCGGGGCAGTGTGCGCAGAGGTCAGGTTATGAAGAGTTAACTGCGGGAGCGATGACCTCAGTCCTGAGCTTTACACCTCCCCTGGAGCCAGCCACCGCCTTGCAGGGGTCTGTGCTCATTGGCAGGACTTAACAGTGGGTGGACTTCTTTCAATTAAGCAAAAGGGCGGGGCACAGGCAGCCAATGACAACTGTGCCCCCGGCACATCTTGGGCATGTTTGCCAGCCGGCAGCGTTCTTCATTCTCCACGCGGCCAGCACTTGCTTCAGGTGGCGGCTGAGCACCGTTGTCAGCATGTTCTGCCTGTGCTTGTATGTGCCGCTCATCGGGGAGGCCCAGACCGAGTTCCAGTACTTCGAGTCCAAGGGGCTTCCCGCCGAGCTGAAGTCTATCTTCAGACTCAGCGTCTTTATCCCCTCCCAGGAGTTCTCCACCTACCGCCAGTGGAAGCAGGTCTGTGAGGGAGGCAGCGGTCCATCAGGGTGGGCTGAGCGAGTGCACGCGTGGCTGTAGAGGGTGCACATGGGTGAAGTGTCCCTAACAGACCACCTGAAAAGTGCAAATTTGGCCCCGTTGTTATGTGGCTACATCTGGTGAAAGGGCTGCATCATGTCGCAGAAATGACTGACTTTCATGTGACTTCCAGGAAGGCTGGAATTATAGGGAAGGCACTTGTGGGAGATGGGAAAGAGTTCTCTTGCTGGGGGCAGGTGGGGACCTCTGAGAAGTAGTGGGGGTACAATCCTGCTGTGGAGGCAGAGCTGGCAGCGCTGTGCCCCTGGTGAAGCAAACCAGCTCATGGCCTGGGAAGGGAGGACGGCAGCAGGAGTTGTTACGATCTGAAGAAGGGGGAACTGTTATAGAGCTTGTGGGGTCGCTTGCCTCCTAAAGGGGTGCCCTGATTTCTCTGTTAAATCAGATGCTACACTATTCTCTGTGCAAATGGTAGTGGTGGAGGCCGGGGTGTGCCGGGGGTGGTGATTCGCATATCCTAAGGAGACAAAGCAGTTTATTCATTCTGAGGTAGAAGCAGGGCCTTTAAGGATACTTGAAACCAGCTGCAGTGAGCATGTCCTTGGGTTGTCTGTATCACAGGGCACCCACCCCAGTAGGTGCATGGATCGCGTTGGTGACCAGGCAGCCTGAACACCAAAGAGCATTGTACCCGGTGTTCACCTCCCCCCTAAATGGCACGTAGATTCTATTTCCTCTCCTGCAATAAGTCTAGAGTGATAACCCTGTACATAATGCCTGTATCATTCTTGGCTGAGAGCACACACGTCTGCAGGAAGTTAACATAACTCCAGATGGCAGATAAAAATACTATCAGCATCTTTTTCAGCTTCCAGATGCCTCCCTTGTATTGCTCTTTGGATCATGTTAGGTGACATGGTATCTGTCCAGGCCTCCTCCCAGCACCCTTAGTGGCGGAGCAATAACAGAGCCATCAGGTGATTCAGAGAGTAACTGAATAATCGTTGGAGAATGCCGGCTAGCCAATGGTACATCAATTTCCAAACCCACTGTCTCAGAAGACTTGGAAACCAGTATTGGCTTGTGGAGTGAATGGATGTATTTCTCACTGAGAGATTGGGCAACTCAGGAAGACTATAACCATTTCCCCATGGAGATTATTGGTCGTAGTTTTGGAGTGTTGCTGGGTTGGAGTGACTCATTTGTGTCCCCCACCTTCTTGGGATTAACCTTTAGGGTGGCAGTGGAATCTCTAGGGAGGTGGCTCTGCAGTCCGACAGGCCCAGCTTGAATCCCGCCCATTACTTTCCTAGCTGTGCGACCTTGGATAAATTACTTAACCTCTCTGAGCTTCTGTTTCCCTCTGCAAAATGGGGGAAATGATAATACCTACTCCTGGAGCTGTTTGGGAGGACTCAGCAGGCCACTGTCTGCGATTCTGTGGAGTACTTGCGGTTGCTGAGCATCCAGAACCAAATGCAGCTGTTGAACAAAGCTCACCTTGAAAGGCAGGTGCAGTTTTGAAACCTCACTGCCAAAGAGCAGGGTCTCAAAGCCTTCTTGGGCCAATAAACTATTACTAAGTAGAGCTACCCCGCTCTTCCATGCCTGGTTCCATGCCTGGAACTATGGTTGGTTACATCATCTGGCTTCGCTGAGATCAGAGACTGGCAGTGCCATCAAGCACATGCCCACAAATAATTCTCCATGGCTATTACCACTTCTTCAGCCTCCAAGTTATTTCTGGCAGTGTTTCCGCCAATCAGGCATTGGCAGGGGTGGGCTCTGCCCCATTCCTTCCCCCTGGACTCCCGATTGTTCTTGGGTCAGTGCCACTTGTAAAGATAAAATGGCCAAGCTGCAGAGTTCCTGATGGAATCCCCACATTTGGGCAGAGAGCATGTGGTGCTGAGGCCTGGTGCCAGGGACAGTGCTGCAGGGGAGCCAAGCAGCTGACCCTGGCAGGACAGCAGGCCGGTCTTCACAACGCTTGGCATGAGAAAGTGTCGTGCCTGCACTGTTAGCCTTTGTCTCAGGGTCCTCCTGAGGCCTTCTTTTTCCTCTTGTGAGGGAAGCAAGGTGGGCTCTGGCCAGCCCTTGGGATCCAAGTGGTGGCTTGGAGAGTAGAACAGGGGACGTGTCTTGGGTCATTGGGGCCACCTCTGTTCACGGCTTGGCACTGGTGTTTCCTGGTGTTTCCTGGGGATGGGCCACCATGAGGGACAAGGAAAAGCTGGTACATGAGCTAAAGGCCAAACCTTACTTTTGTTTTATAGAAAATTGTACAGGCTGGAGATAAAGACCTCGATGGACAGCTAGACTTTGAAGAGTTTGTCCATTATCTCCAAGATCATGAGAAGAAACTGAGGCTGGTATTCAAGAGTTTGGATAAAAAGAACGATGGTGAGTGTGTCGCTGCCCACTCCCCACCCCCCAGCCAGCCGCTGACCCGTGGGGCCTCTCGCTGGGCCTGGCTCCTGGCTCACGGCCTTTGTTGTTGTAGGACGAATTGATGCTCAGGAGATCATGCAGTCCCTGCGGGACCTGGGAGTCAAGATATCTGAGCAGCAGGCAGAAAAAATTCTCAAGAGGTGAGGGCTTAGTCAGCCTCTGTATGTGGTTTAACAAAAGAAAGGTTCTGGAACCAGCTCTGTGGGGCCATTTGCTGTATTGACCTGCTTCTCCAAACTTGGGCTCCGATGGTTTGATGAGATGAATAAGTAACCAGCCACCAGCCGCTGTCCAGGCTCCAGGCCTGGCTCATTTAAAGATCCACAAATCACCTGGAGGTGGGCCCGTTCCCCAGTGACCCGTGAAGACACAAGCTGGGGGGATTTCAAGTGGGTGAAAGGCTAGAGAGGAACAGCCCCCTCTGGTGGGTGGGGAGGGACTCATGCAGCCACACTCTGTTTAGGGTGGGCTTCTCCCTGAGGATGGAAGCTTTTCCCTAACCCTGTCATCAGACAGTGCTGCCCCAAGACAGCTGACAGGGAAGCGCTGTGGGCCTGGGGCGCAAATCGCCCAGAGGAGCTGGAGGAGTGGCTTCCTCTCCTGGCTGAGCATCTCCAACCACAGGGCAAAGCAGCTGCCTGTCAGGGGCGGCAGCCTCTTGTGCCCTCCCCCGCGTCCTCGAGCTGTGCTGTGCTGTGCTGTGCGTGTGCCGGCCTCACTAACACCCGCTCAGAGCATTTGCTTATGTTTTTTCTCCTCTCTCTTCTGCATCCTCCTCTGTGTGTCTGTCAGAATACGCACGGGCCACTTCTGGGGCCCTGTCACCTAGTAAGTATCTGTTTTCACCCTGGCAACTGCCTCCCTCCTTGACCTCTGTGCCTGATCAGAATGGGGTTCTCATTGGCCATTATCTTCCCATTTTTGTGCAAAGTGGGGTGTGGAGCCCCCTTGCCTTTCTCCTTGGGAAAGAGACCCCTCTGGTCTCCCTGGTGGCCCCACGCCTGCCCTTGGCTTGCCCAGAGGTGGGACGTGCAGCCGACAGATGGGGCCTATTTCCACGTGGGCGACCATGCACTTGTCTTGCAGCATGGATAAAAATGGCACGATGACCATCGACTGGAATGAGTGGAGAGACTATCACCTCTTGCATCCTGTGGAGAACATTCCAGAGATCATCCTGTACTGGAAGCATTCCACGGTGGGTCCCCTGGCCAGAAGGCTGTGTCTCCCTCACCTGTTCACAGGGTCCCCTTGACCCAGCATCAGCCCCCATCCCAGGGTTGGGGTGGGGGCCCTGCTTGCCTCCTCTTCAACAGCGAGACCATCCACTCCTCGGCCAGCCCATCACAGCCCCCCATGCTCCCTGGCTCCCCCTCATGCCAGCACCCTGACTGTCCTGACTGTTCCCCAGACATAGGGTTCCTTCTGCCAGGGGTGCCCTCCCATCCCCACATGCAGCCTGTTCTTCAAGGTCAGCTTCAGACACCCACTCCTGAACCTGTTTGTGCTGCCAAAGCCAGTGTGAGCCTTCCCATGGGGTGCGGGACAGCAGAGCTATGGGGCTCCCCCCATGCCCCACTTGTTTGTGTCCTTTCTCTCTGTGGCAAAAGAAAACGTCCCCCTGGGCCCACACATACTGCTCTCACCCCTCCCCAGCAGTCGTTCAGAAATACAGATGTGCCCTCATTGATAGGGGCTGCATGGACCCTCTGCTGGCAAGCCCCCTTCATGCGGGGCGCCTCTGGGTCTGTAGTTTTATCTACCCTGACTGTCAGCTGAAGAGGAGGCCAGGCCGGGGTGCTTCTCCTCATCTGTCTCCCAAGGTGTCAGGCAGGGCCTCCCCCTCAGGGGATACCTGGCGTGCCCTGACACCAGGTAGGGTGAAATTAAGTGGACTGCTCTGGCAGGAGAAGCAGGCTCACAGCAGCTCTGGCCTGCAGCCTTGGGGTCGGAGCAGGGCTGGCTCTGACTAGCCAGGAGGCCTCCAGGAGACAGGGTGTCTGTTGCTCAGGCATGGCAGCTCTCGTATTTGTGGGCCTTGCGTAATGCTCTGCCAACATGATTCGGTTACACATCAGGTTTCAGAAGAATTTTCACCCCTGATTTGATCCTTTGAGTACTTCCAGCCGGCTGATCCTCATCTGAAATGGCTTTGTAAGCTGTTCTCGCTGGAGCCTCCCAGGCAGTGTCTCAAAGGACTGTCCAAAGGGTTTTTAACTGTTTCCTCCCAGCTGTGCTCTTGGATGGACTCTGTACCTGCCTCTCCAAGGTCACAAACGGGGACCAGAGCTTTGCCACCCTCACACAGTGAAGGGGAGGGGACCCATCAGCTCCCACCCCCCGAGTCCATGGCATTCTCAGCATCTGTGTGGCCCCTGGGGTGTCAGCCCCTCTGGGCAGTGGAGGGCTGTGGACCTACCTCTCTGTCTGGAGTTGTTTTATCTCGCTGGTCTTCCTCACAGATCTTTGACATGGGCGAGAATCTGACGGTTCCCGATGAGTTTACGGTGGAGGAGAGGCAGACGGGAATGTGGTGGAGACACCTCGTGGCTGGAGGTGGGGCAGGGGCTGTATCTAGAACCTGCACAGCCCCCCTGGACAGACTCAAGGTGCTCATGCAGGTACGTAGGAGAAAGGCCCTAAACCACCTGCTTTCTTCCCTGGGCTTCTCTGGGGGCTTGGTTCCCCCTTTTTTTGTCTGGTGCCCTTCTTTGAGCCCATACTTTTCTAACCCAATGAATTAGAGTGTAATTATTGCTCAGACAGGGTAACATTAGATCTGGACCCTGGTGAACTTTTGTACACAGCCAATCTAATTTTATCTGAGTCACTAGAGCCAGGAGTCACATTTGCAGGGCTGTAATGTGGACAGGTGAGGGCTGGGGTGCGGCAGGAAGCTGGTCTTCTGTAGGGCACCACACAGGCTCCAATGCGAGGGGATGCTCACCTGGCCCAGACACCATCACCTTGGCCAGGAGCCTGATTCCACGTCCACAGGGCAGATAAGCTAGACCCAGGTCAGGGATAGGGTTGCAAAACTGACATGTATGACGATGATCCGTGGGATTTCAGTGTCGTCTGAACAGTGGCCACTTACCCTCCTTGTCCCCTTGCTTGTGTTCTGGGACTTTTTGTGCCAGGAACACTGCTCAGAAAAGGTGTTACCCTGTCCCCATTTGCCCTCAGAGCCTGCGTTGGTTTAAGCCTGTTGGCAGATGAATGTGGACTCCCTTCTTGTGCCAGGACGGGAAGCAGAGTGGTTTAGGGAGAAGAGCTTTAGGCATGGAGTCTGACGGGTTCCAACCCTGCCCCACAGCTGTGTGACCTTGAGCCAGTCAGTTCACTTCTAGGACTGTTCACCTGTGAAACTAGGGGGCTGGAATAAATTTCCTCTCAGTTTGTTTTTCTTAACCAAATTCCCCAGAATGCTGTAGAGATTAAAAGCAGTCCTTGGGTGGAATGACACAGTGCCTGGGATAATCCAGGAGGAGTTGGGGCAGCAAGGGATTATAGATTGGCTGTGGTTTAATGATTGTTCAAGCTGATGATGGCTTTATGGACACTCACTGAATAATTCTCTATACTTTCATATATGTTTGAAACTTTCCCATATTAAAAAGCTCAAATTTTTTAATTTTAAAAAGCGCTCCTTGTGGTGTTTAGGCATGGAGCTGTTTAGCGCCTTGGAGGTATTTAGCACAACATTGGCACACAGTAGGTGCATGGCACATAGTAGGTGCACAGTGATACAGTTGGACCTGGAGCAGCCATGTGTCATTCTCACTGTGCTTAGTCTTCAGAATACTGAGAAGGAGCCTGCCGACCTCCATCCAGCAGTGAGAAGAGGCTCTTTGTCGGATAGTGGCAGCCCTTGGCTGCTGAGTTTTTCTGACCACTTTATTCTTCCCTCCTCAGGTCCACGCCTCCCGCAGCAACAACATGTGCATTGTGGGTGGTTTCACCCAAATGATTCGCGAGGGAGGGGCCAAGTCCCTCTGGCGGGGCAACGGCATTAACGTCCTCAAAATTGCCCCCGAGTCGGCCATCAAGTTCATGGCCTACGAGCAGGTGAGGACGGCTCCCCAGGGATTGTCGTCAGTCAGCAGCTGCTTACTGAGCTTACCCTGGGCTAAGGTCCCTGACCCCCTGATACTGCCGAACCTGGAGCCAGTCATTGTACCTGAGGGACAGCAGGGCAAGGCAGGAGGCCTGGGTCCAACCCCGGGTCTGCTGCCAATCACTGCAGGCCAGTTCCTTCTATTTCTGGGCAGCACCAACTGTGCCAGGGACACCAGGTCTCTGCTAAACCTCGCTGGCTCCGTGAGGAGGGGTGGGGCAGGGGCGGGTGCACTGGTCTCGGGGATGTATCAGTTTGTTTGCTCCATGTTCTAGATCAAGCGTCTTATTGGGAGTGACCAGGAGACTCTGAGGATTCATGAGAGACTTGTGGCAGGGTCCCTGGCAGGGGCCATTGCGCAGAGCAGCATCTACCCAATGGAGGTGAGGGCTCTCTTGATCCTGGGGAGGGCAGCGCACGCGGGGTAGGGGTCAGCAGTGGGCTGTGCTCACACGTCCATCGCTCCTCTTGGGTTCTGCAGGTTCTGAAGACCCGGATGGCTCTGCGCAAGACAGGCCAGTACTCGGGCATGCTGGACTGTGCCAGGAAGATTCTGGCCAGAGAGGGCGTGGCCGCCTTCTACAAGGGCTATGTCCCCAACATGCTGGGGATCATCCCCTATGCCGGGATAGACCTAGCCGTCTACGAGGTGAGGCCTTGAATCAGCAGAGATTCAGAAGACCCCTCTTCCCCAAGCGCCCACCTGTGATAGACTTGATAGACCCTGGGGATGGTTGGGACAAGGAACAGCAGCAAAGAGCATCTCCTCCTAGACTCACCTGTTCATTGCAAGTGTCCCCTGTCACACTGCCTGCCCCTGGCAGCACCCAGGGGCTTGGCAGGCAGCTCTCCAGACCACGGAAGTCAGGCTGTCTATGGGGGAAGGCAGTGCTGCCCCGCCTCATCCCTGCCCCCTAGCCTGTCCAGGAATCCCCAGTGACAGCAGAAACAAAGGGGAGGCAGGCCAGGAGCTCAGCAAGACCGCAGCCAGCCCAGCCCAGGCCAAGCCAGTCCAGTTACGGTGGCCTTGTAGACCCCATGTGATGAGGATTGCCTCCTGCCTGGATCCAGTAACTGCCCCCCCCCCACTCCCCACAAGTCTCATTGCCTCAGAAGCTCATCCCTACCCCCCTTTCCCCTTCCAGACACTCAAGAATGCCTGGCTGCAGCGGTATGCTGTAAACAGTGCAGACCCCGGCGTGTTTGTGCTCCTGGCCTGTGGCACCATGTCCAGTACTTGTGGCCAGCTGGCCAGCTACCCACTGGCCCTGGTCAGGACCCGGATGCAGGCCCAAGGTGAGGCTGGTCTTAGGCCCGCCCCTGGGGCCCGTCTCCCAGGCAGGTGGGGATCTCAGGGAGGAACTGGTGAAAAGCCTCTGATGGGCTCCCTCTCCCTGCAGCCTCCATTGAGGGAGCTCCGGAGGTGACCATGAGCAGCCTCTTCAAACAGATCCTGCAGACCGAGGGGGCCTTTGGCCTGTACCGGGGGCTGGCCCCCAACTTCATGAAGGTGATCCCAGCCGTGAGCATCAGCTACGTGGTGTACGAGAACCTGAAGATCACCTTGGGTGTGCAGTCTCGGTGACGGGCAGGAGGCAGCCCCTCCCAGAGGACTCACTGATCCTGGGTTGCAGCCCTGGGATGTGCAGCCGTCTCATTCTGTGAATGTGCCAACACTAAGCTGACTTAAGCCAAGCTGTGAAAACCCTGGGATGCACCTGCAAGGGAGAGACAGGAGCTGGCAGGCCCACCAGGTTTGTCCTGCTGGCCCTGGCTGACCCTCATGTCTGTTCCAGGGAACTCGTGTGAGAATTCCGCAGTGTCCATGGGTCAGCAGGACACCGGCTCTTGCACATAGGGACAGGACGCTTCCCGCAGTGCCTGCCAAATAGCAGGGCCTGGAGGCCAGCTTAGTACTTCCATCTCCTGGCAGCCAGACCATCGGCCACAGGCCTCCGGCCCCTGGCCTGCTGGAAGTCTTCCCCAGGCCCACTCTGCTTCCTTCCGCGCTGCTATTTAATATGGTAGGAGGAGGGCTACCAGCTTACTCCCCAGGCACCTCCTCGCACCTCTCCCTCAACTCGTGCGTGCGGGCAGGTGTTTCCCTGACCTCACCACCCCAGCTTCCCAACCCTCAGCGTTGCCTCTGGCTAGGTTATGCAGGGAAGAGGGAGGAGCCTGGCTTATGTGCACACCCTCATCTGAGCCGTGCTGTTGGCTTCCAAGCTCGCCAACAGATGGGTGCCCAGATGTGCTTGTGCCCTCAGGGGCAAGGCCAAGCCGCACCGTTGGAGTCCTGGTGCATGGCTTTACCGTAGGCAAGTGCTGGGTCCTGGGACCCAAAGGGCCTCTGCCTCCGCTGCTCGGGTCTCATGATACTCTGAGCTGGCACTGGACTCTGTCCAGACTGGCACCAGTTCAGAACCAGCTCTCTGTCCCCACTCTGGCATGAGGGCAATGGGGCAGCAATGGGGAGGGCCGTTTCTGCGATATGTCTGTGCCCCGGTGATAAAAGAAAAAGGTGTTAAAGGCCTTAATTATGTTTTGTTGGGAAAAGGGTTTTTTTGTTCAGAAAGGAAAGCTGGACAAATGTGTAAGTTCTGGGCTTCCGGAGGGAAGATGGAGGGAACCAGGTAGCTTAGCTGACTGCATTAAAGTCTGTTTCTGATGCCTCCGGGGATGCATGTCCACTCCCGACGGGGGGTGAAATGGGACCAGCCTCACATTCCACTGATGCAGAGGATCACACTGCTTGGAGCCTATTTATTTTGTATTTATTTGAACAGAGTTATGTCCTAACTATTTTTATAGATCTGTTTAATTAATAGCCTGTCATTTTCAAGTTCATTTTTTATTCATATTTATGTTCATGGTTGATTATACCTTCCCAACACCCTCAGGGTGGGGCGAGGAGAGGAAGGAGGGGCCAGGGGAGTGACCTTCCTACCCCTGGCCGCATTGACGTCACATCTGTCCAAAGAAATTCCTCTCGGAACTGGCGACAGAAGAAAGGCCAGCAGGGAAGGGGAGGTCCCCCGATAATGGAGACATGTCCTTGGGCAGGATAGGGCACCGCTTGCACCCAGGAAGCCTTAGAATCTGAGGGTTTGAATGGGGCAAGAGTGGCAAAAATCTCAATTCTGTTGAAGACAGAAGTCCAAATCATTACTGGGAGGATCTCTTTATTTCACCCTTCAGATGACGAGGCAGTGAGGTACCCATAGCTGTGAGTTTGGGGTCGGTGGGTAGAGGAGGGGCAGCCAGCTCCCCACCTGTGAGGTGGGCTCCCTCCCTCCCAGGCCCCCCACTGCCCCTGCTCAGCAACCTGATCACCTTCCACGTCGCAGTTCACTCCATTCCACCAGATTGGCCCAATGAGGACAATTTAAAAAGGATGCAAAGATCAATGCAAAAGATTATTGTTCTATATAAGTATAGTTATAACGAATTTGTGAGAAAGCAAATTAAGAATTGGAAGTTGTCACTTAAAAGAGCCTTCTAATAAAGTTGTTTTAAAGTTGATGGCAGAGCTGATTTTTCTGATCTGGGCTTGGGTGGTGTTTGGGCTTTTACATGTTAGAAACGGAGCCCATTTTTCTCATCAGAAAATGAGAAAGCTACCCCCCTGGGCTTCTCAAGAGGCAGTCCCTCTTGAACATGGGCGTTGGTTGGATTGGGTGCTCTGGCCAGGTCACCAGTGCCCGCTGAGTTGCTGAGTCCAGTGATCCCCCCTCTGCCCTCATCGGATTCCGCCTGGGCAGAGCCAGTCATGCTCTCCTGCCCGAAGCACCCTCAAAGGTGGCTGTGCCTCCACCTCCCTGCCTGCTCCTCCCCAGCCTCATGGCTGCTTCCTGCCGACCTTTAGGGCAGAGATGTTGGGGCCCCGCCTGTTTTCTGCCTGTCTCCCCAGGGGAAGGCGAGGCTCTGGCCCCAGGTGGACAGTGTGCAGGGCATGAAGTGCTCAATAAAACGCTTGTTAAATGATTGTCTTTACTCCAGTCCCTGGGCAGCCCTGGGTACCAGAGGGCTAGGCCAGCAGCTTGGGGAATCGACAAGGGGGCTCTGGCATTCAGAGGCTGCAAGGAGACATGGTACATTCTGAAACTGGCATGAGCCACTATGCATCTACCAGGAACCTCAATGTTTTGGGGATGTTAGGGTTTTACAAATGTAGTCAAGATGAGTCTTACTGGATTGTGGTGGGCCCTAAGAAGAGTGACTGGCGTCCTTACAGAAGAGGACATTTGGACAGAGACATGCAAGAGGAGAGAGACACATGGAGAGGCCATGCACAATAGGGCAGAGGTTGGATTCATGCATCTACTAGGCACTGTGGATGGCGGGCAGCCACCCGAAGCAAGGACAGGGGAGGAAGTTTCCCTCAGCAACTCCAGAAAGAACCAGCGCTGCCAACACTTGGACTTCAGACCTCTGGCCTCCTGAGTGGTGAGAATGACTTGTTTCAGGCCACCCAAGTTCATGGCGGTTTGTTGCGGCAGCCCTAGGAAACAAGACGATAGCTTCAGTTGTTCATTAACAGGGTAATAGGCGTAAGCCATTTCCCAACCCTTGGGTCTTGGCAAGTCAGTCCCCCTTGGGACAGGTCCTTGATGCCATCCGGCTGAAGCAGGGCTTCTCCAGCACTGAAGTTGACATTGGGAGGTGCCCCAAGGTGGGTAAAGCCCACAGCCTCACCAAGCCAGCCTTCCCACGGTCGCCTCCTTCATTCCATCATCCCCATTCCGGTTTTTACTTGCAAGTCACCTCTCTGGCCACCCTGTTTAAAATGGCAACTTCATCCGTACACCCAACCCAGCCCATTTCTTTTTCTCTCTAGCCCTTTTCTTATCAACTGTCCTGCTTGCTTGCTTGCTTGCTTTGGTTTATCATGTTTCCTCCCACTGAAGGCCAGGTATTCATTGACTTTCTTCACTACCATTCCCAGTAAGTGCCCAGCACCCTCTAGGCACTTAATGAATGGTTGCTGGCTGAAGGAAGCCGTCCAGATGTTCGTGGTGTGCCAGGCAGTTATGCCTCCTCCCAAAGATGCCCGCCTCCTAACTCTGAGAACTGTGAGTCAGGTGACATGACAAAAGGGAATCAAGGTTACTAATCAGAGAACCTTAAAATAGGGAGATTATCTGGGATTATCCAGGTGGGCCCTACATAATCACAAGGGTCCTTCAACTAGGGAGAGGGAAGCAGGGAGAGAACCAGAGAGACTGCACGAGGTCTCAGCAGAGACTACAGATGGAGGGAGAAGCCACGAGTCACAGAATGCCAGCAGCCTCTAGGAGCTGCAAAAGGCAAGGAGCAGATTCTCCCCAAGTCTCCAGAAGCAACCAGCCCCATGGCCACCCTTTTACAGCCCAGTGAAACTGATTTTGACTCCCAGCCTCTAGAAATATACATCTGTATTGTTTTAAGAGACCAAGTTGATGTCAACTTGTAACAGCAGCCAAATGACACCAACACAAATGGCAGAGGCCAGTGCAGTCAGGGGAGAACCGGCTACAGGAGCCTAGTGACCTCGGGCAAGTCCCTCACCTTCCTGTCAGTTTCCTCTCTGTGGAGTGAGGGCTGATAGGTGGGCTTCCCCGTGCAGGCTGCACACCGCCTGGGCCTGAGTGAGTGCAGCCAGCTCCCTCACCAGCCTGCACAACTGCCGCGGGCTTGGGTCACAGGACTGAACTGATGGGAGATAGCAAATGGCCAAAGGAGGCCACCCCCCCACCCCAGAGAGCAGGAGGCCTAGGCTTGTCTCGCCCCCTCAGGGGATGGGGCAGGCCTCTGCCCCTCTCTGGCCTCAGTTTCCTCATTCTTGGCTCCCTGCCCTGCACCCCCAGCCCATCCCTGCTCTTGCTGACCCTCCTGCCCCAGCCCTGAATGAGTCTCTCCAGCCACTGTGATGGGGCCCAGCTGGTTTGTTCCAGCTTCTTCTCAGCCCTGCGGGTCAGGGACCAAGGTGCACACGTGGGCAGCTGGGCCCGGTGCATGGACTGCTTCCCTCCCCGCCCCCTACATTCCTGCCGGCTCTAAGCAGCGAGATCCGGAAAGGGGGCACCCGGCCAGTGGCTGCAGTTGAGAAGGTGGCTTCAGAGGCAGTAAAGCTAGCTCGAATCTCAGCTCAACGTGTCCCCTTTTATGAACATGGGCAAGTCCCCTTGCCCCCTGAGCTGTAAGAAGGGTATTGTGCTCATGTTGCTCATGAGGAAACAGGCTCAGGCATGAGACTCCCCCAGGGTCACAGTGCCAGGCACCAGGATTCAAGCACCGGCCTGCCAAGTGTTTCTCAGATTCTCGGTGGCCTCCTGGCCCAGGAGAGCACCCAGGAGCCAGGGGGTACCCGCCTGAGGCAAAGTGCCCCCTGCCCCTTGGTGGGTCGTGGTGTGGGCCCAGCCTGCCGGGCCTGGTATGGGCACGGGTCCCCTGCCTCCTGGGCCTCCCGGTGGGCAGCCCCAGGAGAGCACACCCCCATGCAAACAGCATGCGTAGGGTCTACTGACCCGCATTTGGGGCCCCGTCACCTATTCCTGGTGAGGCCCTGGGTAAGGCCCTTCACCTCCCAGAGCTTCTGTTTCCTCATCTGCAAACTGGGGACCTGGCGGCAGCAGCCCTCCTAGAACCGCTGAGGACTGAGGGAGGTCCTGGGGTGTGTGGGGCCCCAGCTGGCACTCAGTGAATGGCTCTCTCAGGATCGAGAGGTGAAAGGGTCTAGCTTTAGGAAGGAGGTGCAGAGCGGGTCCAGCCAGATCCTACAGCACAGGTGGCTTCCCCTATGCCAACCATGGGAGATTCCAGGCCCACAGAGGCTGTAACGAAAAGCACCGAGAAGAAATTATGCTTTGTGTTTAGAATCCTGGATGGGGAAGGGGAGCTGGGAGATGAAACTGTTTGTTAAGGGCCGTCCATTACCACTTCCTGTCTCATTTCAACTTTCCAACAGCCCCCTCAAGCAAGTCTTAGTCTCTTCATCCAGTAGACAAACAAGCACAGAGAGGTGATGTGACTTGCCCAAGGTCACACAGCTGGCTGCCGTGAAGTAGGGATTTCCACTGTCCTGGTGTCTGTCCATGGAAAGGAGAATCTGTTTCCTTGCTTCTCCCAGCTTCTGGAGGCCATCAGCATCCCTTGGCTTGTGACCCCTTTGTTGCATCCCTCCGGCCTCTGGCTTCCATTGTCACATCTCTTCTGGAGTTAAATCTCCCTCATAAGGACACTTGTGACTATATTACCTTTAGGGCCCACCTGGAAAAGCCAGGAAAATCCCTTCATCTCAGAACCATTAATTTAATCACATCCATAAACTCCCTTTACCACGAAAGGAAACATTCAGTTTCCAGGGATGAGGGCCTGGATATATTTGGGAGCCATTATTCAGCCCACCACCCTGTTCACCCTACTACAAACCCTGTATGTACCCCATTAGACACTTCTGCCCATCAAAATCCTCCCCATTCAACTGGTAAATTAGGGAACAGTGCCCCAGGAAAATGGCCTTCAGAATACCATACAATCATTAGAAATGGTAGAAATTTTATTAAAAAAAAAGAAAAATTGTTTAGAGAGAGAGTAGCAATATGAGCTATGTTAAGGTCACAGACTCCGGAACCAACAGATCTGGGTTGAAATCCTGCCCCTGACACTTACTAGCTGTGAGATACTAGGCATTTCACTTAACCTTTCTGATGCCTCAGTTTCCTCATTTGTGAAATGGGAGTATTTGTACCTACTTCACAGGGATGTTATAAGGATGAAATGAGGTAATACATGTAAAGTGCTTAAAATAGTGCTTGTCACAAAATAGGCCCTGTTTAACTGTAATGTATAGGTATGTATATTTATTATATATAACTTAAATTTCATATATGTTATAGTATGTACATGAATATATTAAAAAAATTTTAAGTGGTTATGTCTCTAGATGGTGGGACTGTAATTGGTATCACCTTTTTACTTATCTTCAAGTTCTATATACACTAAACATTAATTATTTATATAACTGAAGTGAAACTTTAAAATTTAACAACACCAAGAGCAAAAACCCAGAGTCCTTCTGACCCTTGAAGGCCTGGCTGTGGCTCACCTCCCCCAGGGAGCCCTTCCTGATGACCAGGGGGGAGAGATCTTGCAGTTCTTATGACTCTTTTCCTTTCTTATGTCCTGGAGCTCTTGACCATGCGCTCTGGGAGCCCAGATGGGAACAAAGCAGGGTGTTCTGAAAACAGCCAACCCCACCAGCTGCATAAAAATGCCCCTCGCATGTCAACAATGCACACTGACTCTGTGCCACTTTCACCATCCCTCACAGCACCAACCCCATGGAGGTTAACTGACTTCCAAGGGCTGGTCCAGAGGTGGGCAAGAAGCGGGCTTGCCCAGAGTCACAGCTGCCAGTGGCAGGGTTCCCACCTCAGGCCTGATGCCATCACAGCCCTGGGGCACATGCCATGACCTGAGCATGACCAAGATGGGGAGGGGCTCCTGGCTTGGGCCCTTTCCCCTGAGAGACATGGCTTTTCCTACGTGACCATCTTCAGACCCTTACATGCTAAACCCACTTTACAGATGGGCCAAATAGAGGTCCTGGTTGATGAAGACTGCCCAGAGAAGACACAATCCCAGAATTGGGATAAGGTGGCATATGGTGACATAACCAGGCCTGGTTTCCATCTCCTCCAGGCCTCTGCATCCTCTACCGCCCTCTGGTGGTTACGGGAACACATGCCAGGGAAGGCGTGGACTCCGGCCTCAGTTTCTCTCCTTCAGCTGCAGGACGGACACTCCCAGGGGACAGGAAAGGGAAGCCACTGTGGTGCTCCACGACACGGGCCTGGCCAGTGGGCTGTGGTGCATCCACGCAGCTGACCGCTGTGCAGCCATGAGGAACGAGCCAGTATAATGTGCGCTGACCAGGCAGATGCCCAGGATGGGAAGGAAAACCAGCAGGTGGCCGACCGGCCCTGCAGAAGCTGGGGCTGTTTCCAGAGGTCACACTGAGCCTCCGGCTGCTCATCACACTTCTACCTTATTTGAACATTTGCTATTATAAAGAACATGAGTTAGTAAGATAACATTTTAAACTCTCTGGGGAGGGCCTGGGGGTTTGCCCAGTCACCCCCCAATAGGGAAGGCCCAGGGGACAGAGTTTGGCTCACTGGGCACCTGTCCAGTCATCATGCCTCTCATCAGCTGAGACTAGGGGAGCAGGGACCCTCAATCCAGGGTGCTGTGCTCAGAAGGGGGCTCCACCCTCGCTCCCAGAGCTAGCTTCTCCCTAATGACCCCTATTGCAGCATCCACCCCGTGTAGTCCCAGGCCTGGGGCTGTACCCCAGGGGATGGTCCCCTGCTGTAAGAGGGGCTCCAGAAGGTGCTGTCTGAACTGTGGTCTCCTGGTCTACAGAGCGAGGCTAGAACTCCGGCCCCTGCTGATGAGCATCCTTCCAGGCACCTGACCACATGTCCTCATCCCGCACTCACCACTTCCTCCTGAGGTGGGACTATCATCATGCCCACCTGACCGACGATGAAACAGGCTCAGAGGGGCAGCACTGTGCAGAGTCCCACTGCCAGTGAAGTGTAGAGGCTGGCCCGCACCACTGGGCATCCCTGACCCCCTTGCTGCACATCCCACGGGGAGTCCCAGGGAGTGTGACACAAAGCCTAAGCCTTCCCCCCAGGCCAGATGCCTAGTAAACAGGACGAACAGTGGTGACCACCAGGACCGGGCGTGGCCTCATTCTGAAAGCTTCGCTGACCACAGTCCCACACGGCTCCACCACAGACCTCCGTCATAGCACTGCTGCGAGGGGAACAGCAAACCTTTTCTTTATTGCAAACATGACACAGTCCCGGGGGCAGCTGGGAGGAGTAGGGACCAGGAGGAGACAGGGAGGGGGCCGTCCCTACTCCCCCTGTCCAGGGACGAAGCCCGACCCTAACCCCATACAAGGTGGAGACAGGGCACCACGGGGAGCCCCAAAGCAGGGATGAAGCGCAGAGCGCCGGAAGGCCCAGGACAGGGGGTGGTGGGGTGCCCTGTGGGGCTGGGTGAGGGAAGTAGCCTTCCTGTCCCTCAGGGGGCTGTGAACAGAAACTGAGCCTGGGCTTTGCCTCCAGCATCCCAGGGCCCCAGCAGGCATCCAGTGTCAGAAAGGAGAGTGCCAGCGGTCGGGGTGGAAGAGGCAGAACTGCCCTGTCCCTGACCGCCCAGAACCATCCCAGATCCCCGGCGGCTGGTATCTCCTGCTGTCTCCCCTCCTCATGGCAGGGACACTCAAGTCACCGGGGGGCCTCCGCGATGGCCTTCTCCACCCGCAGGTACCAGGGCAGGATGTGGGTGTGCTGCATCAGGTCGTCGAAAGCGTCCAGGCCCTCCATCACACGCAGCACGCCATACACTGCCTGGGGGGCATAGAGTGGCTGGCCTCTGCCGGCTGTGTGCCCTGGGGCCCACCACCTCCCCACTAGAGCCACGTGGGCCTTTGAGGAACGTGGGTGGGATGGCTGCAGGTTTTGCTGCCTAGCACCTACATCCCTTTTCTGGGCAACAAACCTCCAATAGCCTCCTTTGAGAAAATGCCCTCCCCTGCTCTCAGGTCCTGAGATTAGGGGAGAGGGGACCCCACCACCCAGCTCTAGGACCCAAACCTGGCCATCGATATATTCCACCCTGGCTGCAGGAAAGCTTCAAGGAGTGGCACTGAAGCCAGGCTGACAAGACACTACCCCAGGACTTTGGCTGGGCGGAGGCTGGCACACCAGGCCCAGACCTGCTCAGGCTGAAGCCCACTCAAGAAGCCAAGATGCCACAGAAGAGCCGGAGCTTGGTAACCACTTGGGCCCCTGGGTCCCGGTGGGCCTGCAGCCAGCCCTTCCTCGGCAGCCGCTTTGGGAAAATGCCCTCCCATGTGAACCAGGACAGTTCTTGTAGCTGGTTTTTCCTAAGCCCCTAACAAGAAATGGAACCAGGTGCCTCTGGGGTGGCAGAGCTATGAGATTAGGGATTGCCTACAGCCAGGCTTTCCCCAGCTGGGCCTCCCCATCTGCAAGGACAGGCCCCGCAGTCTGGACAGCCCCAGCTACCACCACACTCACCAGATCAGCCAGGTTTGGCTTCTGGCCCCCCATGAAAGGCCGGTCTTTGCCCACAGCTGCCACCCACTTGTCGGCAGCCTCATAGAGGTCCTTACGCACGTCATCCTGGAGGTGGTGCCTGGGCAGGGAAGGGGAGGTCCATCAGGGTAACTGTGACCCCTGCCCTGGTGGGGACACGGGTTAGGCCTGGGGCCCAGGGCTGCTCCCTAGGGGTTGGGAGATACACCTGCAGAGAGCTCAGTTATCTGCCCCACATGGGGAGGCCTTGGCCCAGGAAGGACAAGAAGCCCACCCATGAAGAGAGAAACATCAGAAGGCACAAGGCCAGGACCTAGCTCTGGACTCCGAGGCCAGCCCTGCTTCCCTGGCGTAAGGGAGGCAATCGGTTCTGCATTCGAGTCCTGATTTAGCTAATGCTGGGTGCTCAGGGACAGCAGGCCCTCAGGCATGCACATACATGCCCACTGTCACCTGCTCTTGAGCCGCTTGCTGATCAAGTACATAGCAGCTGCGCCCATGTACTTGGCCACGGCGCCCTCCACAGGCCCAAATTTGCCCTCCTTGACGATGTAGTTGAAGGAGGCCAGAGCCTCGGCAGGTGTGCGGTACACGTTGGGGGAGATCAGGTGCACCAGCCAGTCGTCTGCCCATTGCCGCCACTTCATCTCCTCCCTGCAGGCAAGTAGGGGGACAGAGGGAGGACCGGGAGGGCTTCCTAACACAGGCCTAAGCCTCGCTTCCTAAGCCAGGGCCTGGGAGGAGCAGATGCCCTACCTAGACGCCCAGCATGTGGACGGGAAGCTGAGGCTTGAGCAGGAGGTCCTGACCGTGGCACATCCCCAGCCCTCGTGTCTCCCACTGCTGCCCACTCACAGCATCTTGCCCCTGCCCTCGCCACCTCATCCCCTGCCCCAACTCCCGGGCCAGCCCAGCCCCACTTACGTCCTCGCCTCCTTCCCACCATACAGTCGCTGGGCCTCCTTCTCATCCAGCATGAGCCAGTACTTGTTGCAGAATTCCGTCACCTCCTTGCCCTGGTCGTTGACGGCCTTCATGGGTGGATAGTAAGTGACGATGTCTTCCAGGGGCTGCCTTCGGGAGACACCCAGGGTCTCACCCCTACTCCTTCCTCATGAAGGCTGAGCCCCCACCTCTCAGGGTGACTATCTACCTCAGCCTGACCCACTCGGGGTGGAGCCAAGACCAACTCACAAAAGCTTTCTACCTTTTTATGGGTTCTCGGGGAAGGCCTGCAGCAAGAGAGACTTGGGGCAAACAACAGAAGCACTTCCCTGACAGGGAGATGTAGAGAGGAATGGGGCATCTCAGAGTAGGACACCCACGGCCCATTCTGGAAACCCAAGAAGCAGCCCCACCCTGCTCCCATGTAGGACGCCAGATGAGGCCTCCCTGGAGACAAGAGAAGGGGCAAAATGCAACACCACCTGGGTGTCTGAGGGTCTCTTACCCTGACACCAGGTAGGTCTTGAGGGCACTGATGATGACAGAGGAGTCATTCAGTTGTTGCTGGAAGAGAGATTGGGTTAGCCGGGGACAGGGAGGCCGCCTGACCCCAGCAGGCTCAACAACATGGCACCCAGGCATTAAACTGGCGGGTGGAATCGGGCATTGTTTACCTATCCCTGGGGACTTGCCCCAAAACGGATGCCCACTGAGCCTTCTCCTCCCTCCAGGAGCCAGTCCCCACCTTGCGTGAAGGAGACCCACGTGTAGCTAATGGGGAGGAGGGTCAGAGGAGGACCCAGGGTCTGAATTCTGCCCACTCACCCACCTGGCCTTTCAGGCACTGAGGAACAGAGTGGATTCCAGAAACTACTTACTAGGAGCCACAAACTATGCCAAACATTCTCTGTGTTTGGAGAGTATGGTCCTCTGTTAATTAATGAAGAAGCAGGTCCCAGTGGCTAAGTGACTGGCCCCAGTTACACAGTCAGTGATGGCAGAGCGCCCAGACCACCCTGATTTCAGAACTCACACTGTTAAGCTCCGTGGTGCTCTGCCTCTCTTAGACCTGGATGGCTTGTAATTGTCATAATCCTTAGCCAAGGCCCAGACAGCCCAAGCTCCTCCCAGGGCTGCAGAGCAGGGCCTGACTTGGGAGTACCCCAGGACAACCCGGCACATGGGGGGTGCTCCCTGAAGCTCACCAAGCTGTCTCCTTCCTGGGCCAGCAGGATGGGCACCTTTCTGTAGGAGGAGAACTTGATCTCAGCCTTCCGCACGGGGTTCACCTCTACCACCTGGTACGGCAGTGCATGGAAGTCAAGGAAGGCGCGAACCTTGCTGCAGAAGGGACACGTTTTATACTGGTACAGGGTCAGCTGCAGGCGGCTGGACAGGGAGAGCTGGGTGGAGAGCAGAGGGAGAGGGGCTTCTGAGGCCTGGTGCCCAGGCCCCACCCACAAGCACACTGTTGCCAGGGGAGTCTTCTAGGAAGACCCTGAGAACAAGGGAAGAATGGGGTGGGTGGCAGAGAGAAAGGGAGGCACAGGGGGGTGGGGTGCAGGCACATGCAGTGGATGGCACAGCCTCAAGCATCCATCCAATCCCAAGGAGGAAGTCAGTGTAGGAGGAATCTTCTGGTCTCCTCCAACACTAGACAGGCACTTCTCTTCTCCCTCCTGTCCCAAGTGAATACCAGACGTCACCTCACCCAGCCCCCCACAAGCAGAGCAATCAATTTCAACTTGAAGTGCCCACCCCCGACTCCCCAAACCCAAGGGACCTCTGGGGGAGTGGGCAGGGCCCAGCGTTTGCAGAGTGGGGTCCACCTCAAATCTCCAAGGGGGTGGGTTGCATCTGGGCCACGGCCCTGGATGATATGTTCAGCAGGGAAGCCCCAGGTGAGCTTGCTGCGCATACATGTTTGAAAGCCACAGGTGCAATCCACCTCTCCTGGTTATTCAGATGGGAAACTGAGGCTGGCCCATGGAAGTCGGCAAGGCGACACAGAGGCTCTACTCCCTTTCTATCCACCCCCGTTCCCCTGCATCCAGGAAAGGGGCCCTGCGGGTGGGTGGTGGGGCCTGGAGCAGAGAAAGGCTGTGCTGGTTTGGGGTATAAAGCATCACAAGGGTAGCTGGGCCACCACCCGACTATAGGGACACCTCCCTGTCCTTCCCTGTTTCTGGTCCTGGAGCCTAAGGGTCCTCGGTTCTGCTAAAATACTAACACCAATAAATATACAACTTTAGGATCTGGAGACAATGCAGGGAGGGCAACAAAATGTTGGGAAAGTGATAAACTGGGAAAGAGGCTTTCTTTTCCCTTTTCCCTTTTCTGTGATCTCCAAATCTTTCTATTAAAGAGTCTTAAAAAATGTTAGAAAATGACTTTAAGACAAAAACAATTCCAGTTAGCAGGCATTCGTAGAGCCCCCATTTCACAGATGAAGGCCCTGAGTATCGGAGACTTGGAACCAAGTCACTCGCCCAAGGTCAGGAGCAAACGGAGAGGGCAATTCCGGACCCCGCTGTTCCCAGAAGTCCTTAAGTTCAGCGCGGACCCCGGCTCTCCTTCCCGCGTCCGGGTCCGGCCCGGACTTACCTGCGCTGCTGAGCACTCGGCGCGGAGGTCCTGGGTGCGCAGGTGCCACCGCGCTGTGTGATACAGCCCCAAGGCACCCCCCAGGGCCAGCGCCGCCGCTCCCAGGACCCGCGGGCTCCCTTTGCGGGCGGTGGCGGCGGGACCCGGGCCTCCCGCCGCCCCCGCGAAGCCGGCGCGGCTCTGCGCTGGGAGTCCGGGCGGGGGACGACAGCCGAGCCTCCAGGCCGAAGCGCGCCCGCCAGGCCACAACGCCCGCGCCGCCTGGGCCATGTTCGCTCCCGCAGAGCTGCGGGCGGGCGCGTGAAACGAAGGCGGCCGGGGCGCGGGCTCACCTTAAAGGGGCGGGTCTCCGTCACCAGGAGGGTTTCCTGGGATGACACTGACGCCAACCTGGGAGGGACAACCCTCGCGGGACAGGGTGTGCCACCCCGGCACCCACCTTCCACACACCCGTCAGAGTCTCAGAAATACCCCTGGGATGTCTGAGAGTAGCTACATGTCTGGCTTCTGAACATGTAGATGGAATGATTCTTGGTGGTGACCAGGGGCCGAATGCAGAACTCGCAGGTTGGCTTCTGGGCCCCAGCGAAGCCCGTAATATGTTGTTAGTGACTTCTTCCTGTGGTACCCAATCGAAAGATATTTAACCCTTCTTTTAGAGTGCCGGAGAAAGCGTCATGCCATCGGGTCCGTAAGGGCCTCTGAAACGGCCGGACCCGACCCGACCCACGACTCGGGCTCTTTCTGCCCTCCCGCACTGCTGCACCATTTCTTCTGTGGCCCGAACCATAAAATTTCTCATACACACAGGGGGCCTTAGAAACCACGCGTGTCGGATTTCGTCCACGCGGAGGCGCCGACTCGCAGATCGACCCGCAGGTCCCCAGCGGCAGGATGGGGCCGCGATGAGGGCAGCGTTGGGGCAGCTTGCCCAGGCTTAAGGTAGCAGCTCCCACCACCAAGGCTTCTCTGCGGGCAGCCAAGGGTGGCCCTGCCCGGGGGCGGGGAGATGGGCGGGGGCGGGGGCGGAGCTCAGGCCTGACGGCTCCGGCCCTGGGGGCGGGACCACGCCTCCCAGCAGTTCACCCCGGCGGTTCCACGCTCTCGGCTCCGAGTTCCGTCGGCGGCTTTCACCATCCGCCGGGAGTTGGCTGTTAGCGCGCCGGTAACCCTGTCCCATCGTCGCGCGAGCCCGCAATGTCGGTCCCCAACGGGGACCTGGGCGTGCCGGTGGAGGCGGGCGCGGAAGGCGAGGACGACGGCTTCGGAGACGCCGGTGACCCAGGTGGGTCGCTGAGGCAACTTTCCCTTCTCAGGGATGCCCACCTGGGACGGGGACTCGGGCCGGGATGGGCGCTTGGAGGGAACCGCCGAGCCCTCCGGTCCCGGGTCCGTTACAGTTGCAGGCGCCGTCCTGGGGTTCAGGACGACCCCCTGCGAGTGGGACCTTGGAAGCCTCAGCGCTGGAAAACGATGGGCAACCGTCCCTGTCTTACACATGGGGAAACAAGCCTCTTCAGGGACACTCGCCCTTTGGGGATTTTTCTCTAGCGACTTCCTTCAGTCCCTGTGGAGAAGGGGCCCTCTAGGCGCCCGCCCTGCCGAGTAGTCACTCCCAGCCGCATTTGCTGGCGTGGCCTGGGGCGTTGACTAGTGTGTCTTGCTGACCTAGCTGCTCATTTCCTGCTCCGCACTGCGGGGGTGGGAGTGGAGGGGGTATGGAGAGAAATCCATTAGCTCCCTTTTCACCTCCTTGAACCTGTTTCCCCATCTGTAAAATGAGAGCGATGATTAGTGACCGCCTGCGTTGAGATATGTCGGGATTAAATGGGGAATGAATAGGGAGAGGCTGAAGCCTAGAGAGGCCTTGTACTGCAGACCCCTGTTTTTTGCCCACCTGGCAGGTGCAACTCCTTTGCCAAATATAGGGAAGGAAACCCAATGACCTGCCCATCCATCAAAGTACTTGGCAAAGTTCTCCCTTTGTCCTTTTGGCCAAGATTGGGCAGGCCCATGCCTCTTGGCTTGCCATCCAGTGCTCACTGCCCTTCATCCCTACGCTGCCTTTTCCTTAATTTGTTCCAGCCAGGGACCTCCTGTCTGTGGCCAGCATTGAGCAAAGTCCCACTTAATGCCCACAAGACCTGAGAGCTGTGGGAGCAGCTGTGGTTGAGCTGGGTGAAGCCCTGGGACTAAGTCTGACCAAGTCCCAGGGATGGCTCTGCTTTTTGCTGTTGCTGTGGGACATCTGGGGACAAGTGGCTGAGACCCAGGGTTCTTTCACAATGGAGAGGAGGAGCCTTTGTCCAGGCATAGCCCAGATCCTGTCAGCCCATAGCCCCATTCTGGGTCATAACTTCTGTGACTTCCCCTTGGTATCTGACACTGGTGGCCAGGCTTCTCCACATGCCTGCCCCTCTGTGGCTCTGGGCCCCCCCTCTTGTTTTCCTTCCTCCTCTTTGGACACACTTCCCTGTCTCCTTCTCTTCTGCAGCCCTGTCTCTTAAGAAGCATGTTTCTCAGGGTTCAGTCGTAGCCCTTCTAGGCCCCGTGCACAGGCTCTCAACTACCTCTTCCCCGTTCCCCTGGTTTCCATCTGTGTCATGAGTGCCCAGCCTCCCGCTTCAGGTCAGCCTCATCCTGACCCCAGGCCTGGGTTTACAGCTGCCTCTGATACAGCGGCAATGTGCCCCCAGGCACCTCTGCTCTGTCCTGGCACAAGGGACCCAACTGGCCCTTTTCCATCTATGCACTTTCTCCGCCTGCCTCCATCAAGGGAGAGCCAGCTTTTCACCCTTCCTGGCCTCAGTCTGCCACTTCTCCTCCCCTACCAGGTGCCCCTCCTGAACACCCCAGTGGGTTCCGTCCAAGTATCCCTTTGCCCCTTCGTCTCTTGCAGAATGTGCTGAGTCTCAAATAATTATGGTGAGTGAAAGAAGCCAGGCAGTCAAGAGTGCATACTATTTTGTCCCATTTATATAAAAGTAGATAATGCAAGCTAATCTATAGTGACAGAAAGCAGATCGGTAAGTTAGGGGATGTGTGATGGAGAGTCTAGGAGAGAGAGATTACACAGGGGCATGAGGAATCTTTTGGGGGTCATGAGTACGTTCACTATCTTGATTGTGGTGGTGGTTTCATGGGCATTTATATATGTCAAAAATTGTTCAAATTGCTCAAGAACTACAACAAAGGGTATATGTCAAAGGGACTCAGAAGTTCCCAATGGTCAAAGTTGGAACAATTTGAAGAACAAAATAAAGTAATATTAGATTACAACCATATTGTAAAATAAGTATCCATGAGGCCATTCTGATATAAATAAATATTTTATTAAGTTGATAAATAAATGAGAGAGAAGAGATAAACATCCTGTGCAGAATTCCAAATAATTTCTGTAGATACCCCGCCCTTGAGGAGGTGGAGCAAAACTGCCCACTCCTTAGGTGGGGGCTGTGCAGTGACTTCCCTCCGAAGAGGACCTGTGGCAAAGGAGAGGAGAACCTTACCCTGGAGAAACCGGAGAACACACCTCAGCCAGGGGGTCAAGGTCAACGTCAACAGTGATGCGGTGGACGTGGCCCTTGACCTCTGTGGTCTTCTTCCCTAAAACCCACAACCCCAGGCTAACCACGAGGAAAACACCTGGCAAATCCCCGGAGAGGGACCCCGTGAACTCCCTGAGCAGCGCTCCTCACACCTGTCAGGGTCATCAAAGCCAAGGAAGGCCGAGCAGCCATCAGCCAGGAGGCGCCCAAGGACGCGGTGATGAATGGAACCTGGTATCCTCGATGGGATCTTGGAGCAGAGAAAGGATGCTATGTGAAAACTAAGGAAATCTGAATGAAGTATGTACTTTAGTTAATAATAATGTATCAGTTGTAGTTCATTAGTGATAACAAATGTACCACACTAATGAAAGATGTTAACAGTAAGGGAAATGAGATGCAGGGTATTTGGAACCTCTGTACACTATTTTCCCAATTTCTCTGTAAATATCTAAAACTCTTCTAAAATTGAAAGTTTATTTTTAAAAACCTGTCAGACTGTGCCCTTTGAATATGTACAGGTTATTGCATTGTCTGTTGCTCTTTATAATGTGTTATATATATAAATGTTCTATGTATATGTATATAGATGTGTTAATAATTGAATCGATTTCTGTGATGAAGAGGGCAACTCAGACTTTTTCTTCTTGAATCATTTTGGGAAGTTACAGTTTGCTGGGAAATGTCCCATTTCATTACCTGTAGCATTCTCTTACCCTTTTAGTGTGTATAGAATCTATAGTTTTATACCTTTTTTACTCCTGCTTCTGTTTCTTTGTGCCGTATAGCTCTGTCTTGAGACATTTTCCAAATTTCTATCCATGTTTTCATGTTTTCCAAGAGTTAACATTTGACTTTCATATTCCTGTTGTATCCTTCTTTCTATTTAAATTTCTGCTCCTAACTTCATTCTCTCCTCCCTTCTGTTTTCTTTGGAATTATCCTGTGGTTTCTTTTCTAAAGTATTACTTTGGACACTTTGCTTAGGATGTTGCAGACTTTCTTTTTCTAAAACACACATTTAAGATGATGCATGTCCCATGAGCCCAGCAGGGCATTAAGAGTCTGTTTTACTGGGGAAACAACAGCCTCTTCAACAGCTGGTGTTGGCAAAACTGGACAGCTACATGCAAGAGAATGAAACTGGATTATTGTCTAACCCTATGCACAAAAGTACACTCAAAATGGATCAAAGACCTGAATGTAAGTCATGAAACCATAAAACTCTTAAAACACAATGTAGGCAAAAATCTTCTGAATATAAACATGAGCAACTTTTTCCTGAACACATCTCCTCAGGGAAGGGAAACAAAGTCAAAAATGAACAAATGGGATTACATCATGCTATAAAGCTTCTGTACAGCAAAGGGCACCATCAGCAGAAAAAAAAGGCATCCTAAGGAGAATGTATTTGTAAACAACATATCTGACAAGGGGTTAACATCCAAAATATATAAAGAACTCACATGCCTCAACACCCAATTATTAAAAAATGGGCGGAGGATATGAGCAGACACTTCTCCAAAGAAAAAATTCAGATGGCCAACAGGCACATGAAAAGATGCTCCACAACCTTAATTATCAGGGAAATGCAAATTAAAACCACAATGAGATACCACCTCACACCAGTTAAGATGGCCAACGTAGAAAATACTAGAAACAACAAATGCTGGTGAGGATGTGGGGAAAGGGGAACCTTCCTACACTGCTGGATGGAATGTAAGCTAGTTCAACCATTGTGGAAAGCAATATGGAGGTTCCTCAAAATGCTCAAAATAGAAATACCATTTGACCCAGGAATCCCACTCCTTGGAATTTACCCAAAGAATACAACTTCTCAGATTCAAAAAGACATATGCACCCCTATGTTTATTGCAGCACTTTTTACAATAGCCAAGATATGAAAGCAACCTAAGTGTCCATCAGTAGATGAATGGATAAAGAAGAGGTGGTACATATACACAATGGAATACTATTCAGCCATAAGAAAGAAACAAATCCTACCATTTGAAACAGCATAAATGGAGCTAGAGGGTATTATGCTCAGTGAAGTAAGCCAGGTGGAGAAAGACAAGTACCAGATGATTTCACTCATCTGTGGAGCTTAAGAACAAAGCAAAAACTGAAGGAACAAAACAGCAGTAGAATCACAGAACCCAAGAATGGACTAACAGGTTCCAAAGGGAAAGGGACTGGGGAGGATGGGTGTGTAGGGAGGGATAAGGTGGGGGAGAAGAAAGAGGGTATTATGATTAGCATGCATAATGGGGGGGTGAGAGAAAGGGGAGGGCTGTATAACAGAGAAGACAAGTAGTGACTACAACATTTTGCTATGCTGATGGACAGTGACTGTAAAGGGGTTTATGGGGGGAACTTGATATAGGGGAGAGCCTAGTAAACATAATATTCTTCATGTAATTGTAGATTAATGATAAAAAAAAGAAAGAAAAGGGGAATTACTCCCTGATAGGATAAAACTAACTGTAAATCAACAATTAATGCATGCTTTAAATACCCTTAATTTTGATCATTTAAAGGGTGTCAGATGATCAGCTATGGAAGTACATTTTTCTGATAATATTCCTTTCTCTTAAAAAAAAAAAAAGCAGTTCCTGTGTGGTATAAAGGGCATATCAATGGTATAAAGGGCATATCAAAGTGTGGGCAAAGGGTTTGTGTTTATACAGAGGATCAAAGCCTAATTTGGCTACCCAGAAAACGAATTAAGATACGATATGAAGAAGAACTTCCAACATCAACATTCTCTGGAAGAGTCATTCCAGAAGATGATCATCAAAAAACTTCAACAAATATCCTGGCGCTGTTGCAGTTGTAGCTGCATCCATCCCACCGGTTCCTGGACTTGCCATTGGAATGAAGAAGGAGATATCTAAGCTGGCCTGTGCTTTCAGTAAAACAACAAATTTGACTGGATCTATACTGTCGGAACTCAACCAAGAATTAGGAGAAGTGCAAGTTGCAGCACTCCAAAATCTTGCGACTATAGACTATCTACTGTTAAAAGAACATATAGGATGTGAACTGTTCCCAGGAATGTGTTGTTTTAATGTGTCTGATTTTTCTCAAACTATTCAAATTCAGTTAGACAATATCCATCATATCATTGATAAGTTTTCACAAATGCCTAAGGTACCTAACTGGTTTTCTTGGTTTCACTGGATATGGCTGGTAATTGTAGGTCTGCTTTGATTATGTAGCTGTATTCCTATTATGTTAATGTGTGCACACAATTTAATTAGTAGTTTAAAACCTATACATGCTTATGTTACACAACAAGAAGATATGTCAAAGAAATAATCAATCCTCCCATGTTTCCTTCATATGCTACATCTATAGCTTTTCTTCTTCCTTCCTAATTACAACCCTTAAATAGAATTCGTGCCTCATATCGAATTTACCGAGTATCATAATTCCTCCAGGTGGTAAAGATACCTCGAGACAAGTGCTGGGCATAGAAGCCACAGGGCATAAATGTGCAAAGAAGTAAAAAGCTAACCTTTGCAAACAATATGGCTTCTCTCTCACTTACCAACTTTACATTTCCCTGTATGGCCCCGGAAGATGACTGGTTAGCCAGAGATGGGTAAGATTCTTCAAGGGAGGAACAACCTAAGACAGGCACAGTCGCAGGGGGGCCATCAGGTGAGAAATTGGGGGTCAACAGAGGGGAGGCTTAGAACCTCAGCCCCCCTGTTTTGAGAGAAATCTTCTGCATCCGTGAATGTTTTGCTGCCCTTGTCTAGCTTGGATTAACACATAGTCTACAGGCACACACCTGATCATCTACATTTGCCCTCTTACAGCACTAAACTATGTTTTCTACCTTTACTTGCATCTACCTACCACTTCAGCATTTTATTAAAAATAAAAATAAAAATAAAAAAAAAAAATAATAATAATAATAATAATAAGGGAGAAATGTGGGATTCACATATAAATCAAGTATAAAAATCAAACAAATAATCATATTTGACCTGATTGTTTATAGTTCATAATGCATGATCAAAACCAAAAGTTTTTGTGATATGACTGCCCTTGCACTGTTCACCATGTAAGAACTTATTCACTATGTAAGAACTTATTCACCATGTAAGAACTTGTTCGTTATGCTTCAGAAGATTGGAGACTGTTGAGAATTAGGCTTGGGGTTGATTAATGATTGTGCATTGAGTCCCCTATACAGAATTTTATTGTTGTTAACAACCATCTGATCAATAAATATGAGAGATGTCCTCTCAAAAAAAGAAAAAAAACCAAAAAACCAAAAAAACCAGCAGCAGACTTACTGAACCTAAGAATGTACTAACAGTTACCAAAGGGAAAGGGACTGGGGAGGGTGGGGGAGAAGGGAGGGAGAAGGGAAATAGGGGCATTAGGATCAGCACACCTAACATAGGGGGGGCACGGGGAAGGCAGTGTACCACAGAGAAGACAAGTAGTGACTCTGTAGCATCTTACTACACTGATGGACAGTGACCGTAATGGGTATGTGGGGGGGACTTGGTAATGGGGGGAATCTGGTAACAAAGTTGCCCCTGTGATTTTACATTAATGATACCAAAAAAAAAAAGAGTCTGTTTTATGCCAGGACTGGTTGTCCAGTGGAAGGAGGGCCCTTCAGAGTGTCTAGACTGCTGTTCAGCCAGGATTGCCTTTCAGATGGCGGCTCCTCCTCAGGACCCACTTGGGCCACAGGAAGACTGGGCACCCCTCCCTGCTGGCCCTTGGGGGGGTGGCAGCCACTCCCAGGTAGCCTCCTCTTCTCTGCTTTCCAGCAGGGGCTGAGCCAGCCCATCCCCTTCCTTTTGACTTATCTGGGCACTAGTCCAACAACAGTCCATAAACCCCAGGGTCAGAGGTCAGCTGCCCATCTTCCCCAGTGACTAAAACAGCTTCCCTGGGCGGGAGCTGGGGGGAAGCACTGCCTCCCTGCCCTTCTCCTAGTGGGGACAATTAATAGAAGGGTCACAGAAGGGAAGGACCCTGAGGCCTTTGAACACCAGGTGAGGCTCTCTAGGGGTGTCTATCCCTCCGCTCCTAACAGCACTCCCTCACTCACAGGGAGCACTTGGGGTGCACTTGGGAACCTGTAGGAACCCTTAGCCATGCGGAAGGGGAACACGGGAGGTGGGAGAGGGCGAGGCTCCCACACTGCAGCCACAGCACCTGCCAGGGCACCCAGGAGCCCTGCCTGAGACAGAGCTGAGCCCTGGAGCTCTCAGCCCAGGGAGGCTGGGGGCTCTCTGAGTAGCCCACCTGCAACTGCCCGCCCAGGGTCCTCCCGACATGAACCCCAGTCCCTTTGTGAGCAAGTCTAGAATGTGGGTGGCCTAGGACAGGTGGGGTCTGAGGTGTGGGAAGAAAGGGTATATAAGGGGTAAGGGGACTGCGGTAGGCTGAAAAATGGCCCCTTCAAAGATATTCCGTGTCCTAATTCCTGGAACCCGTACTTTTTTCAGTAACCATGTAACTTTATTCAGAAAGAGTTTGCAGATGTGATTAAAGATTTTTTCTTTATTGCTACTTTTTGAAACCTCATTATGATCAGTGTCCTAATGCCTGATTTATAAGGCGTGTAAGTTAAACGTGTGTGTTGCTGTCTTCAAAAGCAAACAAAACAAGCAATTTTTTTTCCTGGTGTGGCCCAGATTTTTTCCCTTGCCTGAAGATCAACAATCTTCTAATTCTTGATTCGTAAGATACAGCATGCATTATCTTCTCAAATTTCTAAGAGAAGAATACAATTATTTTCACAACTCACCCATATTTTTTTTTTGAGAGGTCATCTCTCATATTTATTGATCAAATGGTTGTTAACAACAATAAAATTCAGTATAGGGGGGTCAATGCTCAATGTACAATCATTAATCCATCTCAAGCCTAATTCTCATCAGTCTCCAATCTTCTGAAGCATAACAAACAAGTTCTTACATGGTGAACGAATTCTTGCACAGTGAATAAATTCTTACATGGTGAACAGTACAAGGGCAGTCATCACAGAAACTTTCGGTTTTGATCATGCATTATGACCTATAAACAATCAGGTCAAATATGAATATTCGTTTGATTTTTGTACTTGATTTATATGTTGATCCCACATTTCTCCTATTATTATTATTATTTTTATTTTTAATAAAATGCTGAAGTGGTAGGTAGATGCAAGATAAAGGTAGAAAACATAGTTTAGTGCTGTAAGAGGGCAAATGTAGATGATCAGATGATCAGGTGTGTGCCTATGGACTAAGTATTAATCCAAGCTAGACAAGGGCAGCAAAACATCCACGAATGCAGAAGATTTCTCTCAAAGCAGGGGGGGTGAGGTTCTGAGCCTCACCTCTGTTGATCCCCAAATTCTCACCTGATGGCCCCCCTGCGACTGTGCCTGTCTTAGGTTGTTCCTCCCTTGAAGAATCTTACCCATCTCTGGCTAACCAGTCATCTTCCGGGGCCATACAGGGAAATGTAAAGTTGGTAAGTGAGAGAGAAGCCATATTGTTTGCAAAGGTTAGCTTTTTACTTCTTTGCACATTTATGCCCTGTGGCTTCTATGCCCAGCACTTGTCTCGAGGTATCCTTACCACCTGGAGGAATTATGATACTCGGTAAATTCGATATGAGGCACGAATTCTATTTAAGGGTTGTAATTAGGAAGGAAGAAGAAAAGCTATAGATGTAGCATATGAAGGAAACATGGGAGGATTGATTATTTCTTTGACAGATCTTCTTGTAGAGTACCTTAAGTATGTATAGGTTTTAAACTACTAACTAATTTGCACACACATATTAACATAATAGGAATACGGTGACATAAACAAAGCAAATCTATAATTACCATCCATCTCCAGTGAAGCCAAGAAAACCATTTAGGCACCCTAGGCATTTGTGAAAATTTATCTATGATATGATGGATATTGTCCAACTGTACTTGAACCATCAGACAAATTAAAGCAGCCCATTTCTGGGATCTGTTCACATCCCATATGTTCTTTTAACCATAGATAGTCTATAGTCATGAGATTTTGGAGTGCTACAACTTGCACCCCTCCCAACTCCTGGTTGAGTTCCAACAGTACAGATCCGGTCAGATTCGTTGTCTCACTGTATGCACATGCCAGCCTAGACATCTCCCTCCTCATTCCTATGGCAAGTCCAGGAGACAGTGGGCTGGATGCAGCCACAACCGCAGCATCGTCCGGATCCCTGTGGAGGCTTTTTGATGATCATCCCCCGGCACGAGTCCCCCAGAGAGTGCTGATGCCGGAAGCTCCTCCTCATATCATATCTTAGTTCATTTTCTGGGTATCCAAGCTAGGCCTTGATCTTCTGCATAGAAACAAACAGACCCTTTGCCCACACTTTGACATGCCCTCTATACCACTGTGCAGAACTCATTGGAGGTCAGCACACAATAACTGCTTTTTTTTTTTTTTTTAATTAAGAGAAAGGAATATTATCAGAAAAAAGTACCTCCATAGCTGATCATCTGACACCCTTTAAGTGATCAACATTAAGGATATTTAAAGCATGCGTTGATCTTTGATTTACCAATAGTTTTATCCTGTTAAGGAGTAATCCCCCTTTTCTTTCTTTCTTTCTTTTTTTTTTTTCTTTTTTTAATTTTTAATCTACACTTACATGAAGAATACTATGTTTACTATGCTCTCCCCTATATCAGGTCCCCCCTAACAACCACATTACGGTTACTGTCCATCAGCTTAGCAATATGTTGTAGAGTCACTACATGTCCTCTCTGTGTTGTGCAGCCCACCCTCCCCTTTCTCCCTCCCCCCCATGCATGCTAATCTTAATACCCCTCTTCTTCTTGCCCCCTCTTATCCCTCCCTGCCCACCCATCCTCCCCAGTTCCTTTCCCTTTGGTACCTGTTAGTCCATTTTTGGGTTCTGTAATTCCACTGCTGTTTTGTTCCTTCAGTTTTTCCTTTGTTCCTATACTCCTCAGATGAGTGAAATTATTTGGTATTTCTCTTTCTCCGCTTGGCTTATTTCACTGAGCATAATACTCTCCAGCTCCATCCATGTTGCTGCAAATGGTTGGATTTTTCCACTTCTTATGGCTGAGTAGTATTCCATTGTGTATATGTACCACATCTTCTTTATCCATTCATCTACCGATGGACATTTAGGTTGCTTCCAATTCTTGGCTATTGTAAATAGTGCTGCGATAAACATAGGAGTGCATCTGTCTTTCTCAAACTTGATTGCTTCGTTCTTAGGGTAAATTCCTAGGAGTGGAATTCCTGGGTCAAATGGTAGGTCTGTTTTGAGCATTTTGACGCACCTCCATACTGCTTTCCACAATGGTTGAACTAATTTACATTCCCACCAGCAGTGTAGGAGGGTTCCCCTTTCTCCACAGCCTCGCCAACATTTGTTGTTGTTTGTCTTTTGGATGGCAGCTATCCTTACTGGTGTGAGGTGATACCTCATTGTAGTTTTAATTTGCATTTCTCTGATAATTAGTGATGTGGAGCATCTTTTCATGTGTCTCTTGGCCATCTGTATTTCTTTTTTGGAGAACTGTGTTCAATTCCTCTGCCCATTTTTTAATTGGGTTATTTGTTTTTTGTTTGTTGAGGTGTGTGAGCTCTTTATATATTCTGGACGTCAAGCCTTTATCGGATCTGTCATTTTCAAATATATTCTCCCATACTGTAGGGTTCTTTTTTGTTCTATTGATGGTGGCTTTCGCTGTACAGAAGCTTTTCAGCTTAATGTAGTCCCACTTGCTCATTTTTGCTGTTGTTTTCCTTGCCCGGGGAGATACGTTCAAGAAGAGGTCACTCATGTTTATGTCTAAGAGGTTTTTGCCTATGTTTTTTTCCAAGAGTTTAATGGTTTCATGACTTACATTCAGGTCTTTGATCCATTTTGAGTTTACCTTTGTATATGGGGTTAGACAATGGTCCAGTTTCATTCTCCTACATGTAGCTGTCCAGTTTTGCCAGCACCATCTGTTGAAGAGACTATTTTGCCATTGTATGTCCATGGCTCCTTTATCAAATATTAATTGACCATATATGTTTGGGTTAATTTCTGGGGTCTCTAATCTGTTCCACTGGTCTGTGGCTCTGTTCTTGTGCCAGTACCAAATTGTCTTGATTACTATGGCTTTGTAGTAGAGCTTGAAGTTGGGGAGTGAGATCCCCCCTACTTTATTCTTCTTTTTCAGGATTGCTTTGGCTATTCGGGGTCTTTGGTGTTTCCATATGAATTTTTGAATTATTTGTTCCAATTCATTGAAGAATGTTGCTGGTAATTTGAGAGGGATTGCATCAAATCTATATTGCTTTGGGCAGGATGGCCATTTTGACGATATTAATTCTTCCTAG
Organism: Manis javanica; assembly: GCF_040802235.1. NCBI lineage: Eukaryota > Metazoa > Chordata > Mammalia > Pholidota > Manidae > Manis > Manis javanica. Next base: position 7,244,787 of record NC_133157.1, on the reverse strand, counting down.
CCATGAGCATGGGATGAGTTTCCATTTATTAGTGTCCCCTTTAATTTCTCTTAAGAGTGACTTGTAGTTTTCAGAGTATAAGTCTTTCACTTCTTTGGTTAGGTTTATTCCTAGGTATTTTATTCTTTTTGATGCAATGGTGAATGGAATTGTTTTCCTGATTTCTCTTTCTATTGATTCATTGTTAGTGTATAGGAAAGCTACAGATTTCTGTGTGTTAATTTTGTATCCTGCAACTTTGCTGTATTCTGATATCAGTTCTAGTAGTTTTGGAGTGGAGTCTTTAGGGTTTTTTATGTACAGTATCATATCATCTGCAAATAGTGACAGTTTAACTTCTTCTTTACCAATCTGGATTCCTTGTATTTCTTTGTTTTGTCTGATTGCCGTGGCTAGGACCTCCAGTACTATGTTAAATAACAGTGGGGAGAGTGGGCATCCCTGTCTGGTTCCCGATCTCAGAGGAAATGCTTTCAGCTTCTCGCTGTTCAGTATAATGCTGGCTGTGGGTTTATCATATATGGCCTTTATTATGTTGAGGTACTTGCCCTCTATTCCCATTTTGCTGAGAGTTTTTAATCATGAATGGATGTTGAATTTTGTCAAATGCTTTTTCATCATCTATGGAGATGATCATGTGGTTTTTGTCTTTCTTTTTGTTGATGTGGTGGATGATGTTGATGGATTTTCGAATGTTGTACCATCCTTGCATCCCTGGGATGAACCCCACTTGGTCATGGTGTATGATCCTTTTGATATACTGTTGAATTCTGTTTGCTAATATTTTATTGAGTATTTTTGCATCTACATTCATCAGGGATATTGGTCTGTAATTTTCTTTTTTGGTGGGGTCTTTGCCTGGTTTTGGTATTAGGGTGATGTTGGCTTCATAGAATGAGTTTGGGAGTATTCCCTCTTCTTCTATTTTGTGGAACACTTTAAGGAGAATGGGTATTATGTCTTCTCTGTGTGTCTGATAAAATTCCGAGGTAAATCCGTCCAGCCCCGGGGTTTTGTTCTTGGGTAGTTTTTTGATTACTGTTTCAATTTCTTTGCTCGTAATTGGTTTGTTTAACTTTTGTGTTTCTTCCTTGGTCAGTCTTGGGAGGTTGTATTTTTCTAGGAAGTTGTCCATTTCTTCTAGGTTTTCCAGCCTGTTGGCATATAGGTTTTCATAGCAGTCTTTAATAATTCTTTGTATTTCTGTGGAGTCTGTCGTGATTTTTCCATTCTCATTTCTGATTATGTTGATTTGTGTTGACTCTCTTTTTCTCTTAATAAGTTGGGCTAGAGGCTTATCTATTTTGTTTATTTTCTCAAAGAACCAGCTCTTGGTTTTGTTGATTTTTGCTATTGTTTTATTCTTCTCAATTTTGTTTATTTCTTCTCTGATCTTTATTATGTCCCTCCTTCTGCTGACTTTAGGCCTCATTTGTTCTTCTTTTTCCAGTTTTAATAATTGTGATGTTAGACTATTCATTTGGGATTGTTCTTCCTTCTTCAAGTGTGCCTGGATTGCTATATACTTTCCTCTTAAGACTGCTTTCACTGCATCCCACAGAAGTTGGGGCTTAGTGTTGTTGTTGTCATTTGTTTCTATATATTCCTTGATCTCTATTTTGATTTGTTCATTGATTCATTGATTATTTAGTAGCATGTTGTTAAGCCTCCATGTGTTTGTGAGCCTTTTTGTTTTCTTTGTAGAATTTATTTCTACTTTCATACCTTTGTGGTCTGAAAAATTGGTTGGTAGAATTTCAATATTTTGGAATTTACTGAGGCTCTTTTTGTGAGCTAGTATGTGGTCTATTCTGGAGAATGTTCCATGTGCACTTGAGAAGAATGTATATCCTGTTGCTTTTGGATGTAGAGTTCTATAGATGTCTATTAGGTCCATCTGTTCTAGTGTGTTGTTCAGTGCCTGTGTGTCTTTACTTATTTTCTGCCCGGTGGATCTATCCTTTGGGGTGAGTGGTGTGTTGAAGTCTCCTACAATGAATGCATTGCAGTCTATTTCCGTCTTTAGTTCTGTTAGTATTTGCTTCACATATGCTGGTGCTCCTGTATTGGGTGCATATATATTTAGAATGGTTATATCCTCTTGTTGGACTGAGCCCTTTATCATTATGTAGTATCCTTCTTTATCTCTTATTACTTTCCTTGTTTTGAAGTCTATTTTGTCTGATATTAGTACTGCAACCCCTGCTTTCTTCTCACTGTTGTTTGCCTGATATATGTTTTTCCATCCCTTGACTTTTAGTCTATGCTTATCTTTGGGTTTAAGGTGAGTTTCTTGTAAGCAGCATATAGATGGGTCTTGCTTTTTTATCCATTCTATTACTCTATGTCTTTTGATTGGTGCATTAAGTCCATTTACATTTAGGGTGACTATTGAGAGATATGTACTTATTGCCATTGCAGGCTTTAGATTCGTGGTTACCAAAGGTTCAAGGTTAGCTTCTTTAGTATCTTACTGCCTAACTTAGCTCGCTTATTGAGCTGTTATATACACTGTCTGGAGATTCTTTTCTTCTCTCCCTTCTTATTCCTCCTCCTCCATTCTTCATATGTTGTGTGTTTTGTTCTGTGCTCTTTTTAGGGGTGCTCCCATTTAGAGCAGTCCCTGTAGGATGCCCTGTAGAGGTGGTTTGTGGGAAGCAAATTCCCTCAGCTTTTGCTTGTCTGGGAATTGTTAATCCCACCATCATATTTAAATGATAGTCGTGCTGGATACAGTATCCTTGGTTCAAGGCCCTTCTGTTTCATTGCATTAAGTATATCATGCCATTCTCTTCTGGCCTGTAGGGTTTCTGTCGAGAAGTCTGATGTTAGCCTGATGGGTTTTCCTTTATAGGTGACCTTTTTCTCTCTAGCTGCCTTTAAAACTCTTTCCTTGTCCTTGATCCTTGCCATTTTAATTACTATGTGTCTTGGTGTTGTCCTCCTTGGATCCTTTCTGTTGGGAGTTCTGTGTAATTCCATGGTCTGTTCGATTATTTCCTCCCCCAGTTTGGGAAAGTTTTCAGCAATTATTTCTTCAAAGAGACTTTCTATCCCTTTTCCTCTTTCTTCCTCTTCTGGTATCTCTATAATACGAATATTATTCCTTTTGTATTGGTCACATATTTCTCTTAGTGTTGTTTCATTCCTGGAGATCCTTTTATCTCTCTCTATGTCAGCTTCTATACGTTCCTGTTCTCTGGCTTCTATTCCTTCAATGGCCTCTTGCATCTTATCCATTCTGCTTATAAATCCTTCCAGGGATTGTTTCACTTCTGTGATCTCCTTCCTGACATCTGTGATCTCCTTCTGGACTTCATCCCACTGCTCTTGCATTTTTCTCTGCATCTCATCCCACTGCTCTTGCATTTTTCTCTGCATCTCATCCCATTGCTCTTGCATTTTTCTCTGCATCTCTGTCAGCATGTTCATGATTTTTATTTTGAATTCTTTTTCAGGAAGACTAGTTAGGTCTGTCTCCTTCTCAGGTGTTGTCTCTGTGATCTTTGTCTGCCTGTAGTTTTGCCTTTTCATGGTGATAGAGATAGTTTGCAGAGCTGGTACAAGTGACCGCTGGAAGAGCTTCCCTTCTTGTTGGTTTGTGGCCTTCTCCTGGGAGAATAGCGACCTCTAGTGGCTTGTGCTGGGCAGCTGTGCGCAGACAGGGCTTCTGCTTCCTGCCCAGTTGCTTTGGGGTTTATCTCGGCTGTTGCTGTGGGCTTGGCCTGGCTGGGGCTGTTCCTCCAAAATGGTGGAGCCCCGTTGGAGGGGGAGCGGCTGGGAGGCTATTTATCTCCGTAAGGGGCCTCTGTACTCCCTGCTGCCCAGGGGGTTAGAGTGCCCAGAGATCCCCAGATTCCCTGCCTCTGGTCTAAGTGACCTGTCCTGCCCCTTTAAGACTTCCAAAAAGCACTCTCCAAACCAAAACAAGAACAGCAGCAATGAGAGAGGGAACAGAAAGGAAAAAAAAAAAGGAAAAAACACGCGATTTTTTTTTTTTTTTTTTGTCCTCAGGTGCCGGTCCCAGCACCCGCTCACTGGTCCTGCTGCCCTGTCTCCCTAGCACCAGGGTCCCTGTCCTTTCAAGGCTTCCAAAAAGCACCCACCCACCGGTCCCGCAGGGAAGGAACGCTCGATATTCTTTGTCCTCAGGCGCTGGTCCCAGGCACCCGCTCACCAGTCCCACCGCCCTGCCTCCCTAGCACCGGGGTCCCTGTCCCTTTAAGGCTTCCAAAAAGCACTCGCCAAAAAGAGAGAAAAAAAGGGAAAAACTTTCGCCAAAAAGAGAGCAAAAAAAAGGGCCAAAAACGAAAAAAAAAGGGGGAAAAACACGCGTTTTCCTCTGTCCTCAAGTGCCGGTCTCAGGCACCCGTCCCGTCCCCCCCCCCCCCCCCCCCGTCCCTCAGGGAAAAACGTGGGATATTCTTTGTCCTCAGGTGCCGGTCTCAGGCACCCGCCCACCAGTCCCGCCACCCTGCCTCCCTAGCACCGGGGTCCCTGTCCCTTTAAGGCTTCCAAAAAGCGCTCGCCAAAAAGAGAAAAAAAAAAGGGGAAAAACCGCGCGATTTCCTCCGTCCTCAAGCGCCGGTCTCAGGCACCCGCCCGCCAGTCCCGCAGGGAGAAACACGGGATATTCTTTGTCCTCAGGCGCTGGTCCCAGCACCTGCTCACCGGTCCCGCCACCCTGCCTCCCTAGCAACGGGGGCCCGTCCCTTTAAGGCTTCCAAAAAGCGCTTGCCAAAAAAAAACCGCTCCGGTTTCTTTCCACCCGCCGGGAGCCGGGGGGAGGGGCGCTTGGGTCCCGCCGTGCCAGGGCTTGTATCTTACCCCCTTCGCAAGGTGCTGGGTTCTTGCAGGTGTGGATGTGGTCTGGATGTTGTCCTGTGTCCTGTGGTCTCTATTTTAGGAAGATTTTTCTTTAGTATATTTTCATAGCTCTATGTGTTTTTGGGAGGAGATTTCCACTGCTCTACTCACGCCGCCATCCTGGCTCCACCCGGGACTCACCAATATTTTAAGAGTAGAAGACAAGTATTCTGATCAGCCTTTCTCTTCTCTTCCTTCTTTCCGTCTTTCCTTCCTTCTCGGCCTCTTATTATTCTACCTTTTAAATAAATTGGAGCTTTGACATGGGGAGGTCATCCCAGATTATCCAGGTGGGCCCTGAATGTTATCACAAGTTTGCTCATGACAGAGAAGCAGAAGGAGATGGCAGAGGGGAAGGCGGTGTGAGGATGGACAGAGGCGGGAGTGGTGGGACTGTAGCAGGGAATGCCAGCAGCCACCCCAAGCTGGAAGAGGCGAGGAGCAATCCCCTCGAGGGAGCATCCCCAGAGAGTGTGGCCCTGCCCCCGCATTCATTCTGACACAGTGAACTTCTGATTTCAGACTTCTGGCCTTCGGAACTTGTTTTAAACCAGTTTGTGCTAATTTGTTGTAGTAATTTGATGATTTGGGAAATTCTTCCCCTATCCAGATTGTGAAAGATGCTCAAAGTAGGAAATTCAGTTCAGAAAGCATGTCCAGGAGGAAAGGCCAAGGGTGTGGCTGGGCAGGGGACATAAGGATGTGGGAAAGAGGTGGCCCAAGACAGGAGTCCCAGGGGGTTGGGGAAGAGGTGGTCCAGGACAGGGAGACCCAGTGGTGTGTGGAGGCGGCTCTCTAGTCCATTTGGGCTGCTATAATACCATTGACTGGGTGGCTCATAAACAACAAAACTTGATTTCAGTTCTGGAGACTGGGAAGTCGAAGATCATGGTACTGCAGATTCCGTACCTGGAACCTGTGTGGGAGGAGCGGAGGTCTTGCCTAGCACCAGGGCCATGCCAGGCAGAGGCCAATGACAAAAGTGCCCCCTGCCCAGCTTCAGGGGAGCCCAGTGTCCACTCACCACCTGCTGGATGCCTGGTGCCCACTGCAGACTCTGCTCCGGGGTGTGGCCTCCAATCCCCCTGCCCTCCCGGGCCCTCACACCCACATGGGAGTCCATCCAGGGCCCAGAGTAAAAGGCAGGCCCCTCATTCTGAGGGGCATGTTGGGGCCAGTCACCCAAGGACCAGAACAAGGAGGGAGCCCTGGGCCTGACTTCATGCGGCAGAGCTGCTGCCCCCTGCCTGCTAGACCTAAAGGCCCCCCTTAGAGGGAGGAATCCAGCAGCTGTATCGTGGGTGGTGTAAGGAGGGACTGCCTTTCAGAGCTTTTCCACAGGGTGGAAGGGACAAGAGCCAGGAGAACCTCACACCCCCCTGGGGAGCCCTAGTAGGAGAGACAGGACATGGGGGTTAGCAAGCTGCCTCTGGAAACAGGACTCAAGCCAAGGTCCGCAGGAACAAGCCCTCCCCTTCCCGGGTGTGAGGACCTGCAGCGGCCCATCTGTGAACACCAAGTCCCGCTGCTGTGACTGTCACCTGAGGGCTTCTTGTTTAGAAGCACCTCCCAGGCGTGGCCCCTGCCAGATGTCCTGCCCAGCCCTCCAAGCAGGTAAGAGGGCTGCTTTTGCCCCTACCATCGGGCTGAACACTGCCCACAAGGTCTGAAAACCAGTCTAGGGGGTTTGACTGGATTCCTGAGATGCAGGAACTGTTGTCTCCCTGGGTGAATTAGGCCAGGGTGAGGCCTGAGTGCATTTGCAGGCCACTGCAGTCCCTGGAGTGGCTCCTTTTGAGCCTGTGGAGGGGAGAGCCACCTGCCAGGGTGAGCAGGCAGGTCTGGAGCAGCCAGAGTGCTGGCCCCAGTGTGGACGGTTTTAAGTTCCTACCATTGCTAAGGAGACCAGAGCAGGACTTGGGAGGCCCAGCCCTGGCTTCTCCCAGGAGGGCTTGGCCCCAGAGCTTCTGCAAGGCTTGCTGTGACCTCACTGGTGACATCTGCAGCCTGTGGAGAGATCAGGGGAAGCTGATGGGTGGGCCTGTGGGGCCAGCGCAGGTCCTGTGGAACCGCAGTGGAAACCAAGAAAGGGGCCCATAGGAGGTAGATGAGTTTCTGGAGTGCCCCGCATGGTGACACTCATTAAGGGCCGACTTGTCTGAGTCCCAGGGCGCAGGGACTGGCCTCAGCTCCAGGCCATGTGAACCCTTGAACCCCTACCTTGGCCAGGGGCCCAGGCCCCATGGGAAAAGGGTGAGCAGGGAGTGGGGCTGCCAGGATCCTGTCTACCCCAGAGCCCTTAAGTCAGCCTGAGTCCCCACAGGGGGTCCACACCACATCCCTACCCAACCCTCTCGAGTGCTGAATCTCCAAGCTTGTATGAGGCGGGTGTGTGTTGAACAGACGACCCTTGCCTACGTGCCACGTCTGAGAGGGACAGTCTCTGGGCATGTTGCCTTGGCCCCATCCTTGAAATCCTTAAAAGACACAAATCCCCAGCCCTTAAGCGCGCCTCCTCTCTGAGGTTGCCGGCGCTCCCCTTTCGTCAGTGTGTGCTTCTTGCATTAAATAAAGACTTCTCACTGCTCAACTTACTATGTTGTGTCTCTGCGCTCTTCCAGTGGTAAGTGTCTTTGTTACTTTGCGATTTCATTCAATTTTCTAGACTTAAGCACCAGTCTTCTCTCTCTGTTCTTCTAGGCAAGTAGGGAAGGGCTAGTGAGATCTCTGTTTGGGGCCTGCAAGTTCCTGTGACCTGGTGACCCGGACAGGACTGCCACTGTAGATCAGGCTCTTTAGTAGCCTGCCCGAAAATCTCTTTTCTTTGTCTTTGGCAAGTTCTCAGAACATAATCTCCCTCCAGTGCTGTGGCTCCCCCAGATCCTGGGCTGGTAGGGGCTTAGCTCCCTCTCTGTACAGCTTCAAGGGTCACTGGTGACCCTGGCTTCAGGAGCCCTTTCCTGCCACCGTTCTCCCTTGCTGTCTGCTGCCTGCATGCTGCCCCCATCCACTACCACTCTTGCTTTAATGAATTCCTTCCTTACCTATGCTTGCCTGACCTGTTTGAGAAGTCTTTCTCCATCAGAGTCAAGAACCCTCCCCTGTCCAGGCTGAGGTTTCACCTAATGCAGAGAGAGACCTCCCCAGACAACAGCTGCTCGGCAACACTCAGACCCCAGCACAGTACTGCTGGGACCCTGCACACTGCTGGGGTGCAAATCCTTGGATAGGCCTTGTCCCCTTCACTCGACCCTCCCTTGGCTCCTGACCCAGCCACCTCCAGGAGGAGACACCAGGCGAAGAAGGGGTGGATGAGATGGCTGTCACCAGGTATCACCAAGACCACACAGAGATGAGGACAGAGAGACAGACAGACCTGGAGCCAGCATAGAGAAAAGAATGGGCCCTGGGTAGGTTTGGTCAGAAACTCAGAGGTGACCTCAGGTGGAGACACCCCATGTGTGTGCACCGTGTGTGTACATAGCCTCTGTTAACAAAAATTCAGCTGAGTAATTTAAAAGATCAAATTGGCTTTAGTGAACAATTCATGAATTGGGCAGTATCCCATCTAGCAAATAGAAAGGAGCTCCACAGAACTGTAGGAAAGGTCTTTAAAGGTCAAGAGGGAGCAGAAAAAAAGGAAATTATTAGCAAAGAATCGATTGTTTTAGGCACAGTCACCCTCTAAAGGGGAATAGAAGGGGTCCATCAGTAATATTGCCTAGTACGTTTCCATGTTGCTTTGTTAAAGGTTACATTCCCATGGAGGCCGAAACTGCAGTTAAATTAGGTTTTATGTTTTGGTAGGCTGACATGGGGCCCTTACCATAACTGACTCCATTTTGCGCCTGTGGTTTTCTACTAAACAATTACCCCCCTTCAATCAGGCTCTCAGCTAAACTGAAAGATGTGATCACCATTTAAGGTACCACTCTCAGCTTCTGCTCTGCAGTTCTCACAGCTTTTGTTGATCCTTCATGCAGTAGTCGCGGGTCGTGCTGTTTCTGCTTAGTCTCTGTGATGTTCACAGGTTATGGCTTCAGGTTCACAATTTGTATGTCTGTCATTTACTTTGATCTTTCTCTGACATTCCAGATTCAGGGAGATCATTTGCTTGGTGGTTAGAGGCTGAGAACATGCATTTAAAGCTTTTGAGAGAGTACAACACACCAGGAAGGATCAAATTGGATCCTTATAAAGATCACCAGGATCATTACAAGCAGGGTAATTCCCAATGTTTGGAGTACACTTCAGAGCCATGGTCCCCAAGACCCACACCAAGCAAAGCAAATAGGTCAAGGAAAGACCCCATGGAAGGGGCACCATTTTAAGCCAAGTGGCTCAGCGATCTTATGTAATCGAGTTTCAGCTGTTGGATTCTCCCAGAGGAGGACGCCACCCCAAATCACTCACGAAAGGCGTCTCTTGATGCAATAAGCAAGAGGAATTTATTCAGGAACCAGCTAGCTGGGGTCCAAATCAGCCCGACGCAGCGGGTCTCAACAAGGACCCTGAGCACACAAAGCCAGAAGGTTTTATAGCATTTTCAAAGGGGGCAACATTTTCCACAATCACAATACAGTGTTTTTTCATAGACACATAAATCTTTGGCTGGGGCCACATCCTGGGGTCTGGTTAGATAAGATTACCTTCGGAATGTTTAGTGTGGTTCTAGCAAGATAAGCTTGGTGTGTATGATTAACTGATTTGAGGTCAGCTAACTAAAGGTCACTACATTTAACACTGGCTGACTAACTTGTTTTTCAAGATTCTAATAATTTTCCTCCTTCTAGGTTAGGGGGTGGTATTTAAGCCTTTAAGATGGCTGTACTTATGCTAACTTTTGATTTTTCAGATCCTACACAGCTTCCCCAGAAATGTTCATTCAGGCACAGCAGGTGGTGGTGTCCATAGCAGAGACACCCCCTGCTCAGCAAAAAGACAATCGGGGGGCTCCTGTTATAGAGAACAACTTTGGCCAGAGGATTTAAGGCTCTTCGGAGGGCAGCTATTGTCTTATCAATGAATTCTGCAGTGTCTTCAAGAATTAAGGAGAGGCTTCTAATCATATTCTTACTTATAGTTACTCCTAACCAGGGAAGGATGGCTTTACCAAAGGAAGTGAATCCTGAATCATGAATGAGTCCTGATAGGTCTTTTCTGACTCGATGAAGTAAGTCCAGGAGAGTCAACCAATGAGATGTATTATTTCACTCATGGAAAGTTGGAGCACAGCTAGAACCTAAGAGGCCTTGCCCAGCTGTGCGCCAGCCATCTAGGCACTCATCGACCCAAGGAGATTGACGGCCACCGCAAACAATAACAAACCCTATTGGGGCACAAACCACTGTCACCAAAGTGGCATTAATTAACAGACAGATAGATTTTTATGACAAATCCAGCAGTCTGTGAGGCAAAGGTTATCCCCCTTAGCAATGGCCTGGGAGATACAGATGAGGAGGTTATATTTCCAAGCCAATACCAGAGTAAAGGGAAGGAAAAGAAACAGAAGGGTTTCGTGTTTAGTTAACATGTGAAGTCTTGGTCCAGCGTCCTGGATGGAAGTAGTCTACACCGATGTCAGCTATTTCTCTTCCTTGTCAGCTTGATTCCGAGGTCTCCAGTGTCTGCACAGGACCGCTGTCAGGTGGAGCCACCTTCAGCTGTGAGAAGTGTACTCAAGGCTAATGCCTTCTAGGTTTGCAGCAGTGTCAGGGTCAGGGGTACTTGGTAACTGGTCCCCTTCCAATGGGGCTTGAGGGCTTTTCCTGTGATGACATTTCCAGAACCCCCAAACACCATACTGTAGACTGTCACCCACAGGGTCCTTTGCATTGGGACCTGGGAAAGCTTTGCTAACCTGTTGATGAAAAGCTTGAGCATAAGACATTAAGGATTTAGAGGAGCTGGTCCTACTGGCATAAGAAAACAAGGGATCAACAGAAGGTTAAATTCCAATCCACATGGGTCTACTGGTGACTATCTTGTGTGGAATGAGTTTGTGCAAAGTGGGTACTGCAGACAGTCAGCAAGACCAAAGGCGATAGCTTAGGGCAAGGGAGTCTGCTAGTTTCAACAAGTTTAGAGGTTTTAAGTTAGCTCTCTCTAACCTTGAGGGATGACTAAGGGTAATAAGGACAGTGGTGAATTCCAGGAATTTTGCATGCTTTTTGTGAAGTCTTGGATAATTTGCCCAGTGAAGTGGGTACCTCCTCAGTCACTGGAGATTGCAGAAGGTATACCTCTCATGGGAAACACATTTGCTTCCCAGGGACTGAAATTTGAGTAAGTTCATAGAGTGGAGAAGCTAAGAGAGAAAAATTAGGCACCATAGTCAGCAGTAACCAGTTAACCCTAGAAATCCGCAGAGCTGTCACTAGGCTGTGGGTCTAGGAAATTACTGGATTGGTGTAATTCTTTTTGGAGACAGTTGAATTCCTTCACTGCCTAGATTATGACCTAGGATTTTTCTTAAGAGACTTTGTTCTTAGTGATTCCAAATGTTAGATGGGAGAAAATTGAAAACATTAGTTTGGAAAATTGTAGTCAGATATTTGAGGAAAGTAGGAGAATTTAGGATCCGGTCCGGTTTACAAGTACATAACAAGGCTTCAAAGACAATGAACAGGACTCGAACCTAATATCTGCAAAAGTGCAAACACAATTTTTCTCTTTACAATTACCCCTATTCTTTTCAACCAAAAATAATCACAGTAAAACTAATTCATTTATATTAAATTTGACCTGATTTATATAAGTGCAGCAAGAATGGTGATTGACCATATAAGCACTTTTTAAAACTGCTGGAACCTCATAAGTGAGTTACTAAGCTGATTTTTACATCTCTCTTAATATATGTGATATTCCAGTCAAAGCTTTGGTAACACCCAATGTTCCCAATTGTGTCCTGTTACAAGGAGAACTGATTCTCCTTGAACTTATACAAATAACTGAAAAGAATTTTTCATGAAAAGAATACCCAAGGGTTTTTTAATTTGGGTGGTATCAGGTAGGGAGAAAAAGTAAATGTTTCACATTTGTTCACAAAGGTTTATGTTACCAAATTATTGATAGCTTAAGAGAAAAGAAAAAAAGGCCTCCTTAAATGTGGAAAAGCAAAACGTTAGAGAACCAGCGATGTTTTCAACAAGACGTTATAAAAATTATAATCATCTCCCTCATTCATTCAAGCCCCATGTAACTAATTCTTGTTCTGCTTGAATCCAGTCTTTCCGTTAGTTTTAGAAATTCTTACCCAGTTCAGTTTTATGATCCTAAAGTTATCAGAAATCTGTATTCAAGAGTCTTCTCCATGGATCTCCTTTAACATGAAGCATTTCTAAAGGAATATGTTTGTAAAAGCATCTGAGTTAAAGAAAAACCATCAGTGAACGATAAAAGACTTAAAAATGGCATGGATAAAGGTCTGCTTAGAGTTCATTATAATGCTATTGACAAGGAAATTTGGTTATTTTTGTGGCATACATTTTAAGATAATAACTTGAATTATGACTGATACCACTCTGCCAGGACATACAGGATACCTAGAACACTTATATTAAATCATATTTACGATGCAATATAACCTAAGAAAGTTTATCATCACTTATTGGACAGTGCTTCCTATGTAATTTAACATATCAAATAAGTCTAATTAGTATAGTATCTCTCTTTTATCAGCAGAGAAAACATATCTTTTGTAATTTTTCAGGACCCCTCTAAAAAACCCCAGAGTTATTGTGAGGTCAAAAAGATTTAATCTAGAATTTGATGTCTGGAAAATTTGTTAAAAATATAAAGAGGTTTTAAAATACTTTGTCAAATAGGATCCTAATCACTGAGAAACAACGCTTAGTATTCTATTTACTCAAAGTGACAAAGACTTTACAGGCAAATAAATAGGTTACATAGTTCTGAGCAAGATTTAGTATTTTAATATCAAGAAGACTAGATTTACTTAAGTAAGCAAAGACCTGATAAAGACAAAACATAGAATCCTTGTTTTCTGGACAAGTTACATTAAGGTAAAGAAAAACCTTTGTTTATAATTTCTCATAATGAGCAGACCAATAATCTAAGAAAACTTTGTCCTTTTAACAGAGAGAAAAACCAAATTTTAATTTCATACCAGCTTACTTTCGATATTAAAACTCATTCTTAAATAAATTCATTTTTACTCTTAGCCAGCTTGTCCATACACTAAAATTCCTTTTCAACAATTCCTTTTCCATAAATCATTCACAGCTTGCTTTCTGACATTTGGATTTTGCATTTTTCTTCTTTAAGTAACCTGCCTCTCTTTAGGACAAAATTACTTTCTTTTCCCTCAACAAAAATGCATTTCCATTCCTCATATCTTCTTTTACCAAAAATACACACCTTACTTTTCTTGCATATGAAGATGTTTCCTTTTTTTTTCTAGTAGCTTTAATCACTACATTAATCAAAATTCTTAAACCTTAGAAAACTTAACTAAGAAGTAAACAATTGCAAATGGGCTTTTACATTAGTACTTTGTGATCTGGCAGATTGATTCTTTTTATATATGCTTTTTTAATAGAAAATTTCTCAGTATGGCATAAAACATGTTTATTAATAGACTCAAACATCTTTCGTTCCTCTGTAAAAGGAAGGAAAAAGTGGATAAGCTTGTGTTCAGTAATTAATGTTTCAGTGTTGTATCTTATTTGGAAATGATCTAGATATTCAATGATTAACTTAACTCACCACTTAACTTAGCAAAACTTTAAGGTTTCAGGTTACCAAAAAGATTTGGGGAAACTATTTAAAAAGTGTACCTAAAAAGTGCTTATCTTTCTTACATCTGTTCGATTTTACTTGTTCTAAACAATTTTATTTAGATTACCCATAATAATTTTTTTTTTGAGAGGGCATCTCTCATATTTATTGATCAAATGGTTGTTAACAACAATAAAATTCTGTATAGAGGGGTCAATGCTCAATGCACAATCATTAATCCATCTCAAGCCTAATTCTCATCAGTCTCCAATCTTCTGAAGCATAACGAACAAGTTCTTACATGGTGAACGAATTCTTACATAGTGAATAAGTTCTCACAGGGTGAACAGTGCAAGGGCAGTCATCACAGAAACTTTCGGTTTTGATCACGCATTATGAACTATAAACAATCAGGTCAAATATGAATATTCGTTTGATTTTTATACTTGATTTATATGTGGATCCCACATTTCTCCCTTTATTATTATTATTATTTTTATTTTTAATAAAATGCTGAAGTGGTAGGTAGATGCAAGATAAAGGAAGAAAACATAGTTTAGTGCTGTAAGAGGGCAAATATAGATGATCAGGTGTGTGCCTGTAGACCATGTGTTAATCCAAGCTAGACAAGGGCCTTAAAACATCCACAGGTGCAGAAGCTTTCTCTCAAAACGGGGGGTGAGATTCTAAGCCTCACCACTGTTGATCCCCAATTTCTCACCTGATGGCCCCCCTGCGACTGTGCCTGTCTTAGGTTGTTCCTCCCTTGAGGAATCTTACCCGTCTTTGGCTAAAGATTACCCATAATAATTTTATGGGACATTAGTTAGACAAAGTCAGCCACTATTCTGAGTTAATTTTTGCTGACAAATTTTGCAACAGAAATAACACGAACTTATTTGGTTAGTAAATCTAGGTAGAATAAAAGTTGTATGTCTGCATTATATTCAATGTTGATAATTCTAAGACATCTTATGAATGAAACCAACAAAATTAAACTAGCTCTTGGTTACCAAAAATTATCATATATCATGTGAACTTGATGAACATTTGGGTTAGTGTCTATTATATTTCTGAGATTTATAAGTGCTTATTTTTAGGTCAATGAAATAGAACTGTTTACAAAGTAATTAAAGCAATATCATCCCGAGCAGAAAATGTCACACATCTACAATAGGCACACATAAACATATACACAGAGACCGAATAGTTATGGTTTGAAAATTTTTAACCATGAGACAGGCATGATAATGTAACACTCAATTAGTTTATGAAAGAACAGTTGGATCCACACTGTTTTTCTGGCAGATGGAGTAAGTTAAGTTAACCTGCTCAGATAGCTCAAGCTTTATCTATTGATAGTTGTGGAGAAGATACACTCTTTTTAATTTGTCCAAAACTATAACGACCTTTCCCCCTTTTCTACTTTAGATTGGAATTAACTCCCTGAGGTTTGTGCTTTTAATAAGTTTATCTCAAAGGCACTGGAAAAGAATGCAGTTTCCTGAAAAAAGGACTTTAGTTTCCTAAAGCCAATAATTTGTAAATCTCAAGGCAAACTTTGGGGATCAGTAAAAGGAGCAGGTGAGTTGCTTCTAGAGCTGCATTTCTAGTTTTTGTAAAGATTTGTGAAAGAAGAACAATTGATTTTAATTCCTCAAAGCATTGGGTTACAACCTGGATGTTAAAGGACTGACATACCCACCCACCCAGGTTGGAATGTCTTTTCGTTTATTTTAATTTTAGTTTCTCCTTGGCTGTTTAAGGGAATAACATTGCAGTTTGTCAGAAAAATCTCTCAGTAGTGTCAGGTCTGGGTGCAGCTCCTAGGGGTCCTTCTTGAAAGGAAGATAAGGGAGTGTCTGTAAGGTAATTAACTTTGCAGACTTGTTTACAGCCATGTAGAGGTAATTCAGAGAGAAGATAACTACTAGACTATTCAAGTAAAGGAGGAGGAGAGAAGCAGTGAGAACTACATCAGTCTTACAATCTTTTATATTAAGTACCTATTGTGTCATTTCAATTTTTTATCAGCTTTTTGCCATGAAACTTTCAATGAAGCTATTTTTGGAATTATGAAGTGTAGATAAAGTGAAGGTTCCTGTGGCCAGGGTTCTCACCTGGCCCTGGTCGGCTAGCTCACTCCACACGTGTGGGCAATGCCTTGTTACTGACTCAATATAAAGAGCTCCACCCAGTGCTCTGGGCAACAAGGTGGCACAGCTGCAAGGCTGCAGGAGAGCAGAGAGGAGACTGGAGTGGTGGCAGCACCGAGGACAGAGACTGAGACTGAGATGGCTGTGGGGCTAGAGAGGCCCAGAGGCCGAGACCGGCTTGCTGCACGCAGACTCGCTCTGAGTCAATGGGATTCTGGTGATTGACCTGCCACTGCGGGAATAAAGTTGGTTATAAACCCTTTCACCCCAAGAACATTCTACTGACATTTCTTCAGTCACATTGAATACAGAATGTAGTGAACTTGTCCGGGGCTGAAATCCATTGGCAAGACATGAAGCCATTGCGTTTAAGTGCATTTCTTAAATGATCTAATCCAACTGGAACCTTCCTCATAAAGGCCATTGTAATTCCATGTTGCGATTCCCTCAGGCCTGGCGGCAGTTTGGTAGGACCCTAGCTGCAAATGGCGTTTAACCCGCATTTCTGTCCAACCATCCCTAGCCACAAGTGGAGTGCAGCTCACATTTCTGTCAGGCCTTATTTTGCCAGCCCCTCGCCCCCCACCCACCAACCTGACAGTTACCAAGTTCTGTAGGATACAAAGCAAGCTTAGTAAGATTTTGCCAGTTTTGTGATATTTATAGCTTTTGGGACCTTAGTTCTTAGATGTGAAATAAGGAGGTGTGCTAGAAGGTGGTACATTTAAACCCTTGGTTTTTACAAAGGATCCCGTTTAAACAAGTGTATTTGCCTGAGGCCTCCTGCTAGACCCAGTCCCGCTTAAATTGGGCCCAGCCCCATCCCTGACCCAGTCCAATCTTTAAACTGAACCCAGTTGAACTCTGGCTGATAACCACCAAGAATTCCCAGCATGGCAAGGGCCGGGGTTTTCTACTCAAAACCCTGTGAATTACAGCCTGGAAGTCTACGGGCTTGGTTCCAGGCAGAACCCTTTGCCAGCTCAGTTGGCTATGGGCAGAACTGTCTGCGAGCTCAGGCTGACCCGTCTGTAAAGGAAGGCCAGTCAGAGCAGGGGCTCGGTGCAAAGAGAGTGGACTCAGAACCAGGTGGTGCCTTATCCATGGCCCTTGAAAAGAGTGAGAAAGTGAGTCAAAAGGTTCAGGGGTCCCCATGCCTGTGTTTCTCATCCTTGAAGGCTGCCCAAAGTCCCCTTTGGAGCCCATTACTGCCGCCAAATCTTTTACACAACCAAAGTTCAACTGAGTAATTGAAAAAAACAAATTGGCTTTATTGAACAATTCATGAATCGGGCAGCATCTCATCTAGCAAGCGGAAAGGAGCTCCATGGAGCTGCGGGAAAGGAGAGGTGGAAAGGTTGAGAGGGAACAGAAAATAGGAAATTATTAGCAAAGAATCCATTGTTTTAGGCAAGGTCACCCTCCTAAGGAAAACAGGAAGGGTGTGTGGATAAAGTGAAGGTTGCTGTGGCCAGGACTCTCCCCTGGCGCTGGTCGGCTTGCTCACCACACACGTGTGGGCAGTACATTTTTATTGACTATATAAAGAGCTCCACCCAGTGCTCTGGGCTGCATGGCGACATGGCTGCAGGAGAACAAAGACTGGAGTGGTGGCAGCGCCGAGGACAGAGACTGGGATGGTTGCGGGGCCCAGAGAGGCCCAGAGGCAGAGCCTGGCTTGCAGACTCCCCCTGAGTGGATGGGATTCTAGCGACTGACCTGCCGCCATGAGAGTAAAGTTGGGTATAAACCCTTTCACCCCCAAGAAAATACCACTGTCATTTTTTCGGTCTCATTGACTCCATAGTGAACTTGTCTGGGATTGAAACCCATTGGCAAGACACTCCCCTCCTGCAGCTGGCCCTCGTTGCCTCATGCTGTAGGCTCAGCCCTATTCCCCCTTCCCAAACCATGCCCTGGGAAGAAAGGTGATTCATTCATATCGAGGAGCATTGGCCACTCTACCTCTGACTTTCAGAGTCTAGGATGTTACATCCATCAACTCCTTGGTGATCCAGGTACCACCCCTTCCCTAGTTAAAATTCTTTGGGGTTCCATCTGTCAGTCTCCTCTGCATCCAACAGTCACCACAAACTTGAGGATACCTTTTAAGGTCAAAGAAAGTAGCAGGGTGGAGGCTCTGGGGCTGCGAGCCAGGCTGAGAGGGGGCAGGGCGGCCCCTGGTGCCTCCAGGGGGCATGTGGGCTCTGGTGGCGACATCATACCCCCAAAGCTTTGCTCATTTTCACTTCCTGCCCTTTCATCACCAATGGGCAGGCAGAGCAGGGCCTGAGGGGGCAGGGGTCCAGTGGGGACTTCTCCATCCTCAGGGAGGCTGAGTCTGCGCCCTACGCACAGCTCAGGACCCTCTCCAAAGCCCCTTCCCTCATGGCTCGCCACCCCAGAGCCCAGGTCCCTGTAGGTCTCGTGTGGAACCAGTGAACCCTCAGGTCAGGCATCCACGCAGCCCTGGCCCTCATGACAACATTTGGGAGACACTGCCTGGGGGCTGGGACCCTTCCTGCCTCCCTCGGATGGCCAGGTCCCTGGCAAGGCAGCTACTTCCCTCTGGACAAATCTGAGATTAGCCAAGGCAGGAGCTCTAACGGGGACCCAGGCCCTGGCCTACAGACTCCATGGCCCAAGGCTGTGGCCAGAGACAGCAGATGGTCCCATGATCTCTCCAAGGCAAGGCTAAATGCTCACACTCCCTGGGACCTGAAGCCCCCGGCGCCAGAGCAGTGAGGTGGAGAGCCCCCCTCAGGCCCCAGCCCCTCAGCCAGAGCAGCAGCATGTCCCTCATCGTCTCCCACCAGGACGGTGCTGGGCCTGCAACTCAGCACCCTGCCTTAGGGAGCAGCCCACGTGTGGCCCCTGCACCCAGCTTGGGGGTCTGTCCATAGGGCCCACAGGAGGCACCAAGTCCCTTGGCGGTCAGCTGAGGTCTGGGTTCACCCCTGCCAATGGGGAGTGGAGGTGGGGAGGGGCCGACTCAAGGCAGGAGGGTGGCCAGGTCAGCCTTGGGGGAGGGGTCCCACCCTGTGCCAGGACCTGGCATGGGACCCCTAAAAGCTCTGTGGGCTTAGGGCACACAGTCTGTCCTTGCCTATTGGGAATGTCCACTCTCAGCCGCCCTATCCTTCCCTGTCCCTTCTGAGAACAGGAAGCAGCACAGGTCTGTTGGGCAGAGGCGTTCTCCGTTTTCACCGGGTGTGGAAGGCGGGCTTGCCCCCGTCTGGGCTTGGGCTGAGCAGGGACTCCTGAAGGTCAGAGACGACAGCGCATCCAGACTGGCGACCACTGACCACATACAGGGCAAGGACGCAAAGAGTGTGTGGAGAGGGCATTTGTCCCCGCCGGAGGCACGGAGCCCTGAGAAATGCCCTCCTGAAGCCCTGGCCTTCCTGCTTTCCTCTTGCACAATCCCGACCAGAGGGGAAAGGGGCAGAAACCTTGCCAAGGGTTTCAGCAGGAGTTGCTGGCAGTTGCCTCACCTTTCCTGCATTTGGCAAAGGCTTGACCACCCCACCCCAGGGTGGGCCCTTGGCAGGGCAGACCATAAATAGGGAGCCCAGGCGGCCTCCACACTTGCCCCTCCTTCAGCTGCTGCCTGGAGCTTGTCAGCCCAGAATCCATGCCCCTCGGTCCTCTGCGTCTGGGCCTTGTCCTGCTGGGAGCCCTGCAGATGCTGGCCCAGGACTCCACCCCAAAGCTGATCCCGGCCCCACCTCTGCCCAGCGTCCCGCTGCAGCCTGACTTCCAGGATGACCAGGTAAGGGGTCCGGAGGGGCAGCTGCAGGGGTGGCCTGGGGAAGGGTCTAGCTGAGAGGAGGAGAGGTGGAGTCTCAGGAAGCATGCTAGGGCAGGGCAGGCCCAGGCTGCAGCTCAGCCTGCCCTCGGGCGTCCCCTGATGGCAGCCATGCCCCGTCCCCCCACTCCCCCTGCCCCGACCTTGCTGGCAAGAGGGTCAGCTGAGCAGACATTCCCAGGTCCACTCTCTCTCCTGATCCTCACTGTCCATGTACAGTGGGAACATCTTCAGAACCTCTGCAAGATGAGAAAACAGGCCTAAGGAAGGCAGCTGGCCACTTGCCAAGGGCCACCCCATCCCTGCCAATCTCAGGGCCCCGTCCTGGCCTGGCGGCCTCCAGTTCCTGCCAGCTTCATCAGTACAGGCCCAGTGGAGGCCTTTGTGCCCAGTTCAGTGCCCTGCTACCCAGTTAGAGGGGCTTCCGGCTCTGGGCTAGGCTGCCTAGAGGTGTCCGCAGGAACTGAGCAGTAAGGGGGCCTCGGGACCGTTCGTTCCTGGGCTATGCCTACCACCAGCCTCCCTCTGGCAGTTCCAGGGGAAGTGGTACGTCGTGGGTCTGGCAGGGAATGCAATTAGGAAAGAAGAACAAGGCCAGTTTAAGATGTACACCACCACCTATGAGCTGAAAGAAGATCACAGCTACAACGTCACCTCCACCCTGCTCAGGTGACAGCCACCCCCACCTGGGGGCGCAGGGGTTCTGGGGAGCTGTCCCGGGGGCCCAAGAAGCAGACTGATGTCACAGCAAGAAGTCAGGGTTGGCCCAAGAGCTAGGGGAGTCCTTGGAGGATCAGTCTCCCAAGAGAGGTCACAGGGGGGCCAGCAAGATCAGAGGAGGGGGTAAATGCCTGGAGCACGACAGTATGTAGGGAAGTCCACAAAGGGTAGATGGCCCTGAAGAGGGAAGGACAACGGGTGCTGGAAGTAAGGTCTGGGGAAAGTCGGGTGTCCCAGGCAGGGACAGCCAGGGACATGCTCAGAGGGGAAGACCCAGGCCTGTTTGAGCTGGCTGGGGTGGGGGCTGTCACAGGCTGGGCTGGGCTGGGGGCATCAGAACCCAGGCCCCTCCGGCTGCAGCCCAAGGCCCCACCTCCAACCCAGGGGATCCCAGCCTGGGACATCTCTCCTTGCACCCACAGATCTCTTGCCCCCACAGGGACCAGCGCTGTGACCACTGGATCAGAACTTTCGTCCCAAGTTTCCAGCCCGGCCAGTTCAGCCTGGACAATATCCAGAGTGAGTTCTGGGTGGGGTGGGCCCAGACCTCCCTGCCCCTCCTCACAGATGCTGTCCTGTGGCACTCGGGTGGAAGGGACCGTGCGCCCCTCCTGGTCCAGGGGGCTGACCCCTCGCATCCATTCACAGACTTCCCCGGAATGCGGAGCTACACTGTGCAGGTTGCAGCCACCGACTACACCCAGTTTGCCATGGTGTTCTTCAAGAAGGTTCAAGGAAACCGGGAGTACTTCAAGACCACTCTCTACGGTGGGTCCTCACTCGCGCCCTTGGGCACCTGCTCTTGGTCACCCTGCGGGTGGAGAGGCCCGCCCCCACCCCACCTCCATGGTCCTCTCCAGTGCCAGCCCCACTCTACGTGCCTGGGAGGCCAGGGAGAGAAGTGTTTCTGAAGCCCTCCACGAGGAGGGGGTCTGAGGCCTCGTTCAGGCACTCAACAACATTTATGGAGAGTCTGTTGGCTGCTGACCAGCCTCTTGGCCACAGGGAGAACCAAGAAGCTGACCCCTGAACTGAAGGAGAGATTTGTCCGCTTCGCCAAATCCCTGGGCCTCACGGATGACTACATCATTTTCCCTGTCCCGATCGGTAAGGGCCAGTGGGTCCAAGGAGAAGGGAATGTGGGGACTGACCTGGCCTGATGCTGCCCCACCAGGAAAAGGGAGAAAGGAGGGATTTAGTCTCTGCTCCAGTCCCTGGAGCCTCCTGAGAGTCACTTTGGGTCCAGGAAGTCCCTGCCCCTCCAAGGGTCTGTGGGGTGGGCCCAGACATCTGGGCCTCTGGTGCGTCTCCCTGATAGCTTGGGCCTCTGCAAATGAGGATTTCGGACCCAGGTCCAAGTTTCCCCAGTCTCATTATACCCCTGCACCCCAAGTCCTGCTGTCCTGGTCTACCTCCTACTCACACCCTCAAACCCCCTAATCCTGGGCCACCCACGCCCTCACCCTGGGGCTTGCTCACAGTTAACTTGGGAGGTGTCCTTGTCCTCAGGTGAGCTGGCCTGGGCAGGGGCCTCCTCAAGGTGGGGCAGGGGGCCTGCCAGAGCTCAACAGACAGGAGGGTTGGGCAGGTGTGGGGCTGGGCTTCCTCTGGAGAACAGGTGTCCCCCACATCTGCTCATCCACAGGCCTTTCTCTCAATACCCTGCTGCACCATCCCTGAGGGAACCCCTAGATCTTTGCTGGGCTGGGGCCTGGGACAGCCCAGGGGCAGTGCAGGGGCCCTGGTGGTCAGGGAGCACGTGGGCATGTGCGCGCGCACGCGCACACACACACACACACCTGCCGTTCTGATGGCTTCTCTCCCCCCACAGATGAGTGCATCGATGAGGAGTGAGCACGCAGTGAGTATGGCCGGGAGCCTGCTGATGGGAGCCCGGGTGCAGTTGGGTAGGGGTCCCAGGCCTCCGCTTGCCCCCCACCCAGCACCGCTCCTGTGCTTACTCCCCTGCCTCCCTTAGGTGCTTCCTGTCTCTCTCCACCCCCATCACCCTCATGTCGGCCTCTGCCCTTGGGTGCCGCCCAGATGCCCCCACCAGCCTGGACACCAGTGAGAAAGCCAGGAGACCCTACTCATAGCACAGCCCCCCCCAGGGGGCTCCTCCCAAGCCTTCCCTGTGGATGGAATCCCTCCTTTCCTGCTAAATAAACACCTGCTCCAGACGCCCAGTCTGTTCTCCTTGACCCCCGGGCCACCTGAGGAGAAGGGCAAAGGGCAGACTCATATCAGCATCACTGCAGCCCCCAGTGAGGGATGGAGGCCAAAGACCGAGTCCGGGTTTGACTAAGTACTTCCTAGCTGCCGACCCTGGGCTCAGTCCCAGACCAGTGGCAGCCCTCACATGTCCCTGCCTTCCAGTGCACTGATGGGGCCACATCTCACACCCATGTTTGGCTGCCTCCAACAGGTCCTACAGCAGAGGCCCAGCCAGGGCCAGGGAGCTGGAGAGATCTTGGGGGGCTGAGGTGTGGTCACCCCCAATTCACCAGGACCCCATGGATGCTGGAAGACAATAGCCAGAGCGAGAGGAGCTTGCAGTGGGTAGCTCAGAGGCAGACCCAGCTGGAGACTGTGCCCGGCACAGAGGGTTATCAGGAGTGGTCCCATGACCCTCTGCCAGCCCCCTGTGGTCCCAGTGCTCATTCTCCTGCCCCCACTGGTCCCAGCTGACCCCATTCAGAGTGCTGTCCCTCACCCACACCTCCCCTCTGTAGTGACCTCTGGGCCACCAGGGGCAGGGTGGGGACAGGGGGAGACGAAGAGGAGGGATTTGCTACCAGGAATCCAGATTCCAGAAGATACAAGGGTTTCAGGCTGGCACCCACTGCTTAGCTGGGTCTGTGTCTGGTGCCTGAGCAGCCCCAGGCACCCACCGCCCCAGCTGTAGCCCCTCTGTGTGTGCATCACATGAGGAACTCCCTCCTGCCTCTACCCCTCGCAAGGTCAGAGGCCAGAAGGGGTTGGATTCAGAAGAAACGCAGGCCTCTCCACCCACCAGACTTGCACGCCTACCCCTTTCACCCTTGCTGTGGGGGTTGGAGGCAGATACTGGGTGGGCAATCCTGGTCTCTGCCCCCAGAGAGCAAGACAGGCCTGAGACCCCGGCCCTCCAGATACCGTGGCAGCTTCAGAAGCCTGAGCCAGACCCCAGGAGACCAGCTGGCTGCAGCCTGGGCTGAGGAGGGGATGCGGGCCGTGCTGAGCCTGGAAGGGGTCTGCTGGCCAGAACCCCACCAGCTGGCTGAGGGGTTGGAAGATGCACCCAGCATGCTTGGTGGTTGGGTTCTGCTTCGGGCTCTAACTTTTTGGGCACAATTGGGCATTGTTTCCTCCCGGGGCCACTGGCTTTATTAGTTTCCTATTGCCGCTATAACACATCACCACAGACCGGCAGCTTTAAACAATACACTTCTGTTCTCACCATCATGGGGGCCAGAAGTCTGACAGCACTTCCACTGGGCTGAAATCCAGTGTCAGCGGGCCAGCACTTCTTCCCGAGGCTTGAGGCGAGCATCCATTTCTCCGCCTCGCACAGCTTTTGGAGGTGCCTTCCTCACACTGTGTCCTGCCAGTGGGTTTCAGCCCCGGGCAAGTTCACTATGGACTCAGTGTGACCAAAGAAACGACAGTAGAACATTCTTGGGGTGAAAGGGTTATAACCAACTTTATTTTCAGGTTGGCAGGTCAGTCACTAACATCCCCTTCACTCAGAGCGAGTCTGCATGCAGCAAGCTGGTCTCTGCCTCTGGGCCCCTCTGTCCACACAGCCATTCTCTGAGCCTCTGTCCTGGGCACTACCACCACTCCAGCCTCTGCTCTGCTCTCCTGCAGCCTTGCAGCCATGCCACCGTGATGCCCAGAGCACTGGGAGGAGCTCTTTATATAGAGTCAATAGCAACATATTGCCCACACGTGTGTAGTGAGCCAGCCAACCAGGGCCAGGTGAGAATGCTGGCCACAGGAACCTTCACTTTATCCACACACTCCTTAGCTCAGAGCCCTCTCCTCCTCCATCACAGATGGTGGGGTGGCATCTCTGGATCTCTCTCTCTCTCTCTCTCTCTCACTAGCCTTCTCTCTTGGGTGTATCAAATTTCCCTCAGCCTCCCTCTTATAAGGATAAGGATGCTTGTGATGACATTTAGGGCCCACCGGGGTAATTCAGGATACTCTCCCCATCTCAAAATTCTTAATGTAATTACATGTACACAGACCCTTTTTCCAAATAAGATACCATTTACAGGTTCCAAGGATTATCTCGGGGGCTGTTACTGAGATCACCACGTGGGGCCTGGAAAGGGAAGGATGGCAGGGTTTGGGAGATGGGGGGGAAATGAACAGAGACCCCAAAGGCAAGGCAGCACCACAGCACCCCAACCCCTCATCAGGGCTAGCAGGGCTGAGTGGCCATTTTGTCCTGTGGTCTGGAGCATGGGCCTTGACCACAGGAGGGCAGTGGGATGGGCGCTCCCTGGCACCACAGCATTTTACCAACTGGGAGCGTGCCTGGGGGCAGCTGGGCACTCAGACATGTGCATCACACATCCCAGGGTGTGTTTATCTGCGTGTGCCTTGGTGGGTTCCTGGGAACCTGCATGTCTTTCTGAGGTTCTGTCTCCCATCCCCATGTGCCCAGGACCCTGCATGTCTCTCCCATGGTCTGTGGGCTCCCAGAGTCAGGTCCTAAGACCCTAGATGTGATTTCACATCTGGGAGAAAATATGTGCCTATGTCTTCCTTTCAGAATCCTGTGCTTATAGAGATAAATGTGTTTAGATCATGTCAGCACACCTACATACGTGACCTGTTTCTTCAGGCCCATGTGCCACATGCAGATAAGGGTGAAATGCTGTGGTCCCAGGGAGGGCCCCTCACCCATCAGCCCTCCCTCCTTTCAACCCTGTTCACACTTCTGCCAAGTAGTAACCCTGCTCAGCCCCCTCCAGCCCCAGAGAGTGCCCCTCCCCTGCCAGGCCTTCTATCCCATTGTGATGTAGTACAGATGATCCTCCCAAACCTGGCCATTTTGACTAAAGTAGCCTTTTTAGAACAAGCTGGGCTGCATTCCGCGGGAAAGGGGGGACCACTCCCCTTACCTTTGAATGCTGACACGAGACCTATGGATTGCAAAGATGTTTACTGAGTCTACTCCACGCCTGCCTGCCTGCTTGCACCCTTTCCTGGCCTGATAAAAACCAGCCTAACGGCAGGGGTGGGGGTGACTTCGGTAGAGCAGTGGCCCGAATGGCGCCCATTGCTCTGTAAGTAACCCCTTAATAAAGCTCACTTACTCGCCAAGTTGGACTTGTCCAAGTCATTCTTTGGCCTGTCGGTTCCCTCACAATTTGGGGGAAGGCGTTTCTTTTATGTCTCTCGGGGAACACTTGGGGACCAGGCAGGGGAGTCTTTCTCTGTTCTGGTGGAAGTCAGACTCCATGGAGAGCTGGGCAGCGTCTGGAGAATCCTGTCACACCCCCAGGAGGACCAGCCCCACCTACAGCAGTCAAGGAATGGCTTATCCCAGAGCCTGAGCAGATGCCTGGGGCCTGGGGCTACTGGTGTTGGCAGGATGAGGGGGGCAGGAAAAGGAGGGTAGAACCCAGACAAAGCCTCATCCCCTAGTGACTGAGTGAGAGCAAAGAGAGTGGGGAGCTTGGGTTGGGGGGGCCGTGAGAGGTAGCAGAGGCCCCTTACCTGGCTGGCCCCTTCTCTACCCCCAGAGATCAGAGCTAGCCTGGTTCCTGCCCACCCCACTGTATGGTCAAGTCCCACACCCCAGACCACAGGACAAAACAGTCACCCAGCCCAGCCTGCCCCCAAAGGTGGAAGGGGTGTGCCTTGGTGCTGCCCTGCCTCTGGGATCCCTGTTCACTTTTCGGAGCCAAAGAGCCATCCCTCTCCAGGAATGGCCGTGTGCTAACTGCCACCTGCTCTATCCAAGGGCCTGGTGCCTCCGGAGGGGACTGGGAGGGTGTGGCACTCCTGGGTGTTGGGTGAGGGTTGTTTGGAGCGGGACAGCTACAGGGATGAGTGTAAGGGTTAGTCACCCGTTAGTCAAGGAGGGTCAGTTGACCTGGATAAGGGGCCCTTCATCCCAGTTCCACAGGTACTGGCCAAGTGCAGGCCTCACCTTCATTCAAACTGGTTCAGAGAAAAGAAGGCAGGCTGACAGTTATGCAAGTCAGTGGTGGCCCTGACTGTAGGCTTAGGACTCAACCCCACCTCCTCCTTCCTCAGGTGAAATGGTGGGGCAGCTTCGGGGACAGGGGGGCTCCCTCCTGGTTGCACGTTAGAAGGACTGCCTGCTCACAGGAACCACCGGTGTGAACCCAGGACCAGGCTGCTGGAGTCAAGGGGCCTGCTCCTGCAGCTCTGGCTATAGGAGTCCCGGGGAGAGAGACTCTTCAGGGACATAGGCCTGACTTGGCAGCACCCCTGGCGGGCTCACACCTCTGGGTCCGGCTCAGGCAGGAGCCACACTTGCTGGATGGGTGACTTCGGCAGGCGTCACTTTCCCAGCAGATGAAAGGGACGGGCGACGATGACAGTCGGGCCAACCTGACCCCGAAGCCTTCCTTGGCGACAGCCACGCGCAGCACTCTGCCACACATACGGTGATTCTCAAGGAGGCTGAGAACGGAAATTTTCCGAAGCCATAGGAGGGGCTTAGAAACCACGCGTCTCAGATTTCGTCCACGCAGAGTCATGCGCTTACCAACCCGCCGGTTCCCAGCGGCAGGGTGGGGCAAAGTGGGGGTCCAGGGAAAGGGGCGGGGCGGGGAGGGGCTAGGGCCTCGCTGCTCCAGCCCTGGGGGCGGGGCCTGGGGGAGGGGCCTGGGGGCGGGGAGGGGCCTGGGGGCGGGGCGGGGCGGGGCCCCCAGCCTCGCAGGCTTCCGCCGGGCAGTTCCACCCTTCCGGCCCTGAGTTCCGTCCGCTGCCTCCATCTTCCGCCCGGTCCTGGCTGTCAGCGCGTCGGTAGCCCCGTTCCTTCGTCGCGCAGCCCCTGAGGCTCCCGTGTCCGCAATGTCGGGCCCCAACGGGGACCTGGGCGTGCCGGTGGAGGCGGGCGCGAAAGGCGAGGACAACGGCTTCGGAGAAGCAGGTGACCCAGGCGGGCTGCTGAGGCAACCTTTCCTTTCTCAGCGATATCCGCCTGGGAAGGAAATTCGGGCCGGAATGGGGGCTTGGAGGGGACCGCAGAACCCTCCCGTCCCGGGGTGGGTCGCAGCTGCAGGCGCCGTCTTGGGGTTCAGTGCGAGTCCCTGCGAGTGAGTCCCTAGAAGCCGCAGCGTTGGAGAACTGTGGGCAACCGGCTCCGTCTTACAAATGGGAAAACTGGGGCACCTCAGGGACACTCGCTCTTTGGGGATTTGCTCCAGCTACTTCAGCGGGGACGGAGGCTTCTGAGGGGCCGGGACCGGTGGACAGTCTTGGCTTAGCTGGAGGGGCTTTCTGGGTGGGCTTGCTGGCCCTGCTGAGTCAGCATCCCCAGGCACCTTTGCTAGTGTAGCCCTCAGCCTTGGCGAGAATGATTAGCTTGCAAAGCAGCCTGTTGCCTGCACAGCACCACGGGGGTGGGGGATGGGGGGTAGAAAACCCTTCTAACCTTCTGGAACAATGATTGGTATCTGCCACATTGAAATGTGCCAGGATTAAAT
Source organism: Manis javanica (assembly GCF_040802235.1). Taxonomy (NCBI): domain Eukaryota; kingdom Metazoa; phylum Chordata; class Mammalia; order Pholidota; family Manidae; genus Manis; species Manis javanica. Next base: position 7,216,822 of record NC_133157.1, on the reverse strand, counting down.
GAGGAAACGAATGGAAAATAGTAGATTCCAAGCATGCATTGTTCAGTAGGTGGTTATTACTGTTCTCTTTAGTGTTATAAAGATTGACTTATTAACTTAGAGGGCAGCACTTAATAAATGTGGGATAAGTATGGAGACTGCTTTTTGTTTTGTTTTGGGTAACTGCTTTACTGAGCTATAATTCACATACTATACAATTTACTCATTTAAATTGTACATTTCTGTGGGTTTTAAGATATTCACAGAGTTGTGCATCCATTACCACAATAGTTTTAGAATGCTTTCATCACAGAGTCAGCATTTAAGAAAGAGATAGAGGACCTCCCATGGTGGGTAAGTGATAGGCTGGCTGGTTGGCCCTGGGCATTGCTGGTGAACCGCAGCCAGGTATGCAGCCATGTGGCAGCATCAGAAAGGGCCTCCCAGGAATTGCACTGAATGGATGTTGGCAGATTCGCAGGACTTAGAGTGGGGAGGAGGGTGTCGCAGGTGGAAGGCAAAGGCTTGGAACGGGGAAGTGACACAGATAACGTCCGGCCTAGTGGTGTGGACACACCCACCTCCCCATCCTGCTCTGGGTTTGTGTCTCATGATGTGGAACATGCAATATTGATAATAATTGCCATCTATTAAGTATTTGCTGTGGCCAGACCTTGTCTGAATTCTTGATGTATTTGAATTCTCACAAGAACCCAATTCTTATTCCTCCTTTCCACAAAGGTGCAGTAATTTCAGATGAGCAGAGCTGGCACTGAAAACCATGTGCCCCTGCTCCCCAAGTCTGAATTTTGGCTCTGTCACCAACCAGCTGGAAGATCCTGGGCCCATCCCTTCCTTCTTGGGTGTCATTTTCCCCATCTGTACCACAAGGGGGTTGGAGTCTAAGATCCAGTGAGACTCCCCAGGACTCTGTCCTCTGTGAGGTGTGCCCACTCTGGGTGATGGGTGCTCTTCTCCTAGAATGCAGACACATTCACACCCAATCCCAACCCTGTCCTTTTCCAAACACTGCCACCTGCTTCCCCTTTTTCCCCAAATGGAAAGCTTTGTGTATCTGGCAGCTGAGTGTATCTGAGACATGTGCTGGCCCAAAACTGGGTCCTGCAGTGGGCACAGGCCCAGACCTTGGGTCCTAAGGGACATTGTGTTGCCGAGCCAGGCAGGTCAGGAGAGGCCATGGAAGAGGGAGTGATGGTTTCTGGTGGAGACCAGGGAAGGCTTCTTGGAAGGGGAGGTGGTTTAAGCTGGTCCTCGAATGGCTGTTGTGGTTGAGGCATTGGGTGGCAGGGACAGTTGAGCAAAGGCAGAAAGGCTGGAAAGTCAGAGGCTTCATTCACCCATCCGTCCATTCATTCATTCAACAAATGCTAATTGTGTGACAGAGAGCACCCCAGGGAGATGGCAGGAACACAAGCTCCTTCTACCTCTTGGAGCCCCCACAGTCTGGAGGGGGAGACAGACCAGTGCACGATCATAGCAGTCAGTCCAGAGGGGAGGGCCGTGGAGGTGTGAGGGGATCAAGGGGATCGGGAATAGAGGCCTGATTCCATCTGCGGCATGGGAGGGGGCAGTACATGTGGTGACACCCATGCTGAGATGAAAGATGAGAGGAAGAGGGAAGGAAGACAGGAGGGCAGTGTATTCCAGGTGGAGGCAACAGCATGTTCAAGGAGCCTGCGGGGGGGCAGAGGCAGGTGTGAGAGGAAAGGAAAAGGCACAGGAGGCGCGGCTGGAGAGGGGAATGGGGCTTGGAACCGTGGCATGCTGCATCCTGAGCGCAGAGGAAGCCCCAGAAGGACTGGAGAATAGGGCCCGCCTGCAGACAGAGGTCAGGAATGAGGGCTCTGGCCTTTAAGCAGCTGATAAAGGAACTGGGGAGAAGACAGCACCTAGCTGGACTTCCCAGGCAGGACGCTGTCTGGCTGACTTCCCGTGACCACCTTAACCCTCAAAAAAAGGATGGTGCATTAAGGCATTATTTCTCCAAAGCCTCTCCTCTCTTGGTGTCCACCCATTTCCTGGATGGTGACTCTGAGGATTGGGAAGAAGCAGGGATCTGTCCACAGCCCTTCTGGAGACAGGCTGGGGGGCAGTCGGAGGGGGGGCACCTGTGAGTCCTGAGGAGACACAGGACCTTGCCTCTCCTTCCCTTCCTCCCAGAATATGCTGCCATCAACTCCATGTTAGACCAGATCAACTCCTGTCTGGACCACCTGGAGGAGAAGAATGACCACCTCCACGCCCGCCTCCAGGAGCTGCTTGAGTCCAATCGGCAGACTCGCCTGGAGTTCCAGCAGCAGCTCGGGGAGGCCCCCAGTGATGCCAGCCCCTAGGATCCGGGAGCCCCTCCAGGCCCCAGCTCTGCCTCCCTGGGCTAGGCTCTGGCTTGGGCACTTGCCACCTGGATCAGATACCTTCTCAAGGGCTGGCCTATGGGTCCCCTGGTGGGACTGCCACTAGGGTCACTTCTGACACTCCCCTCAGCCTGCCTGAGCCAGTCCCCACCACCCAGCCTCCCTCCTGGGGCCAGGTGTGGGCCTGTGACCCACCCTCTTTGCCTGTCTGCCCGATTCCTGGGCACTCCCCACTCCGCCCAGGCCTTGAGTGTCCACATTAAATGGGTCTCCAACACCACTCCACCTCTTTTCTCTGTATCCTGGGATGAGGACTGCAGGGGCCACCAGAGGTAAACAGGCCAGTCAAGGCGTTCTGGGCATTGACCCCAGCACCTCACAGGCCTGGGGCTGGAGTTCTTGGCTGCCCACTGTATTTCTGGCCACAGTATGCAGGTGGGGTCAGGGCTTCGACCCACCGGTGCACTCCTGGCCAGCAGCTGCTTGCCCAGCCTGGCTGAGCCAGCAGCCGACACGTGTGACCCTGTGTGATGTGCTCGGCTCTCTGGGTATTAGGGCCTTGCACTAAGACGGCCAACACCAAGGTGTGCTGTGAGGCCTTAGGCATCACCCTCCTGCTCTTGGCCTCAGTCTCCCCAGCGGGCCAGTAATAGGGCCTGGTCAGGTTGTCTGTCTATAAGGGTCTTTCCAGATGGGGAAGCAGCAGAACTAAAGAGCCAGCTCAGCCTGGGCCCCATTCAGTAATGGCTCATCATAAGGTTGCCTGATGAGCAGGGCCCCCACTAGGGAACCATAAACTCAGCACCAGAGGAGCAGTGGGGCCCCCCACCCTGCACTTCAACTTCCACAGGGTCCCGCTGTGGAGAGAGGCCAGCACAGTGGTCCAGAGCTCAGGCCCGGGGTCAAATCCTGGTCACTCACCCGACATATGACCTTTAGCAAACCACCTGATCTTGCTAGGCCTCAGTTTCTTTGTGTGATTTGGGGTCAATGAGATGACCTACTCCTAGGGTCATCAAGAAAATTAAATGAGACCTGACTTGAAGGTGCTTCCTTAACTCCCATATGCTATTAAGAGGGAAACTGAGGCTCAGAGAGGTGAAGTGCCTTATGATCCCAGAGTCCCTGGTGCAGGAACCTGTCTTGGGCCTTCTGGTTCTGCCAGCACCTGTGCCCAGAGAGGCTGAGAGCTGGCTGGGGTGGCCCCCTTCCCCTGTCCGCTCAGACAGAATGCCGGTGAGGTGAGGACTGTATAGCCAAACTACCTTCTTTTATTGGATTTTTCAGTAAAAACACCAGCCACATCAAACTACCTTCTTTTATTGGATTTTTCAGTAAAAACACCAGCCACATGAAAGTTTCCATACAGAATCCTAAAAAGCATAGCAGATCTGGATCAGATGGGGTGGGCATGGGGAGCGCCCTCTCAGGTTTTGAGGCGGGTTGAGCGCCGGGGTGGTGGAGGCTGGGGAGGCTGAGCTGTCGCCTTGCTGGGGGTTTTGGCTGTGACCTGGGTACTGGGCTGCGTGGGTGGGCGGCCGCCAGAGGAGAACAGAGCAGTCAGGGCATTCCGGGCGTTGATCGCACACCTGCGGCTCAGGGGCCTGGTGGACGGGCTGGGGTTCTTGGCTTTCTTGTATTTCTGGACACAGAGACACAAGTGGGATAGGGCTTCCTCCCTACCTGGTGTGCTCTGGCCCAGTCCAGCTGAGACAGTGTCTGACATGCTGCGTGACCCTGATGCTGGGCCTCGTTGGACCAGAGCTCAGGAGCTAACAGCCAGCCCCCAGTAACCCCAAGAACAATAGCAGAAAGAGCCTGGCTCCATTCTGGCTCGGATTCCCTTTAAAGGCAGGGCCTCTTGTTGTGGGGTGTGTTCAGGGGCTGAGGCCCAGCTAGGGGCAAGGGGGCCACTGGCCATCCCCATCAGCTTGGATGGAGTCTGAGTCCCTGGGCAGGAGGCCTCACTCACCTGCAGCTTCTCAAAGTGGGCCAAGGACTTGCAGTGGGAAAGCTGTGCCCCTGAGTTGCTGTGGTAGAACTTGTGGCAGATGCGGCAGATGTAGCCCATCACAGGCACCACGAAGTCCATGCCTGTGGGACAGCAGGGTCTGTGCACTCACATCCCGCACACCAGCCAGGTGTCCCACCCTCTCTAGAAGCCCTTTTGCTCCCCTACCCTTCACATGGGAAAAGAGAAGAAGGCAGGGCGACAGGCTGCCTGGCTAGGATGCTATGGCTGGGGTCCAGGCGCTGGGCTCCTACAGGTGGGGTAAGGGCTGGGGCCTTACCATATGCAGTGTTGGGACAGTAGCTCTCTGGGCCTTTCCACTCCTGTATGGATATATCTTTGGACCTCACCTGGAAACACACAAGCGTCAGCCTGCCTTCTGACTCCCTCTAGCCTTTTTCCAAACGCTGGTAGGGCCTGGAACTCACCCACGCTCTTCAACACCAACCCCTTGATTTCCAAGAGCTTGGGGGTAGCATTCTCTAAGCTTTTGAACATGCTGATCCTGCCTCGCAAAGTACCCTTCCCAGTCTCTACTTTTCAGGCTCAGCTCAAATCAGTCCCCTCCTCCAGGAAGCCCTCCTATTCCCACCATAGCCATAATCCATGCCAGGTGTGCTGAACACTTCACAGTGCCATCTCACTGAACTCTTGTAACAACCTATGGTTCACCCAATTTATGTAGGTGGAAAGTGAGGCCCAGGCACATTAACTCACTTGCCCAGGGTCACATAGCTGATTTATGGAGGAGCAGGGTAGTGACCCCTGGTGGGGCCCAAATCCCAGTCACTGAACTATGAGTCCCCTGCCAGCTCCCTGAGTTCCTACTTGTTGCTGCAGTGACCTCAGTCCTGTAGGGGTGAGTTTCAGGTGATGAAGGCCCCCTCATCTTACCTGCTGGACAGGGGCCCTTCCATTGAGGCTGACTCCAGCCACATCAGCCCCCCCATCCCTAGTAGTGCCCTCCATCCCTCACCAGGCAAACAAATGTGGCTTCTAAGAATGACAACCACTTTTGTCGCTACCCTTCCTTACAGGAAGGGTGTAAGGCTTGAGTTGAGACCATTACTTCTGAGCAGAGGAAACAGGTTCAGAGAAGGCTTGCCCAAGGTCACACCATGCTGACCGCTGAGCAGCAAAACTGGCAGAGCCGGTCTCTGCACTAACTTGCTTAGGGCTGGAGGCCATCCACAGACCCCATGTGACCAGCCTCTCAGCTGCTCCATCACCACCCTGGACTCTTAACAGGTGAGCTCTGAGGACCAGCTCTGGATCCCAGCACCAGGGCCTGGCCCAGAACGGGTGCTCTGGAAACACTTATTAAACTGAACAGAACCCAAGCTCCTTGGCTTCTCACTCATGGGAAGCAGCGGGGCTAGGACGTTATGAATTCTGGCTCTGGGTTATCACTTCCTGGCATCCAAGTTGGTGAGATTCTACTGGAAAGTGCTTGTACACAGCTGGCATATAGTAATTGCTCAGATGTTGACTGCTGCCGCTGCCATCATCTTACACCGACTCTTCCTGTATATGCCACATAGCTCTCCCTCCTTGCCTTTACTGAGGCTGTTCCCTCAGCCTAAGATGCTATTTCCCTTTCTCAACACAGGTCAGAATTTCAGCTAGCCTCCGAGGCCCTTACACCTTTCACCTGCCACCTTACAGTCATCATAATGTGTTTGCATAAAACAGTTCCTATTAATTCTAATTTCTGACATGCATTAGTGCCTACAAATGCCAGCACAGTGCCTCCTGGCCCCGGGAGGTGGGGTAAGGTCCCTCCTGGGCTGGGAGTCCAGCCTCCAGCCTGCCCCCTACACCCTCTGCTCCCTCCAAGCACCTGCTTGCAGAATTCCTCCTCGACCTCGATCTCTTCTTCTTCATCCTCCTCCTCCTCCTCCTCCTCCTCTTCTTCATCACCCTCGAAGCAGCCCACAGCATCCACCGTGATGAAGTGGTCCTCATCTTGGCCGGCTAGCTCTTTCTCAAGCATCTTGAGCTGCCCAAGGAGAGCACCAGGGCTCAGGTCCGTGCTCTGGGCAGCCAAGCTGCCATGCCCCATCCAACCATAGCCCTGAGAGTCCCAGTCCCTCCAGACCTGTTATGAGTTTGGACTGGGATAAGCCTCAACTTGCTGTGTGGCCTTAGACAATGCTCTGTACCTCTCTGGGCCCACGTCATCTGAGGGAGCTGGCTTTACCTCCTTGGCTTTGTCCTTGTGCCCCTGGGACTTCACATGTTCCACAAACTTGCGGGGGGTCTTGAAGTAGCGGTTGCAAACAGTGCAGAAAGGTCGCAGGGATTGTTTGGCGATCTGCAGACAGGAGGGCAGGCTAAGTAGGTAGTGGGCAATGTCCCCAGATGCAGCCAGACAGTGCCTAGCTGAGTCCTCAGCTCCCACCTGCAGGCCAGCACATCTGTAATCATCTGGCTGTGCTCCACCCCTGTGCTAGTATGTGGGCAAACATGCCCCTCCCTGTGCCACTGGCGTGAGATGGGATGGCAGATGGCAACAGAGAGAAGCCGGGGGAGAGGGTGGCCACCAAGAGGTTCCCCATGAGCCCCATGGCTGCATGGCAGGGTGAGATGATGCCCACTTTGGACAGATGGGGAAACTAAAGCCCAAAGAAGAAACATCCGAGATGCCATGCTTATATGACTTACAGTGATGCAGAAAGACTGACATTTCCCTTCTGCTCCCAACCCGGCCTCCCTCCTCCTCGGCCCTGGCTTGGAGGCAGCTCGCAGGCTCCCATACCTTGTGGTCCTGCGTCCTGCGATGCTGGATCAGGTCCCCCATGTAGTAGACCTGGCAGGTGTTGCACCAGCGCCTCAGTGGAGGCTCTCTGGGTGATAAGAATCAAAACAAGGGTAGTGTGATGCTGTGTTCTTGCTGAAAAGACAGCAGCTCTCCCGGCTGCTCCATAAATGCAATGCAATCCCAACAGGATCTTTCTTTGGAAAACGTGACCAAATGGTTCTGATATTCATCTGGTAGAACACTCAAACAAGAATAGCCAAGGAAGCTTGGGGGAAATGAGATTTAGAAGCATTTGGGATACCAGGAGGCCACCAGGACAGTGACACAACTGAGGATATCTGGCCTTGAGAACACCTTTTCAGCCCTCAGTTGAAAAGCCCTGTTGTTCCCAGAACTCTTCTTGTCCCTCCCCCGATTCCTGGATTTGTCACCACCCCAGTAAGCCACATGCCCCCTCAGGCCCAAGGTACCACCGCCACTGCATTTTCCACCAGAGACTGGGAGAACCTGGTCTTTCTCCAGACCCACTGGACTGTGGTAAGCTCGGGGGGGGGAGCAGGACTCTGTCCTGGATCCCCAGGGCCTGGCACAAGATGGGCCCAGACTTCCTGACTGTGTCACATGAAGGAAGGACAGGTGGCCTCCTGTAGGTCCGCCGAGTTCTGAGCAGCCTAGGAGCCAAGCCAGAGACGTCACTGGGGAGACAGCCCAAGGAGGCCCCTCTGCCTGAAGTTTAACAGCTTGGGCTTTCCAGCTTTTTTGTACCACAAGATACATTTTTACATAATCAAGCTCATTCTGCAAATACAATTTTGAACCTTGTTCTAACCTGACACTGCATTGTACATCTATTTCCACGTTATCATGAATTCCTTGCCATTGTGCTATTTATTCGCTATTCCACCAAGGTGGACAAGCCTTAACCGATCTAACAGATCCCCTAGCTTGGGATATTTTAGATCATTTTCACCACTACATTAAGTGTAAGGAACATCTTGGTGAGTCACATTCCTCCTGTGTTTATGATTATTTCGCCTAAGTGTAACTCCTAGGACAGCAGGCAAGGGAAGGTTTGAAGCTTGAGAGCACACTATAAAACCACACAGGGAAGCTCTTCTCAACATGAGGACAGGCTAACAGAGATAGCTGCCTTTGGAGAGGGTGCTTCCTGACACTCAGGGCGTGCAAGCAGAGGCCACCCAAGAGCACTTCCTGTCCCCTCACTCAGCTTGGGGAGCTGTAAGCTATGACCCTCTGTAACTGCTCATGGCAGAGCCCCTGACCACTGACTCAGGGCCTGTCCAGCCTGTGAAAGGGTTTGATTCGGCTTCCATGGGGTTTATTTTGTTTTAATTCTGACTAGCAGTTAACATTTTGAAATTGGGAGATTTCACATACAAATCTAGGTTTCTGGATTCTCCTGCAAAACTAGGAGATCTGGAGCTGAAGGGCAGTTATCCCATGCAACAGAGCCCACACCTTCCAGGGCGGCCCGAGCCCACGCCGACGTGCTTCTCCCACGGCACGGATGGCTGCCTGCAGGATCCAGCTCCGTAGGCCAGGAGGGCAGGGGTCTGTACCATGACCCTCTTCCTTCCCACGTGGATGGCCTCACTGTTCCTGCCCGAATCAGCCTTAGAAGACCATCTAGCTCGTGAATTCCTACACTGTACCCCTCACCAGGCCATTTTTCGAATGAGGAGCTCTGAGGCCCAAGGCCACGCAGTTAACGGTGTTGACGAGGCCTCTGGGGAGAGTGATGCTTGACCCCAAAGCCGACCTTGCGGACAGCTGACTCGGGGCCCCTCTCGGTCTGTCCCAGCCTGAGAGACTGCCTGCCTCCGGACAGTATGAGGCCTCTGGCCGCCCACTCACTCGCTCTCTCTCTCCAGGACATCTCGGGGCACAGGCAGCAGGGACAGGAGGCAGGCTGGGCTCATGTGCTGGATCTCCCCGAGCCGCTGCTGGTGCTGGGCCCCTGACATGTGGTCCTGGAACTCCTGCAGCAGGTGGGAGCAAGGGGTGCATAAGGAGTGAGCCCAAGGAGGGGGCCTCCAACCTCAGCCCCACGGCCACCTCACCACCACAGTGACGCCATTTCTATCACAACAACCCTAAGTAGGCCAGAAAAGGATGGTAAACTGAGGCAGAGAGTGAGCACACGGCAGCCAGAGCTTCTGCTCCTCCTGGGGACTGTGGGGGGCCCCAGGACAAGGAGTAGCTTGCCTAACCTCTAGGACCCCACAGCCCGGCCTTGGGGAGGCAGAGGTGACAAGGCAGTAGTAGCAGTGGCACGAGAATAAGGATCATTAACACCGTGCTCACTCTGGGCCCAGCCTGGGCTCAGGGCTTCTGTGCTGAGTCACCGAATCCTCAGAACCACCCAGTTAGTTGGGTTCCCAATGTTTCTTTGTCTGAGGCATGGGGAAACTGAGGCACAAAGGGTGGGTTCACCTCCCAAGGTCTGTGCAGCTGGTCAGGGCCGATTCAGACCAGGTCTGCCTAACTCTAAAGCCCTGCTTTCTTGGCAGGTTAGGGAATGTTTTCTGAGCAAATGCACAGCTACCAGGGGCAGGGCACCTTGGGGCCACGCAGGTAGCCATGGGAAGGGCAGGTTGGGCATCCCTTCCAGGCCCAAACCCTCCACCCCACCCCTCTAACTCCCCGCAGTGGGCAGTACCTGCTGGCTGCTGCAGCTGGCCTTGCAGATGTAGCAGAAGAACTGGAAGGCCTGCCTGGGGGGCACGCTGGCCACGGCAGAGGCAGAGGGAGAGTCGCCAGAGTGGGGTACAGTGCTAAAGGCCCGGCTGTCGCTGCTCTGCAGGATGGTGACCTTCAGGGAGCTCCGGGCACCCCACACCTGCACCGGCAGCAGGAGCAGGGCTAGCACCGGCCCCAGTGCTGAACATTTACGAAGACTGGCCTGTCGCATCAGGGCCTGCTGACAGCCCACTTTACAGAAGGGGAAACTGAGGCTCTGGGCTGTTAGTGACTGCCCACGCTCACACAGTGAGGCAGTACTACCGTCAGGATTCGAACCCAGGCCTGCCTAACTCTAAAGTCCACGCCACCCCACCCTCACGTGACAGATGGAGAAAGAGATGCCAAGGGACTAATGGGTTTGACCACAATTACACGAGGAGACAGAGCAGGGATCCAGAGTGGAAGGCACAGGCTTCCACTCGGCACTCACTCCACTAGGACAGCATGACCCGTGTGAGGGGACCGGGGGCTCTTGTCACCGGAAGTGCCTCCAGATCTTCAGAGCAAAGCCATGTGAGGACCACACAACAGCATGAGAGCTCGAGGAGCCACTGCCGAGCCCAGTCTGGCCTGCGTACCAGTCCCACATTCACAGGTGGGGAAACCCAAGCAGGCCCTGAGGTGGGCCAGGGCAGAGAGGGACCCCCACCACTGGGCACTGTGGCCCTCGTGCAGCCACATTAGCAACTCTACCCACCCCGAACATCTCTCTTGCTCTTTTTTCACATTCTCCCACATCCAGGCCACTGGTCAACTCCGCCTGGCTCTCCTCCATGCTGACCTGGGTGCCCCCAGGCTCCGGCAAGGCCTCCTCCAGGCCTGAAATGACAGACATGCTCTGTTTCCTGGTCCATCTCCCCTCTGCACCCAGAGGGACCTGGGTCTGAGAGGACCTTGATGCCTCCGGTGCAGATGGCCCCAAACCCTGGTTCCAGGCCCAACCCTTGGTCCCAGTTGGGAATGGAAAGTGCTGGGGGAAAGTAAGGTCTGGGAAGAGCTGTCCCATCGCCAGGCCAGCTGGCAGTCAGCGCTCACTTACCTGCTCTGGCTTCTACTGTACCAGGCAGTGTTTCCAGCACCATGGGATGAACCAGAAGTGGTACTTGCTCCGACACCGGCACCAACACCTGGGTCTGAGGCCGCCCCTCGTTCTGGACCAGTGGCTGCACCGGCAACTGTGCTGGAAGTGGCTCTGGTGGCTGCTCCCGTGGCCGGACTCTTGGCTCTGCTTCTGCCTGGACCTGTGGACATGTCTGTGTCTGTGCCTGCTTCTGCAGCTGTGGGGGCACCTGCCTCGGGGGCTGCAAATGAGCCCATGGCTGCACCTGCAACTGAGGCTCTGCCTCCTGCAGTGGCACCAGCACTCGCCGTGACACTAAGTGCTCTGGAGAGGTCTGTGTCTGGGCCTGTTTCTGCAGCTTTGGCTGCACCTGGGAGTCCACTGGCAGCATCTGGTGCTGAGTCTGTGGCTGCACTTGGGCCTGGATTTGCAGAACCTGTGGCTGGAACCGTGGAAGCACTTGGACTTCCAGGGGCTCCGGCAGCAGCTCAGGTGTCTGAGTCTGTTTCAGTGCTGTCATTGGGGCCTGTGGCTGTACCTTCACCTGCAGTTGCCCTGTGGGCCCCTTCTCTGTGGGATCCTCTGAGCTACGAAGGAACAAAAGGAGATCAAATTCATGTCTTTTCATTGGACCGGGAGGCTCCCCAGAAAGGCCAAGACCCAGGTTCCAATCCAAGCTCTACCACAGACAAGACAGGCACCTAGGCAGCCCCCCTGGCTCTCTGAGGCCGAGGGTCCCCTAAGCAAATTGGGAGGAGAGCTTGCTCTCACCTCCCAGAGCTTGCTGACAAGTGTCCAAGGCCCTGTAAAGCTGCTCACTCTGAGGCCCTAGAGGTACCTCCTCACCCTGCTGACCTGGCCTCCCTAGAGCGCCTGCAAGAATTTCAGTCACAGTGAACACACCAGTCTGTCTGGCCTGAGGCCTGCCTGGGAAAGGTGCAGAATTAGGTCTGTGCTTCCTCAAGCTAGAGGCTAAGGCTCCTTCCTTGCTCCAGCTCTCCTGAGGGTCCTGTGCCCGCTACATACACCCTGACTTTGCAGGAATGAGGGTACAGGGTTCCTGGGCTCCAGGCAGGTTTGCAGCATCACTTACCTCTTTGACCTCTTAGCTGGTGGCGCAGATACTTCACAAGACTCAGGCTCAGGTGCTGAAGTGCATTTCTCCATGATGTCATCTGTGCATGGGGGGATACCCTCTTCTGGAAAGGAGGGCAAATGACTGACTGCCAGTGTCAGGTTCAGCACAAATGAGATGTGGTGGGTTCACTCTGACCAAGACCCCTGCCTCTCAGACCTGCCTCCATCATCTACCCTGTACCCACCTGCCCCAACCCGCGCCCACCCTGAAGGGCCAGCAAGCTCCCTCCCTTACCTTCTGGGGTGTCTGTTCGGGGCTCTGCAGCTTCCTCAGACCCCTCTGGGGGGTCTGACTTGTCTTCCACAGGCATTGTCTGAGAAGAAGAATCCTACTTTCTTTCAGAAACTATTTTTGACATCTGCCTCCCACCCCTGCAAATCTGTGCTTGCCCAAGAGCAGCTGTGGCAGACCCTCAGGGCATGAGGGGGCCTAGGGGCCTCTGCGGGCCTGGCCCCAGGGCGGTCAAGAGATGATCCTAAACACCCCGGGAATCCTGCCTAGGGGCTTCCATCTAGCTGCCTGTTCAGTGAACCTTGGCTGGGGGACACACAGCTCTCTCCTGGCCCATGGTGCTGCCTCCTGACGTGCTCACCCCCTGCTCCTCAAACAGCCAGAAGGAGTCTTCTAAAATGCAAACCTGACCATATGCCTCCTGTCTCTCTCAGGCTGACACCCTCCTGTGACTCTCACAGCCCTGGAGTACTCCTTCCTTAGCCCAAGTCTGGAACCGTCTCCCCAACCCCCTACACCATCTGACCTCTGCCCCCACACCCACTCTCCCCCTCATCTTCTCCAGTCCCACACTGGCTTGTCTCTGGTTCCCCAAAGCCCCAGGCCTCAGGCATTCACCCAGAGCCTCAAAGACACTTCTTGCAGGAAGCCTTCCTGACCTGAGTAGGTCCAGACCCTTAGCACAGGGCCCCAGAGGGCCTTGGTTTTCCTTTTCATGGCATTTCCCATCATCTCAACTAACTGGTGGGAGCCTTATTTGCATTAGTGTCTCACTATTACCACCCTCCTCCCTGGGCCAAGATCTCCAGAAGGGCCAGGAGAGGTTTGCCATCTGCACCACTAGGTTCCCTGCAGGAACTATGGGTGTTCGCTAAATAAATGCATGGCTCCCTCTGGTTCCAGGCCACCCCAGCAAGCTCCAGGAAGCCGCCTGCAGACTCCCTCCCTCCTGCTAAGCCCGAGGAACCAGCTGGGTGGGATCATGTAGCACAACAGGACTCCATGCCCTCAGAAACAACTGTGCACCACCCTGCACGACTCGGGCACTGGCCTGCAGGTCAGGAGGCCCCAGCTCCAGGTCTGTCTCAACAGCTCTGCAACCCAAGGCAACCTCCACCCTGCTCTTTGAGCCTCAGTCTCCCCATATGTAAAATTTCAGGAGGAGCAGTGGACACCAGACAAGGCCATGTTATGACAGGTTCTACTAGAAGGTTGGAGGCAGGACCCCGTTCTGGAGGGAAATGCCTCACCCCACATGGGGCTGCCTCTGCCCAAAATGCTCTCAGGAGCAGGGCGTGTGTGAGGTACTGCTGGGACATTCAGGGACAGGACTGTCTCAGGGAGGTTATTCCCTTTGCAAGCATCTTTGAGCCTTTCTGCTTATGTCAGGGGGAGCCTCCTTTTGAACCCTTTACCACCTCCCCAAAGCACAGGGCGCAGGCCTAGGACCTTCAGATGGCAACAGTGTAGCTGAGGATTTATAACATCATTCAACCCCGATTACCTCTCTTTAACTTCTACACATGGTCGCTAGTTTAGACTGTTTTTACAATTTTAGGTAACGATATGTTTTCTTTTTAAATAAATGTCCTTGGCTTTGGAGCACTTGAAATGTGGCAAGCTGAACTGAGATTTAAGTATAAAATACACACCAGATAGTAAAGACTTGGCATAAAGCAAAAAAAGGAATGTAAAATGCTTCATTTACTTTTTTATACTGATGACATGTTGAATGATAATACTTTTTATTTTGGGGGTTAAAGTACATTCATAAAATTAATTTCACCTGTTCCTTTTTACTTTGTTAACGTGATTACTTGAAAAATTTTAATGACCTATATGGCTCACATTTTATTTCCATTGAGTAGTGCTGAGTTAAGGAGAACTTTTAGATTATACCTTTAATACAATGTTATATGTCATTTGTATCTCAATTTTTTAAAAAGGAGAAATATTAGGTAAATAATAATAGTGGTGGTGTTTGGACATGACAAAAACCACATCAGGGGTTCAGGAATGTTTAAAGTTTGGAAAACACCAGACAAGTCCAACTGACCCACCCCAGCCCTGGCTCATTTTACAGATGACGAAACTGAGGCGCAAAAGGGGTAATGACTTGCCAAAGGCCCAGTGGGAGTCACAGCATTGGTTTGCCCTCTCCCACTCCCATCTCTATCTGCCCTGCCCTGGCCCCCACTCACCTTGCGGTTGGGGGTGGTGGAAGATGGGGTCCGGCCCTGTTTCTGGGGAGTCCGCCCTGAATGGTTGAGCTGGGAGGGGCTTATGGGTACCCCAAAAGGAGGGGGGCCCAGCAGGGACTGGCGAGTGGCCTGAGGAAAGAACTGCTGTAGATTCGGGGTGGCCAGCTGTGGGGGTGTGAGGCTTGGAGCTGTCAGGTTCGGGGTTGCCAGGTTGTAGCCACGGAGGTTACCTGCAGGCGAGAAGAGGGATTACAACCATGGTTGGGAATTGGGTGGTTGGGGCTAGGGTCAGGGGTCAGTCCCTCAAAGCATCATGGGAACATGAGGATAACTGTGAAGAGGACCCTCACCACCCAAAGGAGGCCAGAGATGGAGAGAGGAGAGCAAAAGACCCACACAGTCCCTCCTTGGGCATTGGTGGGGAGGAGGCTTTAGGGTTGGTTTTCTGCTCCTGCTGGGGGCAGGAGGAACACTTTTCCCTCCCCAGATCCCTCCCTGGTCAGTGTCTTGAGCACCCCAGCAATTCCTTAGCCTAAAGGAATGTGAGAGATCCAGCATAGGGCCCAGAGGGCAAAGCAGCAAGATGACTGGTCCCTGGAATAATGACATACACCTGCCCCCTCCAAAGTCTACTGGGAACCAGCACTTCCCACACACAGCCTCCGCCACTCTGCCCAGCCATCATCAGGGGAGGTATTATCCATTATTATTCTATCTCCATTCCCACCCGCTCCTTCCAAAGCCCCTTTATCCCCTGACCGAACTTCAGCCATAGCTTTTGCACAGGATAGCAGCTGTGATCATTCTCAAACCACATTCTGACTTCACCCCCTCCCTGCCTAAACCCTTCCATAGCTCCCTGCTGCTCAGGAGCAAAGCCCATTTCTCACCCTCCCAGAACCCCCTCTGCCCTCCTCCCTGGCCTTATTTCTTGCCATTCTCCCCACACATACCCCCACTATCTCCAGCCACAAGCTCCCATATTTCTCAAACAGGCCTGGTTTCTTCCTGCCTCTGGGCCTTTGCACCTGCTATTCCTTCTGCCTCAGCTGTTCTGTCCCCACTACCTCCCAATCACCTTTCAGACTTCCCTTTAGGTGTGTCTCCTCTGGGATGCCTTACCAGACTCTCTGTGTGTCCCCAGAGGCCCCATCTTCCCTGTTCTAGGACCAGATGCACAATTTCCTTGCCTGCCATCCAACCACACTGGGAACTCCTTAAGGGCAGGCACCCCAGCCGGCTTGGAGGTCCAGCACTCAGAAAGTGTTTGAGCCATAAAAGTGCAAATCCTTGCCCCAATTCTGGGACAGGAAGCACAGGGGTTGAGGGCATGGGTCAGATATGCTGTGAGAGCTGGTTTAAGTCTAGACTCTACAGTATAAGCTCTGTGACCTTCAGCAAGTCAGTTCCCCCTTTGTAGCCTCAGTTCCCTATCTCTAAAATGGGGATAATAATAGTGCTTGACTCACAGTGTTTCATGAGGATTCAGTGAAATATACAAGTGTGCCTGGTACATAGTAAGTGTTCAATTAACATTAACTTAAAACATATGTACAGAGAGAGAATGCCAACCAGCTCTTAAAACCAGTAAGATAAAAGATGGCGCACTCTGAAAGAAAAATGGACGAAGGGCATGGACAAGTCACAAAAAGAAATGCAAAAGTTTAACAGACAAATATAAAATGTTCACTGCACTAGCACACTAATCTGAACTAAAATGTTAATGATACAGCTTTTCTGCCAAGCAAGTGAGTAAATTACATGTACATACACACACATACACATATTTTAAAAAGCATATAATACCCAGTGTTGCCGTGGGCATGGTGAGACCGGTACTGTCATACGTGGCTGGCGGCATTGCAAACTGGTCCAGTCCTTTGGGAGAGCAATTTGGCGATTCTTATCAAGAGCCATAAAATATCCATCCCCCTTGACCCAGTCATTCTATTTTGGGGAATCCATTCTAAAAAATAATCTCAAACATGATATTCATCCCAGGGTTATTTAAAACAAACAAAAAACAAGGTTAAAAAAAAAAGGAAATAAAAAAACAGACCAGCTGAGTTTAGGTAAGCAGCACCTTGGGAGGAAAAGCAGAGAGACTGCTCTCACATGGGGAAACTGAGACAAGGGCACAGGCTTAATGCACAGGGCTAGAGACACCCATTCAGATAGCCATGAGGTCATGTGCCCCAGGACGTGGTCTAGCTCAGCCACTGCTGGTGCCCTGTGACCCAGGGCAAATGACTTCCCTTCTCTGGACCTCAGATTTCTCATATGTCAAATGGGATGTGGAGGAGACTGGTCAAAATAAATCTTTCCTTTCATCATTCCATCTAATCTGAACGTGAGTGAAGTACACTGACTAGTGCCCACAAATCCAGCACCATGGCCAAGGGCACATCTCTGTGGACAGACAGACCTGCATAGAGCGGAGCCACTTAGGGACTTCTGCCTCCTGGAACCTCAGCGTCCTCATTCGCAGACTAGGACGCTGAGAGGTGCTCCCTCTCAGGGTTACTGGAGGTGTGAGGAGATTCAGTGCAGTGGGGCTGTGGGGGTGCCTGCCACCGAGATGGAGTGAGGAAGGGACTGCAGCCATACCTTGCAGCTGCTGCAAGAGCAAAGCTCTTTGGAGCACGGAGCCGCTGAGGACGGAGGCCGAGGGAGCGCCCTGGAGATTCAGGAGCTGCTGCTGAGGCTGCTGCGGGAGCCCCCTGTGCGTTGGGAGGGGGTGTGAGAGGGTTACGGGAAAGGGCAGAGTCCCCTTCCCTCCCCTCCCTGCAGCAGATAAGGAACCTCTTGGGGCGGGAACCCATGACCTCCAGGACTCAAAGAGGGCCGCCCCTGGGACACAGTACTGTGATGATGGGTCTGGAAAACGGGTCTGTGCGGCCGGGCCAGAGCCACCCAGCCCTCGGGGAACTCACCGGCCAACGGCCACGGGCAGCGGGGCCACTGGCGGCAGCTGCTGGAGCAGCTGCTGGAGCTGCAGTAATTGCTGCTGTTGGAGCTGCAGCTGCTGCTGGTTGAACATGGCGGCTGGAGGCAGGAAGGGCAGTAAGGCTGGGCCCCCCACAGGTCAGTCCAGCTCCCTCCATCCATGCCACCCTCCCAACCTGCCTGGCTGAGCTTCATTCACAGCTACACCTCGGTCCTGCCAAAATTATGCCACGTTTGCACCTGCTCCCTTTCCGCGGGCCTCCCATCCTGCCCGCAGCGGCAGGAGTCAACCGCCCTCCCGCCAATTTCCCCCCAATCCTACCCGCAGTCCCTCCTTCCGACGCCCGACCGCCGCCACCCCCGTATCCCCCTGCTCCATCTTTCAGACCCCAATATACCTGTCCACCCCGTCTTCGGCCTTTCTCTGCCGCCACGTCCCGATGCCAGCGCCCCTCAACTCACACCCCGCGTTGATACTCCCACTTTCCCCCATGCGCCCACTGTGTCAATAACAGCACCGCCCGCTGTCTTTCTTTCACTTTCGCCCGTGACGAAAGAAGGAGTAAGGTCTCCCTCCACCCTAATCCCGCGCCCCCTCCCCCCGCAGGTACAGCCAGCGTTACACATCAAATCCGGTACTCCCACCTGCCCACGAAGCCCGCAGCCTCCATACAAGTGGCCCCCACGCCTTCAGTCCGTGGCCCCCCGGCCGTCCTCCGCCGGCACTCCTCGCCTCTGGAGCGGTTTGGCTGCGGGAGCCGCAAGGCCACCTCCCGCACCCCCTCCGCAATCGCACCGCCCCCACCGGCTGAGCGGGCGGACGTGAGGCTCTGGCTTGCAGATCCGGGACTCCCTGCAGCTGGACTGGGTCCTGGCCACTGGGAAGGCTCAGCTGCGGGCCTGGCTGGGGCAGCGCCCTCTCGAGGACCGGAGGTCCTGGTGCCGCCGGCCGCTTTGCGCGGTCCTCCCCGCGCACCCGGCACCCTGCGCCAGGCACCAGGGCGGCAGCGGGCGCTGCACGGGGCTGCGAGGAGTCCCTAGGCAGTGGAGACCCTCCGCCCCCCGTCCTTTGCCTTGAGAAGGGATGACTCTGAGCCTAAGATCCTTCTGTCGCCCGGAGAGGTCTGTCGTCTGGCGGGGACATCGCGGACGATTTCGAGGACTGTCCGCAACCGACGCCCCCGCGGCCACCACTGTCCCGCGATCCGGGGTCCCCGCGCGGAGCTGTAGAGGAGGGGCGTACAATCCGCCTCTATACCTTCGGGAACCGAGACCCGGCGAGAGGGCGATCAGGACAGCCGGGCAAAGGAATTTGCAGCCGAAGGGGATGGGGAGGTCCGTCTGAAAGTGCTTTTTCTCGGATTTTACTCTGAAGGGAGTGAGGAGGGCTGACGCCAATTACAAAACATGGGCTCATCCTGCCCCTGAAACGATCCTGTCCCGAAGTCCCTCTCCTCGGTCCCCACATGCAGTCAACAAACGCAACAATTCGCGTTTACAAAGTAGCAATCCCTTTCCCCTTTTCTGTCACTCAAAGCGGTCCGTAACAGCCCTGGGCAATTCGCTCCCTTTGCATTAAGCACCGACTGTGTGCGGGCATGGCGCACGGTGGCGCTAGGGACGCGCGGACCCGAGGCCCGCCCAGCGCTGTCTGGCTGCGGAGACAGGAGTGTCAGTCAATCGCTACAGTCATGTGACAAGGGCTGTCCTAAAGCTCTGGGCCCGCTCTACTGCAGCCCCGGGCGGCGGCACAGGTGCCTAACTCAGCCTGGGCTAGGAAGCGCGAACGTGGCTCCTAAAGCGCGGGGCGGGGGCGGGGATCAGCGGGACGTCTCATGTTTGGGTGGAAGGGCAGCCTGGACGGTGGGAGCTTTGAAGGCCCGCCTGAGGTGTTGGGCTTTATCCTCGAAGGGTAGGGAGGGCTAGGGAATAGGGTGACAGCGTCACATCCTCCCGGTGAGAACCAAGGCTGGGACAGAGAGGAGGGAGTGAAGTGGCCAAATCAAGGCGGCCTAGGCTTCCAACCAGGTCCAAGTAGGATGATACCCTGATCTGGGTGCTGGGCTGAAGAAGCCTGGGGTTGAATCTGGGCCCCACTGCTTTCTGGCTAGGCGACCCTGGCTGGAGAGAGAGTCCTCTCTGAGCCTGTTTCTTCCTCTACAAACTGGGTGTCCCCTCCCAGGGTGGGTCTGAGGATAGTATTACATAATGTTTAGCACTGGCACCCGGCACAGAGTGAGCTTAGCAAATTGCCAAAGTGAAAAACTAAAAATAATGCTCATGTCAGTGAAAGTAGGGAAACCAGCGCTGGCTTCCTGTGTTGGTTCATCTTTCTGAAAAACAATCTGTGAGTTCTCAGTCAAGACTCTTGAACATGTTCTGCCCTTCGACCTGGAAACCCTACTTGCAGGAATCTGGCACAAGAAAATAATCACAAAGGAGACTTTTTTAGGCCAGTGGGTCATTCACAGAAACATTATTTATAATAGCTGTGTGGAAAATAATCAACTTTAGAGGAACAGCTAAATAAGTCATGGTGTCTGCCTCTTAAGGAATTGCACGCAGCCATCAGAAATTATGTTTTCAAAGGATATTTAAACATTCACAATACAATGTGAAGTGAATTCAGCAGGTTACAAATCTGTATGCACATTTTAACTCTGGTTTTGGAAAGAATAAATATATGTGTGTGGTGAGCTCATGGGGTTTTTCATTTTTTCTCATTTTTTCTAATTTGCTGTGATTGGCTTGGATGACTTTGTCATGGGGAGGAAGTGAACATTTCTTAAAATATATATGACTTTGTGATGCCTCCTTGAAGAGTAGACGAGATGGTGGATGGGAACTCTCTGGGGACATTGTTTGGGTCTAGACTCACATTAATTGCTTTTAATCAGTCCCTTGCAGGCAAAGCCCCCCAAAGGAATATGTTCAGAGGGAGAAGAGAGGCCCCATCTCTTTCTATCCCAGATGAAGTCTGAGGCTGTAGCAACACCCGGAGCACTCTTCCTTGCCTCGAATTTGAGATGCACCTTTATCATGAAATAAATTCGTATACTTAAGTGTATCCATGTTCAGACCTATTCTGCTCCAAGACTCTGCCTCTCTCTTCAATATCACATAGTCTGGTTATTACAGTTTTGGAATATATTTTAATACCTGATAGCACAAGCCCTCAGCATTGGTTATGCTTTATAAAAAATTTATTGCCACATACTAGCTCACAAAAAGAGCCTCAGTAAATTCCACAATATTGAAATTCTACCAGCCAATTTTTCAGACCACAAAGGTATGAAAGTAGAAATAAATTCTACAAAGAAAACAAAAAGGCTCACAAACACATGGAGGCTTAACAACATGCTACTAAATAATCAATGGATCAATGAACAAATCAAAATAGAGATCAAGGAATATATAGAAACAAATGACAACAACAACACTAAGCCCCAAATTCTGTGGGATGCAGCGAAAGCAGTCTTAAGAGGAAAGTATATAGCAATCCAGGCACACTTGAAGAAGGAAGAACAATCCCAAATGAATAGTCTAACATCACAACTATTAAAACTGGAAAAAGAAGAACAAATGAGGCCTAAAGTCAGCAGAAGGAGGGACATAATAAAGATCAGAGAAGAAATAAACAAAATTGAGAAGAATAAAACAATAGCAAAAATCAACAAAACCAAGAGCTGGTTCTTTGAGAAAATAAACAAAATAGATAAGCCTCTAGCCCAACTTATTAAGAGAAAAAGAGAGTCAACACAAATCAACATAATCAGAAATGAGAATGGAAAAATCACGACAGACTCCACAGAAATACAAAGAATTATTAAAGACTACTATGAAAACCTATATGCCAACAAGCTGGAAAACCTAGAAGAAATGGACAACTTCCTAGAAAAATACAACCTCCCAAGACTGACCAAGGAAGAAACACAAAAGTTAAACAAACCAATTACAAGCAAAGAAATTGAAACAGTAATCAAAAAACTACCCAAGAACAAAACCCCGGGGCCGGACGGATTTACCTCGGAATTTTATCAGACACACAGAGAAGACATAATACCCATTCTCCTTAAAGTGTTCCACAAAATAGAAGAAGAGGGAATACTCCCAAACTCATTCTATGAAGCCAACATCACCCTAATACCAAAACCAGGAAAAGACCCCACCAAAAAAGAAAATTACAGACCAATATCCCTGATGAATGTAGATGCAAAAATACTCAATAAAATATTAGCAAACAGAATTCAACAGTATATCAAAAGGATCATACACCATGACCAAGTGGGGTTCATCCCAGGGATGCAAGGATGGTACAACATTCGAAAATCCATCAACATCATCCACCACATCAACAAAAAGAAAGACAAAAACCACATGATCATCTCCATAGATGCTGAAAAAGCATTTGACAAAATTCAACATCCATTCATGATAAAAACTCTCAGCAAAATGGGAATAGAGGGCAAGTACCTCAACATAATAAAGGCCATATATGATAAACCCACAGCCAGCATTATACTGAACAGCGAGAGGCTGAAAGCATTTCCACTGAGATCGGGAACCAGACAGGGATGCCCACTCTCCCCACTGTTATTTAACATAGTACTGGAGGTCCTAGCCACGGCAATCAGACAAAACAAAGAAATACAAGGAATCCAGATTGGTAAAGAAGAAGTTAAACTGTCACTATTTGCAGATGATATGATACTGTACATAAAAAACCCTAAAGACTCCACTCCAAAACTACTAGAACTGATATCGGAATACAGCAAAGTTGCAGGATACAAAATTAACACACAGAAATCTGTAGCTTTCCTATACACTAACAACGAATCAATAGAAAGAGAAATCAGGAAAACAATTCCATTCACCATTGCATCAAAAAGAATAAAATACCTAGGAATAAACCTAACCAAGGAAGTGAAAGACTTATACTCTGAAAACTACAAGTCACTCTTAAGAGAAATTAAAGGGGACACTAATAAATGGAAACTCATCCCATGCTCATGGCTAGGAAGAATTAATATCGTCAAAATGGCCATCCTGCCGAAAGCAATATACAAATTTGATGCAATCCCTCTCAAATTACCAGCAACATTCTTCAATGAATTGGAACAAATAATTCAAAAATTCATATGGAAACACCAAAGACCCCGAATAGCCAAAGCAATCCTGAAAAAGAAGAATAAAGTAGGGGGGATCTCACTCCCCAACTTCAAGCTCTACTACAAAGCCATAGTAATCAAGACAATTTGGTACTGGCACAAGAACAGAGCCACAGACCAGTGGAACAGATTAGAGACCCCAGAAATTAACCCAAACATATATGGTCAATTAATATTTGATAAAGGAGCCATGGACATACAATGGCAAAATGACAGTCTCTTCAACAGATGGTGCTGGCAAAACTGGACAGCTACATGTAGGAGAATGAA
This sequence comes from Manis javanica, assembly GCF_040802235.1. Classification (NCBI taxonomy): domain Eukaryota; kingdom Metazoa; phylum Chordata; class Mammalia; order Pholidota; family Manidae; genus Manis; species Manis javanica. The sequence goes on along the minus strand of NC_133157.1, from coordinate 7,193,919 downwards.
ACTGGACCATTGTCTAACCCCATATACAAAGGTAAACTCAAAATGGATCAAAGACCTGAATGTAAGTCACGAAATCATTAAACTCTTGGAAAAAAACATAGGCAAAAACCTCTTAGATATAAACATGAGTGACCTCTTCTTGAACATATCTCCCCGGGCAAGGAAAACAACAGCAAAAATGAGCAAGTGGGACTACATTAAGCTGAAAAGCTTCTGTACAGCGAAAGACACCATCAATAGAACAAAAAGGAACCCTACAGTATGGGAGAATATATTTGAAAATGACAGATCTGATAAAGGCTTGACGTCCAGAATATATAAAGAGCTCACACGCCTCAACAAACAAAAAACAAATAACCCAATTAAAAAATGGGCAGAGGAACTGAACAGACAGTTCTCCAAAAAAGAAATACAGATGGCCAAGAGACACATGAAAAGATGCTCCACATCGCTAATTATCAGAGAAATGCAAATTAAAACTACAATGAGGTATCACCTCACACCAGTAAGGATAGCTGCCATCCAAAAGACAAACAACAACAAATGTTGGCGAGGCTGTGGAGAAAGGGGAACCCTCCTACACTGCTGGTGGGAATGTAAATTAGTTCAACCATTGTGGAAAGCAGTATGGAGGTGCATCAAAATGCTCAAAACAGACCTACCATTTGACCCAGGAATTCCACTCCTAGGAATTTACCCTAAGAACGCAGCAATCAAGTTTGAGAAAGACAGATGCACTCCTATGTTTATCGCAGCACTATTTACAATAGCCAAGAATTGGAAGCAACCTAAATGTCCATCTGTAGATGAATGGATAAAGAAGATGTGGTACATATACACAATGGAATACTACTCAGCCATAAGAAGTGGAAAAATCCAACCATTTGCAGCAACATGGATGGAGCTGGAGAGTATTATGCTCAGTGAAATAAGCCAAGCGGAGAAAGAGAAATACCAAATGATTTCACTCATCTGAGGAGTATAGGAACAAAGGAAAAACTGAAGGAACAAAACAGCAGCAGAATTACAGAACCCAAAAATGGACTAACAGGTACCAAAGGGAAAGGAACTGGGGAGGATGGGTGGGCAGGGAGGGATAAGGGGGGGGAAGAAGAAGGGGGGTATTAAGATTAGCATGCATGGGGGGGAGGGAGAAAGGGGAGGGTGGGCTGCACAACACAGAGAGGACAAGTAGTGACTCTACCACATTTTGCTAAGCTGATGGACAGTAACCGTAATGTGGTTGTTAGGGGGGACCTGATATAGGGGAGAGCATAGTAAACATAGTATTCTTCAGGTAAGTGTAGATTAAAAATTTAAAAAAAAAAAAGAAAGAAAGAAAGAAAAGGGGGATTACTCCTTAACAGGATAAAACTATTGGTAAATCAAAGATCAACGCATGCTTTAAATATCCTTAATGTTGATCACTTAAAGGGTGTCAGATGATCAGCTATGGAGGTACTCTTTTCTGATAGTATTCCTTTCTCTTAATTAAAAAAAAAAAAAAAAAAAAAGCAGTTACTGTGTGCTGACCTCCAATGAGTTCTGCACAGTGGTATAGAGGGCATGTCAAAGTGTGGGCAAAGGGTCTGTTTGTTTCTACGCAGAAGATCAAGGCCTAGCTTGGATACCCAGAAAATGAACTAAGATACGATATGAGGAGGAGCTTCCGGCATCAGCACTCTCTGGAGGACTCGTGCCGGGGGATGATCATCAAAAAGCCTCCACAGGGATCCGGACGATGCTGCGGTTGTGGCTGCATCCAGCCCACCGTCTCCTGGACTTGCCATAAGAAGGAGGAGGGAGATGTCTAGGCTGGCATGTGCATACAGTGAGACAACGAATTTGACTGGATCTGTACTGTTGGAACTCAACCAGGAGTTGGGAGGGGTGCAAGTTGTAGCACCCCAAAATCTCATGACTATAGACTATCTATGGTTAAAAGAACATATGGGATGTGAACAGATCCCAGAAATGGGCTGCTTTAATTTGTCTGATGGTTCAAGTACAGTTGGACAATATCCATCATATCATAGATAAATTTTCACAAATGCCTAGGGTGCCTAAATGGTTTTCTTGGCTTCACTGGAGATGGATGGTAATTATAGATTTGCTTTGTTTATGTCACCGTATTCCTATTATGTTAATATGTGTGTGCAAATTAGTTAGTAGTTTAAAACCTATACATACTTAAGGTACTATACAAGAAGATATGTCAAAGAAATAATCAATCCTCCCAAGTTTCCTTCATATGCTACATCTATAGCTTTTCTTCTTCCTTCCTAATTACAAACCTTAAATAGAATTCGTGCCTCATATCGAATTTACCGAGTATCATAATTCCTCCAGGTGGTAAAGATACCTCGAGACAAGTGCTGGGCATAGAAGCCACAGGGCATAAATCTGCAAAGAAGTAAAAAGCTAACCTTTGCAAACAATATGGCTTCTCTCTCACTTACCAACTTTACATTTCCCTGTATGGCCCCGGAAGATGACTGGTTAGCCAGAGACGGGTAAGATTCCTCAAGGGAGGAACAACCTAAGACAGGCACAGTCGCAGGGGGGCCATCAGGTGAGAAATTGGGGATCAACAGAGGTGAGGCTCAGAACCTCACCCCCCCTGCCTGCTTTGAGAGAAATCTTCTGCATCCGTGGATGTCTTGCTGCCCTTGTCTAGCCTGGATTAATACCTAGTCCATAGGCACACACCTGATCATCTGATCATCTATATTTGCCTTCTTACAGCACTAAACTATGTTTTCTACCTTTATCTTGCATCTACCTACCACTTCAGCATTTTATTAAAAATAAAAATAATAATAATAATAGGAGAAATGGGGGATCAACATATAAATCAAGTACAAAAATCAAATGAATATTCATATTTGACCTGATGGTTTATAGGTCATATTGCATGATCAAAACCGAAAGTTTCTGTGATGAATGACCTTGTACTGTTCACCATGTAAGAATTTATTCACTCTGTAAGAATTCGTTCACCATGTAAGAACTTGTTCATTATGCTTCAGAAGATTGGAGACTGACGAGAATTAGGCTTGAGATGGATTAATGATTGTACATTGAGCATTGACCCCCCTATACTGAATTTTATTGTTGTTAACAACCATTTGATCAATAAATATGAGAGATGCCCTCTCAAAAAAAAAAAAAAAAAATTTATTGCCCCTACCTTCCAGGATAGCCCAGCACAGGGCTTCTCCCAGCGTAAGACCTTAGTTTGGCTGATGGATGGGACTGACTTGTGGGTAACAGGCTCTCCCTCCTCCCCGTCTCCCCCTTAACAGGTCCAGCCACAGTGGCTACCTTCTTTCCCCAAAGGAACCAGACTTCCCTCACAATGCTCCCTGTTGCCTTTCACTCCTCACCAGGCTAATTCCTGTTCAGTCTTCCCAGCCTGGTTCAAACATCACCTCCTCAGGAGGCCTTCCCTGATAGCCAGATATACCCTCAAAGCCTTCTTTCCACATGGGGAACTGGGCAGTGTGGGGCCCACTGGGGCCTGGGATTCCTGCAAACAGCCGTCCAGGGTCAGAGCCGCCCCAAGTCCAGGCCTCGGGACCCAGCTCTGTCTCTCTCCCACAGAGCCTGGCGTATTTATGATCACTTCTCCTTCCCACCCTCGGGTACCTTCCAGAGACAGACAGCACAGTGGTGAGGGTGATCATAGTGACGCTAACTATAGCTCTAATTCTTCACTGTTTCAAGCCCTGTTCTCAAGTTTTACCGAAATTCTTAGTACATCATGGAATCCTCCTCACACAACCCTAGGGAAACGTAAGATTATTGTTCCCTTTTGACAGATGAAGAAATGAAAGGTCAATGAAGTGAAGTGATTTGTCCAAGGTCGTTGGGTTAGAAAGTGGCAGAGGTGGGATTTGAACAACAAGCAGACTAGCTTCAGAGCTGTGTCCTTGATCTTTATGCACCCAACTGTCAATACGCAAGGGCACCTGCCTTGTTCTGGGCTCATGGGGAGCTCCTAACTGGCCCCAGGAACCTTTGGTGCACAGCCCCTACCATGCAGTGGAGGGCACTGTGTGTGCCCCAACCTGGCCCAGCTGCTTCCTCAGCAGTCACCTTGCCCCAGACCGGACAGGTGCCACTGCCTTGTACACCTGGTCTGCTTAGCTTGTCTTTCCCTCCACAGGGAATCTTTATTCTAGCAGGACAAGTCCCACATCTTTATTGACCTTTTCAGCCCCCTATGTCTTGCTTGAGGTCTGGCATGAAGCAGCCACTGATCAACATCTGTTGTAGAATAAATGAACAAAATCATCGAAAGAGCCAGAGCCTGAGCAGACTTAGTGACTAAACATAATGGCTTGACCCAGGAGCTGTGTAATAAGGCCACCAGTCAATTCAATACAATCAGCGTTTATTGAGCCCCTACTGTGTGCACAACAGAAACCCTATTGCATATAATAGCATATATTAGAACTTCTCCAACTTTGATGTACACAGGAATCTCCCAGGTTCTTGGTTCTTGGAAAATGCAGGTTATGAGTGGAGCCTGAGAGTCTGCAAATTCCAGGTAATGCCCAGGCTGCTGTCTGGCATCAGAGATACAGCATATGCAATATGTATAAGATATATAGTATGATCTCATTTCTATAAAAACAAAATGAAACAAGATGAATATATATATGGAAAAAGCCAGAGAATGAACACTAAGCTATAAATAGCAGTTATCTGTGGGTGGGAGGATGACCAGAAGCTTTCAAATACTGTGTAAAGTCTGATTTTTACAATCATGTTTGTAATTAGGAAAAACAACCCAGCCGTGATGGCACCCCTCTAGGCAGGTATCTGTAAACTGCACCCCTCTCCAAATTAATGGCCCCACTCCAGGTCTTATCTCTGCCCTCTCTGGTTTTCAAAGTATAAAAACGGGCTGGCTTGGAGAAGCTGCTTAGGATGCATGTTGTGTATAGTGGCTGCTGCAGCCGTCTAGAGGGTTGTCATCACCAGCAGTATTCTCAAAGCAATGGTTTCATGAGGATCCCCTGAGTGCCAGGCTGGGGCCATGCACGTCACAGGCATTCATATCTACCATTATCCCCATTACCCATATTAGATAACTGAGGCTCAGAGATGTGGTGGGACCTGGATCACACAGTTTGCCAAGGCCCAGGCCAGGGTCCTGGAACAGGGCCTGCTCATTCCCCTCTGCCTGCTTGGAAAATTCCTCCCCTAGCTGTCTATATGGGTCACTCCTTTACAGCCTTCAGGTTTCTGCTCAAATGTTTACCTTACCAGAGTCCTTCTCTGACCATGCTACACAAAGTAACCACACTGCCCTTACCCGCCACCTTCCTCAGCTTTCTTACTTTCCAAAGCACTCATCTGACATATTTATTGGCTTATCTGTGCTTTGTCCTTCTGTTTCCACTAGACTATAAGCCACGTGTGGGTAAATTCTTAGTCCATCTTACTCACTGCTTTATCTCTGAGGTTTGGCAAAGTGCCAGGCTCAATAAATATGCATTAAATGGGTGAACAGATGACAGTTTCTGATTCACAGGCCACTGTTCTCCCAGCAGTGTCCCCTTCCCTGTTGATATACAGAGTGACCCACCAACCCCCAAAAGCACAGGGTAGGCTGACCTCCCTTTCCTAGCCTCCTTGTGGGGAGTCCAAATTGGGATCCTTAAATGCAGAAGTGGATGGCGAGACCTGGGTCTCATGTGAAAGAGATAAATGGTAGTGTTGTTGGAGTCCTGGATTCAAATCCCTCTGTTTTACCACCACCCTGATGGGTTGGGAAAAAGACTGCCACCCTCTAGGACAAGAAGTCCCAGTGCTCCCAAGAAGGCTCTCCAACTGTCAAAGCCTTTGCACTTGCTTTTACTCAGCCTGACGTGCTTTTCCCCTGATCTGCCTGTGGCTGGCTCTGTCTCATCCTTTAGGCCTCTACTCAAATGTCACCTCCCAGTGAGCCCCTATAACTCCTCCCAGGGTAAAGTGGACGTTTTGCTTCCACTCGGATATCTCCTTTCTCTCCCCATTTACTTCTTCTATCACCGTTAGTATAAACTATTTTCCCTTTTACTATTTCAATTATCTGTTCATTCATTTGCTGCCAGTCTCCACCACCTGAGTGTTTGAGCTGTGAGGGCAGGCACCTTGTCTGTCTGGTCACTGCTCTATCTCCGTTCTCAGGACAGGGCTGGCAGGTAGGTACTCAATGAATGTTTGTTGAATTAATGTTCTATCTTTCTCCTTCTAGAACCAGGGAGACTGGGGCACAAAGGTGGAAAGGGGTATGAGGAGATGAATTAGTGTCAGAACTTAGAGTAGAAGGCAGTGACGCCAAGTGGAAGTCCAGGTCAGAAGGCCGTGACCTTGGAGGAGGCCCATCTCTCCAAGCCTCGGTTTCCTTATCTGCGGGATGCAGTGAGGGAATCATAACCAGTATCCCAGAGGCCTGGTACTAAGGGGTGATACTTCGCTCATTCCCAGGAATGATGGCTGGGGTGCAGCATCCGTACCCCCAGACACCGCTCCAGCGCCCCAAACACCGCAGAAGGAAAAAACTACAATCCCCATGGTGCCGCGGGTGGCGCCTGCGCACGGCGGCAGGTCCGCAGCGCCGCGCGCTCCCTCTGGCGGCATGCTGGACCAGAGCTCCGCTCGCATCCCCGAGGGGCGGGGGAGCCCGCGGCGCCAGCAGTCGGAGCGCGCGGCTGCAGCGGCGGAGCCGTAGCCCGGAGACAGAGCGGCGGCCGGATCGCAGCCCGCGGGGCCCGCCGCAGCCATGGGCAACCGCGGCATGGAGGATCTCATCCCGCTGGTCAACCGGCTGCAAGACGCCTTCTCCGCCATCGGCCAGAACGCTGACCTCGACCTGCCGCAGATCGCTGTGGTGGGCGGCCAGAGCGCCGGCAAGAGCTCCGTGCTCGAGAATTTCGTAGGCAGGTAGGAGCGGCGCACCTCGGAGCGCGGACCCCCCAGCCCGGGCCCCCCGGGCCTCTGCCCCCGGCCCCGACGACACCACGACCTCGTAGCCCTTGGCGCTCGCTGCACGGCGGCCGGCGCGCCCCGGCCTCAGCCAGAGGGAGGCGGCCCTGCCCCCGCCCGGAGCCCTTCAGGGGCGGCAGCGCCCCCCGCTTGACGGCACACGTCGTCAGGCCGCCGGCCGCCGTCTCACGCCCCCCTTCTCGCGCCATCCTCTAGGGCAGACAGCTGCCCGCTGCCCCAGTATAGGCACCAAGAGGGCCTGCGTTCCTCAGCGCCTCCCTCCGGCTCCGGGAGGCCCTCAGAGCGGGCGGCACCCCCGGGGCAGTGCTCCCCACCCTAGGCTCTTCGGAACACAGCTCCCCCCGCCCCATGGGAATTCCTGGACAGTGGCAGAGACAGCACCCCACCCCAAAAAACACCCGGGAGAAGACACGGCCCCGTGGGCGCCCGCGACCCCGCGCAGCCTCCCGCCGCGCACACGCACCTCCGCGGCTCCTGCCGCCGTCCGTGCGCAGCGCCGCGGCCCAGCGGGCGGGGGGAGGCGCGGGCGGCGCGGGGACGGAGGGGAGCGCGGCGGCTGCGGTGGGGGCGCGCAGACACCGCGTCCGCTGCGTTCCCGAGCGGTCGGCCCCCTGCGCCGCCGCCGCCCCGGGTCGGGGGCGCCCGTCGCTGTCGTGCTCCTCCTGGCCTGGCGGAGGGATTGTAACGGAGGGGGAGGGCGGTGGAGGGCACAGATGACTAAGACAGGGAAAGCAGGATGGCGGGGAGGGGGGGAGTCATTTGCAAAACCTAATCCCCCTCCTGCCTCTGATCCCGCAGGCGCTGGGAGGGCCAGGTGGCAGGGACTGGGGGGCAACAGCAAAGACAAAGGGTCCTGAGGTTAGGGGCACAGCACGGTCGTGACACCGGCCCCCATCCCCCCGGCTCCCCAAAGACAGGACAGGCAGATATGATTTTGGGGGTGCTAAGGAGGTGCTGGAGGCAGGATGCAGGGCTGGGCAGGCTGAGGGGGGAAGCAGGAGAATTGACACTGACCTCCCCATTCAGTCATCCCCCTCCTTACCTTCAGAAACCCTAGTTTTCTTCCAGTGACCTTCAGGGCTAAGGAAAATGGCACACAGGAGAAAGGGGCAGAGGCGCCTTCCTCAGGACAGCACTTCTAGGGGGAGACCTCCTGGGTCCAAGCCAGGCTCTGCTGTGAAACCTCAGGCGAGTCACTTGCCCTCTCTGAGCCTCAGTTTCCTCATCACCAATGTGGACAATTGGACTGGTTGGTTATTCCTGCCTCTCAGACAACCCGAGAAGCCCAGAACCAGCTGTAGGGGTGAGAGGGACCAGTCCTGACTGGAGCAGTGTATCTGTGGGGTGTTGGAAAGCCACTGTGGGGGTGGCAGGGCCCACCTGGTCAGCAGAGGGATAGGCCGTCTGTCTTCTGGAGACCGGCCCCCACAGAGCCCCCGTCCTGCTCACATGACCCCCAAACTGCAGAGACACACAGATGGTCCCCTTCCATGGCCCGGCAGTCAGGGTAAGGGGGTGGGGAGGCCTCTGGAGACAGTAAGGCTCAGAGGCCTTAGTGCTTTAAAAGGCTTGCGTGGATATCCAGCACTTCATAGGCTATGAACCACACTCCTTTCATCCGCTGGATATTAGCTGAATACCTGTTCTGTGCCAGGCTGTGTGTTCTGGGCAGGGGGTATGGAGGGCAAGGCGACCTCAGCTCCATTTCCTGGGCCCCTCCCATGCCCCCTGTACCATGCTTCACGGGAGGCTCACAAATGCCCCATGGGGCAGGTACCATGATGCTCATCCTGCAGATGAGGAAACTGAGAGCCCAAGGTTAGACGCCTCACCCAGAGTCACCCAGCCAGACAGGGCAGCGTCTGTTAGACTCCTAAGCCCAGTTCCTAGTCTTGGCCTTGTCAGCCTCCAGGAGCCAGGCCCTGAACTGGGCACAGAGACCTGCAGGTGTGTGGACCTCCACTGTCCCCATCTGAGGGATGGGGACACTGACAGCCACTGCTCTACCTTCCTGAGAGGGCAGTGTGGGGCTCCAGTGGGTTCACGGGCATAAACGCGCGGGAGGGAGGCGTTGACAGTCAGTTAGGCTTGGGGGTCTGTGCGCACCAGGACAGACCTGGATTCACTGTCCACGAGACAGAGGTGCCAGTGAGTATGCAGCGCGGCAGGCCAGGCTGACTGGGGACAGTTTGTTTATCAAGTGGTGAAGCGGGGTGTGAACTCTGCCCCAGGTGGCCCAGGCCCACTGGCTGGCCCCCCCAGTGCCCTGTGGCAGTGGCCCTAGAGGAGGACGCGGGCCCAGGGCAGAGGAGGAGGGCTTTGCCTGAGGTAGAAGAGTGGGTGGGAAAGCATTATTTGAGCCCCATCAGCGTTTCGGAGGAGGCCCGGGCTGGGGCTCAGGTGGGAGATTGAGGCTCAGTGGGGCCCCCAGCCAGCCCTGCCTGCTCCCTCATGGGCCCCCACCTCGCCTCCCAGGGCTGGGTCCCCAGACTCCCGAACATGGTAACAGACTCTGCCTCCTGGGGCTTCACAGGAGCTAACGCCCCGTGGAGAGGAAGTGGAAAATCCATCAGGGGAAGCAGGGGCTGCTGCAGGCTGGCCTGGGCTCCTGGGCGCCCCGGAGGGCCCTGCTGTCAGCTCTGCAGTGCAAGTGGCCCAGCAGCTGCCCAGGACCCAGCTAGGGCTTGTCTGGGTCTGAGCTATTTCTTTGTCCCCTTTTACAGAAGGGAAAACCGAGACTAATTCATTCAGACATTCACTGAGCGTCCACAGTAGAAAAGACAAAGGTTTTGCATTCCAGAGCAGGATTCTCTGAAATAGTAAACACACGAGCATATATGTGAAGAAGACAACTGGAGTGTGGTCAGTGCTGGGAGGAGAAAGGGCTTGCTTTCCACAGGGAGTCAGAAGAGGTCTCTAGGAGGTGGTGGCATCTGAGATGAGAAGCCATGTGACTGGCCAGGAGAAGCAGGACTCACTTCTAGGCTGAGGGGACAGCAACTGCAAAGGCCCTGGGGCAGTAACAAATTTGTATTTGAAGAACAGACAGGAGCCACTGTGGCCTGTGTTTGGCGAGCAAGGGGGTCATGACATCAGAGAGTTAGGCAGGGGATAGATCTGGAGGCCCTTAGACTAGGGTGAGGAGTTTGAGTTCATATTCATTATTGTCAAAAGCTTTTAAGTAGTGGAGTGATAGGAGCTGATTCCAGCAAGTGTGTAACTTGAGGAGGGAAGCAAGAGGGGGAGCAGGAGAAAGGCAGGAAGGCTGCTGGGCTGGGCAAGAGGCGATGGGGCCTGGACCAGGGCTTTAGCAGGAGAGGACAGGGTGGGCTCCAGGATATATTCTAGAGGAAGGTCCCATTAGACTGGAGGTGGATGGACATGGAGGGCAAGGAGAGAGGAGTCAAGGATGACTTGGGTGTCTTTGATTCTGTGTGGGTGTTGGTGCCATTAACCGAGTACGGGAGGAGCAGGTTTGGGGGCGGGGGAGGGTAAGATCAGGAGCTTGATTTTGAACATGTTGAGTCTGAGATGTCAGGTGGGCAGTGTGGTGATGCAAGTCGGAAGCTCAGGGGGAAGATGGGCTGGAAATAAAAATTTGGAAGTCATCTGTGTGGAGATGGGATTTAAACCCATGAGTGGATGAGCTCATCTGGGGAGTAAGTGCAGACAGAGGAGTGTGCGTGGGCCTCAGGACACCCCAGCACTGCACAAGCAGATGCCGGGTGCACTAGACTCCCATTTGTCTGCCTCTGGCTGTGTGCTCCCTCCCCACAACACCCATATGGTGCCACAAGTGCGGTGTCCTGGGACAGGCTTCGGGCTCCAGTGCCCCTGGCCTCGCTCACTCTGGTGCCAGGCAAGCCGACAAATGGGAAGTGCCCACCCTCCACACCCTCCTGGCCCCTGGGGAATCCAAGGCGGGCAGAGGGTGGTGGGGGCGGAATGAGGCATTGGGGCTGAGAGCTCAAACTCTGGAATCCAGCCTGGGTTCGTAGCTCACCTCTGCCAATAGAAGCTGAGGGACCTTGGGCATATTTCTTGAACTCTGCTCAGCCACTGTTTCTCATCTGTAAAATGGGGTGATATGACCTCTCTCATGGGATCATGCTGAGTATGAGGAAATTCTCAAGAGGCCCTCAGGGTAAGGCCTGGTACAGAGGACAGTCTGGCTCTATTCCTGCATTGGGCATAGGTGCAGGCTGGGAGGTGGGCTAGAGTGGGAATTGGGGCAAGGATCCTCTCTACCCAGCGGGGAATAGGGGGCCTTGTGGGTGAGCCTCTGCCCAGAGCCCAAGATGCATCCTAGGAGGCAAGGTTTTGGGTTTCTCTGGTGACTCTGCCTACCCTGCTCAGGCTCCCTGCTTCCTACCAATCCCCTGCCCTTCGTCCCCATTCTCACCCCAGCATGAGCATGGTGCCGGCCTCTGGCCTCTGAGAGCCCCTCTCTTGGGCAGCCCCAGCCCCTCCATGGAGGACAGCCCATTCCTCATTACTAAGGTCTGTCCTTTCTTCTGGACACTTTGAGACCCATCTTAGTGGTCCCATTTCACAGATTTGGAGACTAAGGCTGAAGAGGATTAGGGGATAACAGACATCGTGGGTAGAAAGTCATTGGCTGGAGAGGTGGGAAGGAACTGGCCTCTCCTTGGCACTTGCAGCATGCCAGGCCCTGAGGATACAGCTGGGAGCAAGCTGGACCCATCCTCGCTCTTGGGGGTCTCCCAGCTGAGTGCAGCAGACAGACACTAAATCACACAAAGAACTCTTGTTGTATGTTTGAAGAATGGTACAAGGAGCCTGATACTGAATTGAGGGGAGCTGTCAGGGAGCCAAGAAGGCCCCCGAGGAGGTACCATTTAAGGCTGGACCTGAACAAGAACAGGACTTGGTCGGGCAAAGGTGCGAACACACTCCAGGTATAGGGTCCCACCTGAGCAAAGGCCCAAGGCAGAAAGGAAGCCACTGGGCTAGAAGACAGAGGGCAGTGTGGCCGAGTGAGGTGCACAGGCTGCTGTGAGACCAGGAGGGTCAGGGAGGCTCTAGTGGCCCCTGGACAGCCGCCCCCATCCAGAGAGCCCATTGTGCCACCAGGCAGCCATGCTCTGTGCTCAGAACAAGCACCTGTCACATGCTGAGTGCACACTTACAGCTAGACTCACGTGACATCCCACCCAGAGGACATCTTCCCCAAACCTCTGCCCCACTCAGTGGCCCCAAGGAGCTGGGAATGAAAGGAAACTCTGGCAGGTGCCATCTGATCCCAGCTCCAAGAGAATCGAATTTCCCAAGCCCTGGCTGGGTCAGAGAGCTGGAACCTCGGGGCAGGGGATGCAGGCAGGCCGGTGCAGAGGGGCAGGGAGGGGCGGAGGAGCTCAGTATAGGCAGCGTCATCAGGCGGGGAGCAGGAGCAGGGGCCCACGTGCCGTGTGTCTAAATGCTCCAGTTATAAATCAAGCGATGGAATCGTTAACTACAACACAAGCTCTCGCACTTAACAAACACACCTTCACAACAACCTGGCAGGCTGGGTTTGCATTTAGAATTTCAGACTTCTCAGAGTTCTGTGATGAGATAGGAAGGCAGGGACAGGTGGCTCCTCTCTCCAGGCTGCCCTGTCTCTTCCCACTCCATCCGACATTGCAAGAGGCCTCCTGGGGACTCCCATGTGGACACCTCGCCCTCATGCACCAGTCCACCCGTGGCCCCAGAAGGGATCTCCCTGTGGCCCTGGGGCTGCCCCCCAGCAGTGAAGGCAGCGTCGGGAGTGCAGACCCTGGAGAGGGGCCTGAGGCTGCTTGGGAGGGAAGGCCAGGGCACTTAGGTGTGGCCTCGCAGGGGAGCACAGCTGCAGCTGGGCACCTACCCATAGTCCCTGGGGACCCCTTGCTGCATAGGTAGGGTGAAGCCAGAGATCCAAAGAGGGACCCCTCAAGTGTGGGGCCCCAGTGTCAGGGCCCCAATCACTCTGTTTTTGTCTTCTTGGAACCAACAGCCTGTTATAGGAGAAGCACAGAAACATCCCACGTTTTCAGATGGCAAAATGGCTCAGAGAGTGTAGGGAGTCTGCCTGAAGTCACACAGCAATGGAATCAGACAGGACAGGAACCTGTCATGGTCTCCTGCCTCCATGTGAATGCCCACCCTCCGCTACCCACCCTCTCCTTTGCTGTCCCCGGGGTTCCTTCTGACACTTTTACCCCCTCCTGGACTGAAATCTGGCTAAGGAGCAAGAGCTGTTTGGGGAAGACAGCTCTGGCAACTTGAAATGACTACAGGCAAGGGGAAAAAGGAATACTGGCTTTAAGGTGTTCAGTGGACAGAGGCCCCAGGATCAGCCTCCCTGTTCTTATCCTCCCCTCCAAGCCCACCCCGAGTCTGTGGGTCCTGCCTCTGTCCCTCTCCCTGTCTCCCTCGGCTGCTATCATTTTGTCTCAGCACCTGGGCAGCCTTCTCTCTTGCCCCTAACCTGTTCTCCACCTGACAGCATGGAATTCTCTCTGACCTCCCAAACCGACCCCCTCAGCTTGAAGCCCCCTTTGGCCCCTTGCCCTCCAAGCAGAGCCCTCCTGGGCCGGGCCCCTGCAGCCTGCCTCACCTAGCCCTGCTTCCCCTCCAGCTGCTCCCTGCTGGTCCACTGGGATCTTGCTGTTCTTGGGAAAAACGGCCATGCCTGTTTCTCACTCCTGCGTGCTGTTCTGTCTGCCTGGGAGGCTCTTCACCACTCCCGTTTTCCTCCTTCACTGGCTCATCCTCCCAAGTCTCACAACCAGGAAGCCTTCCCTGACCACTCTCTCCTTCTGTGACCCGGCCGTCAGTTTCTCCCAGGGTGAGGGTCTCTGGAAGAAGAAAGAGGCCCACCGCCTTGGACTGAGGGCTCCTGGCAAACAGAGGTCCCAAGTACGGTTCCTGTGAACGTTTCGCCGTTCATTGCTGGGGCACCCTTCTTCCACTCCGGCTCAGATGCATCTGCTCTGAGCGCAGGGAAATGAGGCCACCAGCCAGAATGGGCAGAAAAGTCTTAGCAGGTGAATGCTTGCGCACCTCTGACCTGAGTTCTCAGTGTGAAGGAACTCAATGCTTTCTAGTGCACACAAGGCGCCTAGCAGGTGACAGGCACTCAGGTGGCTCGTGGTGCCACCAGTGGGCACCCTGTTAGATCCTTCCACAGCCAGGATCTCAGGGTATTTCTTCAACAGTCCTTAGGAGGGAGCTACTGGATTGGGTCCTATTTCACTGATGGGGAAACTGTGGTTCGGGGCAGGGAAATAATTTAGTGGTGGAACTAAAAGTCCTTAGCATCAAGCTGCTGGTGGTAAGAAATAAGGATCCAGCAGGAGCTCCATAACCAGTGACTTGGGGAATATCCATGACGAGCTGTTAGGCAGGCAGAGCTGCTACCCGAGTGTGGAGAGGAGCCTCGTGTGAATGTGGGTGCCTGAGGAGCCCCTGACTTGTCTGTCTCTGAGCCTCAGTTTCTTCCCCTTGAAGTTGGGGAACTGGTCACACTGACCTCACATAGCCACGCAAGCGGCAACAGAGAGGACAGATTTCTTAAACATCTTTAATTGAGATAGAATTTACTTGCTATAAAATTCATCTGTTTCTAGGGCACAGTCAATGACTTTTAGTATATTTACAGAGTTGTGCACCATCACCACAATCTAATTTTAGAACACTTCCCTCACCCCAAAGAGAAGCCTCGTGATGACGTGGATCCGAAAGCCCCCAGCAGAGCCCTTGGCCAGCAGCCAGCGACCCATCAGTATGCACCGTGATCATTATTATTTTGGAGAACATGCTTACAAGGGTGATCCCCAGGTGTTGGAATAATAGTTGTTTTTTACTTTTTAAACACTTTTTCAAAGAGAGAACATAAGGTTTCTAAAAGGAGGGGGCAAAAGAGGAATCTATTTCCATTTTGAAAATATAAAGTCATCAATACTTCAAAGAAAGGAAGGAAGGAAAGAAGTGAAAAAGAAAGGTAGGAAGCATGGAAGGAGAGATCATAGCTTTTCTCTAACAGGGAAAATGGTTGTTGTAGAGGGAGCACCAGACTTGGAGTCCAGAGCTCTGGGTACAAGTCCCCCCATGTCACCAGCCTGCACTATGATCTTGAGCAACAACTCTTCCCCTCTTTGGGCCTCAGTTTCCACACCTGTACAATGAGGGTGACAGTGGGAAAAGTAGAGGAGCTCATCTTTTGGCTTCCAGGGGTGTCCCGAGTGGTGGCTCCCTGCCAGGCTCCATGCCGGGTGCTGGGTATACGGGAGTAAACAGGACCAGCCCAGTCCCTGCTCTCGGGATGTCAGAATACCAGGGGAAGCCAAGGCCAGGACTGCCCTGAAATGTTCCAACCTCAACTGGAAATACATGGGCTGTGTGCAGTGGGCATGTCTGCGGCCTCCTGGGGCAGCGGGAACAGAGAGGGGCTTGTTGCCTGGAGGCAGCCTCACCTCCTCCCAGCTGTATTTCCTGGCCCACCCACTCCCACCTCCGCCCCAGCTCCATGTGCTTCAGAGGGCATCTCAGAGCCTGCCCACCCCCCTTGCCTGCCACTTCCAGGTGCAAGATTTGGCAGGAAATATCCCGGCCCACCCACCCACTCTTCTGGCCAGGCCCCAGGAGACCCACCTTCCAACTCCCTCCCTGCTGCATCGTTTGGTGACACGCTTGTGAGAGCCCAGCCTGTGTTCTCTGCACAACAGTTGTATTATTTATAATCCTAGTAGCTACTATTTATTCGGGCATTAACTTTTATAAGCGTCACAGCAACTCATTTAACCCATATGGAAACTGACACTCAGAGAGGCATGGTCATTTGTCCATAGCCACACAACTCTGAAGTAGCAGTCCTGTTGTTCAGCACTGGGCCTGTCTGAATTCAGAGCCCGGGGAATAGAAGACTAAGCCTGGTCCTTTCTGGCATCATTTGCATTCAACACAACCTAGGAACCAGGGTCCCTGAGGCCTGGCCGACACTTCAGGTACCAGAGTAGGGGTGGGGGTCACTTCAGACCTATGGCATACTTTCTCCAGAATGGGTGACAGTGCCAGTTCAGACAGGGAGTGTGTGGCACTTGGAGGCCCTGAGGTGTTTATTTAATCCTCCCTGTGCTTCAGGTTTGGGTGCCTTGCCTCAGGAAACCACCATCTGTCCAGTGCACCCCTCCCACACAGCCACCAAGGCTGGTGGGCCTGGCACACTTTTTCCTGGACACCTGTTTTGTCCTCCCTCAACCTAAGCAGGAGCTGGGCTGTCTGGAGGCCAGATAAGGCCTGAATCCCCACTGGGGAGGCTCCAAGGCCACCGCAGAGTGCTGTGGCCATGTGTCCGGGTAAAGGGCAAGGCCATGGAGCTCCATGCCCATGCTGGCTTCTCTGAGTATCGCCTGAACACCTATGTGCCAGGCCTGGGCCAAGCATGGGAAGCTGGCAGGGATGAGGTGCTCACAGTCCGGATGGGGGATCGGTTGGTGCTCTTGCAGACGTGGGGCTGGGAAGCAGCCCCCGGCCACCTGTCCCATCGCGGCGTGGCCTCACAGCTCCCTGCCTGTCTCTGGGCCTCTGTCCCACTCTCTGGAATGATGACGGGATAAGATGGTCTCTGAAAGCTTCTCCTGCTCGATATCCATCATTTCCAGCTAACATTTTGTGGTCAGAATCCCAAGGTCCGATTTAGAGGCAGATGGTTCTTCAGGATCTAGGGTTCCTTGCTGAGATTTGGGAATCCTCCTAGGGAGGAGGCTGAGAACAGAAGGTACTCCCCAGCAGCCTCCTCAAACTGCTGAGCACCTATTTTGCACCAGGCATGGGCTCAGCTCTTTCCGGGAAAAGCCTCCGTGAATCCCACCACGGCCATATGTGGTATATGATGCTGCTCAGTTTATATAATATCAGTTTACTTTGAGGCTGAGATTGAAGCAACTTGCCCAAGGGCACCAGGCTGGGGAATGGGGAATTTGAACCCAGGGCCCCTGCCTGGCACTGGCTTCTAACCACTAAGCCAGTGATTCTTAAACTCGAAAGGGAACATGAAAATCACATGGGGATTGTGTTGAAGATCCAGACCCCTCCTCTCCTGCCAGTCCTCCCAACCCCTCCCTCGAGATTCTCACCCAGCATGTCTGAGGAATGTGCCTTTTAACAAACCGCCCAGAGAATTCTGATGCAGGCCATGTGAGGGCCTCACTTTGAGAACCTGGGCCATGCCCACCCTGGCCCTGAGAGAGCCTTCACTGAGCAGGGGCTCTGCTACTACACGTGGCCCTGCCCTCTTAATCTCCATTTCCTATAAGCTGCTTGTCCTTTAGTAGCCCTGGGAAGCACTGACTGGGGGCAGGCTCTCCAGACCCCTGACACCCTCCCTCCAGCTGGGCCCGGGGCTCCCTGCACTGTCTCTGCAACACCTCATTGACCTCCACCCCTCAGGCCTGCCAGGGTGGCCCATCTGTGCAGGGGGAGGCCTCTCAGAGCTCCAGGGAAGGTTCGTGTGGCAACATGAGGGGCTCTCTGTAAGGAGTCCCATCCTTCCCAGCCCCTCCTGCTGTTGCCATGGCAACTTCTGTTGCCATGGTATAGCTGGGTGAGATGCTGGTGGGGAAGAGGGTGGATCCGGGTCCCACATGTCCACCCTAGCCTCTGTGAGAACAAATGTCCCATTTCCACAGTCCTGGGAGATCCCAAATACCAGGGGGGTCACCTTCTCAAATGAGTAAAGGATGGGAGAGATAGAGACAGGCAGTCCTCCCTGCCCCCACCCACTATTGCCTCCTCCCCTAGGCTGCCTGGCACACCTCCGTTCCAGCACATGTCACACTGCATCGTATTATCTGTTTACTTGTCTGTCTCTCCCACCACACTGTGAGTTCCTCCAGGCAGGGAACTCTGACTCATCACCTACCATCCCCAGAGCCCAGCACAGGGCCTGGCACAGAGCAGCTGCTCCCAAATATGTCCTAGACTGAATTGAATTGGATTACAGAAAAAAACCAAGTCTGGCTTCTCGGGTTTAGGGAGTAGAGTTTGACAGGGAAGTTCCCGGGCTCTGGGGTCCAATAGACATATGGGTTTGAATCCTAGCTTTGCCATTCCTAACTGGGTGACTTGGATATGTCACTTCACCTCTCGGAGCCTCAGTTACCTCATCTGTAAAATGACAATTTCCATATCAGAGCACTGTTCTAATTTCTTGGGGATTGAGTCAACATTTGTTAACTACCTTCCTTGTGCTAAGCCTTGTGCTGGCACTGGGGTACACTGTTGGGCAGAAAGATGCAAGCTCCACCCTTCTGAAGCTCACAGTCTTGCAAAAATGAAAAGTGCTTGCCTGGCACCTAGAAATGACGAAGAAATGCAGGATTTATAATCCTTCTCCTTCCCCATTAAAGTGGCCAGGTCTTCCCCATTAGCCTCTAATCTCCCCAGAGGAGGGGCAGGATGAGGGCAGGAGATGGAAGAAGCCTCCCCAGAGCCCAACTAGTTGGCCTTGAACCCAGGAGCCTGGGCCTGTGGTTGTCTGTAGGACCCTCTGCCCTGACCCTGGGATGCATGAAGCTGTGTAAGTCTGGGTCAGGCCCTGGGCTGGAGGCAAGAGACCCCAAGCTTGCTGTGGCCCTGTGCAAGCCCTGTAGGAGTGGGTGTGTCTTTTCCCCTTCCTGGGCCTCCATGTGTCTGTCTGTGGGTGAAGTGGCTGGCTGGATCCCTACAGTCCCTTAGGCTCCAGCCTGCTTCCCCTTTCCTGGGTCCAGGGAGTCCCATGACTGTAGATTCTGACAGCCTGGTCCCAGAAAAAGCCTCCACCCTCAGGCTTTTGCTGGCCTATGTGCGACTGTAAGTGGGTGGGGAGGTGAGAAGAGCTGACAGGACAGAGAATCAACACCCACAAGAGTTAGCCAGAAGGACTGCTGAGTTTGCCATTTGCACGAGCAGATATCTCAGATACATCAGGTCTAGGGTAGGGGCTGACTTTGGGACCCCTCAGTTCAGTCCTTCAGAGGTGGGTCTGTGGGGAGCTGAAGGTGCAGGGAGCTTTCACTGAATCAAACAGACCTGGGTCCAGAGCCTTCTCTGCTAGATACTGGCCCTGTAACCTGAACATCTCTGAGTCCTCATCTGTAAAGTGGGGATAAGAACAGCACTTACCCCATGAGGCTATTGTGTGATCCCTGAGATACTGCCTACCAAGAGCCCAGCATGCAGGAGGCACTTAAGAAGCATGAGTCCTTTTCCTTGTCTCTTCCTTCCCCCATCCCCTCATCCTCAACTCCAGTCAGATGGGGACCCTGGAAAGGGAAGTGAGATGCTGCTCTTCCAACAGTGAAAGGGAGGGGAGGAGTGCAGCTCCATTTCCTTGACGTCCACTCTGTGGCCACTGCACACCTGGGCATGTGGGGTACCCAGTGCCTCAGTGCCTCCTGAGCTGAATGGCAGTAGCTGGATTGGGGCAGGGACTTCCTGTTGGCTCAGAACTAACACAGGGCATACCTGAGAGAGGTCTAGGGGTGCTGTTCTTGTCTCCTGGCAGCTCAGATGCATAAATTCCGTGACCCAGGGGACTTGGGGAAGGCTCTATCATCTTTCTTGTCTGCCATCTCCCTTTAGTGACCTCAAGCCGTTGAGCTAAGGTGTGTTTTGGTGGGGGGGGGGCAGTTTAGGGGAGCTTTGGAGCTCCTAATGACAGGACAGGTGCCCCTGGGATAGAGGGAGTCTCCGTAGACCTTGACCTTCCTTTCACCTCCAATGTACTACAGAGACTTCCTACCCCGAGGATCTGGCATCGTCACCCGTCGCCCCCTGGTCTTGCAGCTGGTCAATGCTACCACAGGTACGTGTTCTCGTCCGCCAGCAGCCCATCCTGGCCTCTCCAGCCACCCACCCACCTCAAGGAGAGGCCCAGCCTAGCCGCTGAACTTGCTTGCTGTGTGATTTTGGCCCTCGATTTCCCATCTGGACAGTGGGGATAAAAATGCATAATGGAGACATTGCATTATTGTGGGGAGGGAGGAGAGACAAGGCAGTGTTTGAGGGATGTGTGGGGTCTATTTCCCTGCTGCCCCACCCCAGTGGAAGATGTACCTGGGTGGGTTCGGAGCTGTGATGTTTACACCTCTCTGATCCCCCTCTCGCCCGCTTCTGGGGCAGAATATGCCGAGTTCCTGCACTGCAAGGGGAAGAAATTCACCGATTTTGAGGAGGTGCGCCTGGAGATCGAGGCTGAGACCGACCGGGTGACCGGCACCAACAAGGGTATCTCACCGGTGCCCATCAACCTCCGCGTCTACTCGCCGCACGGTGAGACGTGGCCCCGCCCCCAATCTGAGCAACCCCGATTAGCCCCGCCCGTTGGGGCCTTATTGTCCCCTCCCTTTCTGGCCCCCGTCCTACGCGGGCTCCGCGTCTCCTGCAGACTCCGCCCCCACAGTGACCCCGCCTCTGACCCCACAAGCTCCACCCCCATGGTTACGCCCACCTCCTACCACGCCCCCAACGGGCGGTCGCGTTAGCATCTCTCGCTTCCGTAATCCTGTCATCCTACCGCCACACTCCCAGCGGATCCCCTCTACACTCGGCCCCGTTCCTTAATCCGCCCGCTCACGGCCACGCCCCCCACCTTGAGTCCTCCCCCTCGCTTCCCTGTCCAGTGCTGAACCTGACCCTAGTGGACCTGCCCGGAATGACCAAGGTCCCGGTGGGCGACCAACCTGCTGACATCGAGTTCCAGATCCGGGACATGCTTATGCAGTTCGTCACCAAAGAGAACTGCCTCATCCTGGCCGTGTCCCCAGCCAACTCCGACCTGGCCAACTCTGATGCTCTCAAGATCGCCAAGGAGGTGGACCCCCAGGGTAGGCTCCCACCAGCAGCCAAGGCAGCCAGGGGGTCTATTCTCAGTGTAAGACGGAGCTACTGCAGGGTCTTTAAAAGTCATTTTGGCCACCAGAATGAATGGTGGGTGCGCAGAGGCAGGCAGTGGGCAAGCAAGGAAGTGGGCAGGGAGATGGAGGAGCAGGGTGGGGAGTGGGAATGCGTGGGGTCTCCTGTGTGAGGGCGAGTGCGGATGAAGTCAGCCCTGTTTGCTGCCCCCACCAGGTCAGCGCACCATCGGGGTCATTACCAAGCTGGACCTGATGGACGAGGGCACAGATGCCCGTGACGTGCTGGAGAACAAGCTGCTCCCCCTGCGCAGAGGTTGGCAGGCCACTCCCCTCCCTCCACTGCCCTTCCCCTTCCCCTTCCCCTTCCCCTTCCCTGTCCCCAGCCTGGTTGGTTGCCCCTGACCCCAACTCCGCCCACAGGCTACATTGGGGTGGTGAACCGGAGCCAGAAGGACATCGACGGCAAGAAGGATATCACGGCTGCCTTGGCCGCCGAGCGCAAGTTCTTCCTTTCCCACCCATCCTACCGCCACCTGGCTGACCGCATGGGCACCCCCTACCTGCAGAAGGTCCTCAACCAGGTAGGGACTTGGGGCACGATGAGGCCTGGCGGAACTAACAACAGAATCATTTAAGAGTTTTGTGAGGGTGATGAGCAGAGGTTAGCAACCCCATTATGCAGATGAACAAACGAGACCTGGAAAAGCAAAGCAACACACCCACAGTCCCACAGCGCCGGTAGCGGCAGCTTTGCTGACCTTTCCGTGTCTGGGCCCTGAGAGGGGAGCTCTGTAACTCTCCAGGGTGCAGAGAACACCAAGACCTGTGTGGAGGGTGGCACTGACAAGGGTTGGGGGCCAGGATTAGAGGGTACTGGGCTGAAAACCTTGTTTCCTTCTGACATGGGGAGAGGTTGATGTGGAGACAAGATGAGCAATTCCAGGGTCTTCCCTAGGATAGGATTTTCTCCATCTGGAACGGGGCTTCCAGAACTGAGGGACTTGTGTGTGTGTGTGCGTGTGTGTGTGTGTGTGTGTGTGTGATTGGAGGGGGGAAGTGGGGAAACAGTGTGGCATAGGGGCAGAATTGGGGATCCTGGAGGCCACAGACCTGGGTTCCAATCCCAGGTTGTCCCTCACCCACTAAGACACTCCCTTCCTCTCTCTGAACCTCTGTTTCTGCTCATGATGATAAGATGGTGATGATGGTGGTAAGACCCTCCTTCATAGGATCACTGGGCAGGTTCAGGGAGATACTGTGTATGGGGACCCAGCCAGAGGGAGCCCCTGAACTTTGATAATTACCTTAAGGGAGGCCATAAACCCCAAGCATACAAGGGATGCCGCAGACACATTTCATTTGGTCTTTGTGGTGTTTAACTTCATGTAAAAACATTAAGTTAGTCAAAAATCAGGTAATTTCAAATAAAAATCTAGACTCTGGCTTCTGTTGACTATTACATTATTCACTCATTAATTCAGTTAATACACCTCTGTGAACACCTTCTGGATGCCAGGCCCTGCCCACAGGCTGCTTCCGTTCTGGTGGGTGGCCTCTCTAGCCCTCCACCTCACCACATTCATGGGTCCCCAGCACCTGGTCCCTGCCTGGCTCTGTGAGCATCTGGGTTTATGACCGTGGCCTTAACCCTTGTCTCACCCCCACCCCCAGCAACTGACGAACCACATCCGGGACACACTGCCAGGGCTGCGGAACAAGCTGCAGAGCCAGCTGCTGTCCATCGAGAAGGAGGTGGAAGAGTACAAGAACTTCCGTCCCGATGACCCTGCACGCAAGACCAAGGCCCTGCTGCAGTGAGCGCCCCCCCCAGTACCTCAGTCCCCACCGCTGAGCTGCCCCTTCCCTCCAGCCTCCCAGCACAGGGCACTCCCAGGGCCCTTCCACTGGACAGCTGCTGCCCCCTCAGGCCACCGCACTCTCCCCCCAGGATGGTCCAGCAGTTTGCCGTGGACTTTGAGAAGCGCATTGAGGGATCAGGGGACCAGATTGACACCTATGAGCTGTCGGGGGGAGCCCGTATCAACCGGATCTTCCATGAGCGCTTCCCCTTTGAGCTGGTCAAGGTAGGACAGGCTCCCCAGGGGCAGGAGGATCTCAGGACTTACCCCCGCCCAGGGTACCTTTGCTGACCCTTCTAGAGGCCCTGGTTCTGTCCTGGGAGTGGGGCCTCCCTGTCCTGACCTCCCAGGTCTTGGGACAGGCCCTGACCAGCAGCCTCTTGCTCTTCTACACAGATGGAGTTTGACGAGAAGGAACTCCGAAGGGAGATCAGCTATGCCATCAAGAATATCCATGGCATTAGGCATGTATTGGGCCTGGGAGGGGGGCCGACACGGAAGGCAGGGGGCCTGGCGCACAGTCATGGGGAGTGATTAAGTGAGCCTCTCTCAGGAAGGACCAAGAGTCCTAGTCCCCAGTACCCTCACCCCCGATTTTCTGGCTCCCAGCTCAGACAGGCTCTGGCTTGGGGAGGTGGATGGGAGGCCAAGGACACCCCATCTCTGAAACCTGCTGTCCTCCTTTGCTGTCCCTGGGATCAGGGCCTGGAGGCTGGACTACCTGAGCACAGCCCAGGACACAGGTGGCTGGGGAGTGCACTGTGTGGGCTTAGGCCCCTGCCCATCCCTAGAATGAGACAGGTCCCCGTAGTCTTATCTAAGTAGCTGCAGAAAGCTGCCTAAACCACTGGGGAGGGCCTGGGATGGAACATCTAGGGACTTGGTCTGTCCTTTTATGATCAGATGGGGCCTCTCAACCCTCCAGACCCATTTCTCGTGTTAGCCCAAAGTCGGCCCGGCTTCACGCCCACCTCCCTCCTCACCAGCCCCAAAGCCCACGGACAGGAAGGGGGACTGGGATAGAGAGAGCTCCAGAAAGAGACTTAGCCTCCCTTCAGGGCCCTGATGTACACTGTTCGTGCAACAAGAAAATGTAAAGCGCCTGCCAGGTGCCAGGCAGTGAACAAGAGCAACATGTCGCTGCTTTCGTGCAGGTTCAGCTCCAAAGTTTGGAATTTACAGATTGTTAACAGCATTAGCCAAGGCACAGAAAATAAATCTCTCCACTAGTCTTAAAATAAAATGCTTTATTCCCAGAAAGACTCTTAAATAGAACACAGTTTGGCAGTTTCAAATCATTTCTGGACCTTTTGTGAGACAGAATCTTAAGAGGAAGGACATAAAAGATAAGACCTTGTCTTGCCTCAAAGAGCATCACCTTAAAGTCATTAGAATCCTTCCTGCCCTTTTTACAGATGGGGACACTGAAGCCCAGAGAGGGGGAGGGGAGGGCCCCAAGGGCAGAGCTCAGGGAGTCAGGGCGGGGCCCTGGCTTGGCACTCCTGGCAGGAGCTGGCCTGTGACACTGCCCTTCTCCCGCTCCGGGCGTTTAGAACGGGGCTCTTTACCCCAGACATGGCCTTTGAGACCATTGTGAAAAAGCAGGTGAAGAAGATCCGAGAACCGTGTCTCAAGTGTGTGGACATGGTTATCTCGGAGCTAATCAGCACCGTTAGACAGTGCACCAAGAAGGTAACCCGGCAGCCGGGCCGGCCCCGCCTCTGCCCCCATCCTGCACCGCTGCCCTGCTCCTTCCCCACAGCCCCCACTGCCTCCGGGTAGCATGTACAGACCTCAGCGGGGTGGGGGAGGCAGGCCAGCACAGGCCAGGACAGGGGGCCTCTCTGAGGGGGCCTCACCCACCCCCAGCCCCAGGCCTAGGGGACCAAGGGGTTAGACATGGTAAGCCAGGCACGATGGTGGCTATTTGTCCTGAGAGCCCAGCAGGAGCTCCCCAGCTCAGGGAGAATAGCCTTGAGGGGACCCTGAGCCCCCTCCCTGCCCTCAGAGGTGGGGTCATCTTTGGGGGCTTCAGGGAGGGACCTTGAGAAAACCTTGGCCCTGCAGAGAGGTGACATACCCGGCCTCATCCCCCTCATTCTCACTCCAGCCTCTCCGGACCCTCCCACGGGACCTTTCCCTTCCTCTCCATCCACAACTCTGGCCTTCCAGAGACAGAGCCCTCCTCCACCGCTCTGCCATCAGAGCCTCACAGAACCACCTACAGAGGGCAGGACAGGGCAGGGAAAATTTCCATTTCACAGCAGGAAACGGGGACTCAGGAAGTAATGACTTGTCCAAGGTCATATTAGCCTGGAGCTGGCAGAGCTGTTACTCAAAGCCATGGCTTTGGACTCCAAGGACCAGTGCTCATTTGATTCCACCCATCAGCCTCCCTTCCTTTCCTCCTCCCACCGCTGCCCTGGTCCCTCTCTATCAACATCTCCACTCTTTCTGTATTTCCTCCTCTTCTCTCTCTGTCTTTCTGACTGAGTTCCTCCAGACCCTTTTGGAGGAGAGGCGAAGGAAGCCCCTTGAGGAGAAAGGGAGGGGCAGGTGTAGAGCAGGGAGCTGGAGAGTAGAGGTCAGACAGCTGCACTGCAACTCCAGGACGCATCATGTGCACCGCAGGCTCTGCCAGGGGGGCACCTGTGGAGTTGAGCAGTGCACAGCCTGGGCAGCTGGATGCAGCAACCCTGCTGGAGGTAGGGAATTGTGCTGGCTTTGCAGTCAGGATGAGGTGAATGTAGGAGGGGCTGAGAAACCTAGAATTGAACAGAATGGGTAGGTGAGGTCCTGGCCTGTGTTAGCACCTTAGGAGGACCCAGGGCTGTGACAAAGATGGCATTAAGAGAGGGAGGGCAGTGTCAGTGTAGCTGAGGGGTGAGGGGCCAAGCCCCAGGGAGAGGATCTGAACTCAGTAAGGGGCCTTATACTGAGCAGGGTCTTGGTCCCTCAGAAGCCCCTGCTGCCCATACCCACAAGAGCCTGGTGGGCAAGGGGTGCTTCGCAGCACCTGGGAGGTGCTGCCCTGGGTGGGCAGTAGGGAGGGCTGGGTCCCGTGCTCACATTGTCTTCTGTTCTCTCTCGTTTTCTCTGTGTCGGTGTGGTGTCTCTCTCTTTCCCCCCATGCCTGTGCCATCCTCCACCCCCCCGCCGGGCCCGGGCCCTGCCTGGCTTTCACCCCCTCCGCCTGCCTTCCCACCCGCCCGTGGCCGCTCCTCCTCCATCCCCTCCTCCTCCCTGGGTGCAGGACGGGCCTCTTCACACCTGACCTCGCTTTTGAAGCTACAGTGAAAAAGCAGGTGCAGAAGCTCAAAGAGCCCAGTATCAAGTGTGTGGATATGGTAGTCAGTGAGCTCACGTCCACCATCAGAAAGTGTAGCGAAAAGGTATGACGGCCGCCAGGGCGGGGCTGGGCCTGGCCGTCTCTTCCTCATGGTCACGGACCCCCGTGGGCAGAACCATCTGCCGAGCAGGTCCGACAGCCTCTTGGCCGTCCACATGGCCTCAGACACCCACGCTGGCCAGGTGACTCCTGGCCCTGAGGTTCTGTGCCCGCTTATAACCCTGGCTCTGCTTGTGCTCCTGACCCCTGCAGCCCCGCCTCTGCCAGAAGACTTTGCTCCAGCCCAAGCATTCTCAGTGGCCCCTTTCCACCAGTAAGAATGGCAACCACGGCACTGATGATAAGGAGATGGCCGCGATTTATTGAGTGCCTGCTGTGTGCCAAGCACTGGGCAAGCGCCCTTGTTATCTGACTTAATCCTCTCAACGACTCTAAGAAGTGGGTAGGATTATCCCCATTTTACAGATGATGAAATTGAGTCTCAGAAAAGAAAAGTATAGTGGGAATGAGATTTAGGGAGGCCGAAGGAGGAGATCTGGAATCAGGGCCCCTTGGGGTGAGGGAGCTATCCCTACCCCTCAAAACCAATTTGCCTAAAAGCATATTGGATTACTTACTTAGCAGTAATCCATATGTGCTTGACAGGGTCAGCCTCTTTTGAGTTTTCTGTGACCTTTTAGATGCCTTTTTCCTATTTGTCTACTTTTGGGCATTTTGAGGATTGTCTGAAGGCAGTTCCTCCGAGGACAGTGCATGAGAATCAGAATTCAAATGCCCCTGCCCAGGCAGCTAAATCAACCTCGGGGGCAGCCCAGGCTCACCTGCACTTGGAAAGCCACCTGTGCTGGGAGGTGGGCACATCTGCTGCCACTTTGCACCCCAGATCAGTACTACAGCTGTGGCTCAGACACCACTGGTCACGTGCACCTTCCATTATCCTGTCTCACTTTCACCCACTTTGTGCCTAATGGGGACGGATCGAGCGAGTTAGTATCCACTCAGTGCCTGTTCTAGGTGGAATAAAATCTGGGCTGCACTCCCCGTAGCATAGTGTTTATCATGACATCTCAGTCATGGACCCACTGCATTATGAATATTAAGCAACACAATCTTATGTTTGTTAAACTTTAAAAATATCAAGTTTACTTTAAGCTGCCTCAAATCTCTTTACAAAAGAAGATAAGGTATGACTAAATTTTTTTTTAAACCTCAGTTTTTAACTATAAAAATAGTACATTTTCGAGGACAGAAAATTTGGAAAATACCAAAAAAATAAAAAGAAGGCAACCGCCCTGCCTTTCCAGAGCCACTGAGATTTTTGTACCATTCTTGCAAGTACACTCTTTTTTAAAAAACAGAAATGATCAGAATTGATTTTGTTCCAATCATACATGATTGTTATAAAAATATTCAAACAGCACAAAGCAAAATTCTCTGTATTCCCACAACCCCAGAGACAGACTACGAGCCGCTCACCCTTCCTAATTACAAATATACACTAGTTTTAAACAAAATGGACTCACAGTACACACACTGACCCATGAACTCTTCTGAGCAGGACATAGTGGAATCCTTGCATGTAGCTACATAAAGATCATGCCCTTGAGCTGCCAAATTGCGTTCCACTGTAGAAATGTGGCATGACATATATTCAGTATCCTAATGGCAGACATTTAGGTTCTTTCAACTTTTCTTTTTCTTTTACACACAGTGCTGTCTGTAGTGAACATCCTTGTAGAAGTATTTGTAGTACTTTTCCTGTTGTTTCTTTAGGACAAATTTCTAGATATAGAATTGCCTAGTCAATGCGTATAAGCATGCCCAATTTTGGTAACATCTACAAGGCTGCTCTCCAAAAAGTTTTCACTAAATTAGTCCTCCAATCTTTTTTTCTATGCATAGGTTTATTTACTTTGTTAGGTATTCACTCTGTGAACATATTGCATTCTGCTTTTTCTTTTAATAACATGCATTATTATATAGTCTACATAAACATTTTTAATGATTACATAATATCTATTGAATAGGTTTATCATAATATTTTATTGAGTAGATTTATTCTTTTGAATTTATTTATTATAAAATCAACCATTTTCCTATTGGTAGTTATTTAAATTGTCTCCAGTTTTTCAGCATTTATAAATACCTGACAATGAACATCTTTGTAGATAAATAATTTTATTTTTCTTTCTCTAGGATTATTTCTTTAGGATAGATTCCTAGAAGACTGACTACTAGATATAGACCCATAAAAACTGTGAAGCTTTGCTGAATCACATTCCAAAATGAAAGCAGTTATTATGTAAATGGGGTGAAATTTTGGAAACAACCAGATGTCCATCAAGAGGGGACCGATTATATAATGCATATGAAGTGTCATGCCTACAATGGAAAACTATAGCCGTTAAAAGGGCAAGGCATCTTTATTTCCATTCACATGTGCCTCCCCAGTGTACTGTGAAAAAAAGGTTTCAGAAAAGAATGTATAATATTTGGGGGGGGGGGATTCCAAAGGCACAGTCACCAAACTGCCATTGTTTTAAAAGAGGGCAAGGAACATAGGAATTTTTCCATTTCTACTTCACAAATTTTAGTCATGTTCAAATTTCTTTTAGTGAGTCTATAGATTCTTGTGAGCAGAAAAATTGATCAACAAAATCTTCAAAAATGAAAGCTTATAAAGTATTTTGGTCTTTTGGTTGCTTTAGTGAAGAGTAATTTTTCCTTTACGGGGAAGAATTCGCCCATCTGAATCTTTATTTTGTTTCTTTCCCAAGTCATCCTGCTTTATCAAGCCAAAGGTTTGATAGACAGTCAGCTCTAATTCCTAGCCCTGCTGGGGTGAGAGCCTGCCCAACCATCTCAGAAGGAAATCTGGAATTTAATGTGGAGCATGGCAGGTGCTGCTCCAGTCCTCTCAACAACCCTAAGAGGGAAGGTGCCGTTACCATCCCATCTTACACGTGGAGAAACTGAGCCTCAAAGAAAGAGGTCCAGACACTTTTCTAAAGTGAGTTGGCGAGGCTGGGCTGGCTTTGAACCCAGAGTCATGTGAACCCAGGGCCTGCATCCCTGACCACTAACTGGTGGGCTCCAGGCTGAGCGCCCCACTCAGCCAGGGGCTGAGAGAGAAAAGTTCCATTTTAAAAACTGGCTAAAAGGCCTGGAAATGCTCAGAGGCAGCAGCTGGCATGGAAAAAGATGCTCAAAGGGAACAGAACTTCTCAGAAGGGGCTGAGGCTGCCCTGTCATCTGTGGCCCGTGGAAAACTTGACAGATGTAATGTGGGAGAACTGGTCATGCTCTGTGGCAAATTGCTCCCTTCTCCCTCCTTGCCCCCCTCTCCCCCTGACTTCACTCCCCAGCCTGGGAGGGAGCAGTTGGGACCACCTCAGAGGAGGCTTTCCGGGGGTGGTGACTCAGTCCTGAACCTCTGCTCCAACTTGGAGACTGCAAGGAGAGGGCCCCAGTCTGTGAACCTCATGAGGCAGCAGGGTCCACTGGGCCCTCTGGCTGGCGTTTGTTTTTAAGCCCCTGGTCACAGGCTGCCCCTCCCCCAAGGCCACATCAGCCACACCCTTGGTACAGCCGTGGGACGGTTGTGGGGATGTCTGCCTCTCCTGGGTGGCCAAGACTGCTTCCTTCCTTGGCCCCCTGCCTCATCTGATGCCTCCTAGCCCATCTCCTTGGTCCCCATCATGCCCCCAGAATCCCTGCCTGTGACCTGCCTACGGCATCCACCTGAGGGCCTGACCCAGGCTTGGAAAGAGGGACAAGGAGTGGCTCTAGCTTGGCCCCACCTGGGCCCCATGTGGCCACCAAGTGGGGAGGGCAGGCCAGCAGGCCTGGAGGTCCTGTGGATGGGGTCTCCCATCAGGAGCTCAGTGCATCTGCCTCAGTGCATCTGCCTCCCCAAGGAGGAGCTGGTTCATGAGCCAGAGGGCATAGGAGCCAGTGTCCACTCACCCTGGCAAGGAGGGCAAAGACATCCATCCTTCATTCATTTCTCATTCCTCCAACCTGCCCTCTTTGAGCCCTTGTGGGAGGCCCCACCTTCCCCCTGCCTTCAGGGCAATTACAATCCACTTTGATAGTGGGGAGACCACAGGAGGCCCCTAACCAGCTCTCAGGGTGCTCAGGCAGGGCGTGCTTTCTGGAGGAGGTGACAGCCATCAGTCTTGAAGGAGAATGAGTCAACCTGGGTTTTGTCCAGAGCCCAGCTGAGCTGAGGGCAGAGTTCACAGGCAGAGGGGGAAGGATTTGGAGCAACTTCCCCTTTGGCTTCAGTTGATAAAAACTGGGGGCAATGGGTGCTGCTGTGCACCCATCTCAAAGGAGTGGGGTGCAGACAGGTTGGCTGGCCAGCTCCAGCTCAGAGCCAGGCAGACACGGCTGGGGATGATGGTGCCAAGCCAGGGCCTGCAAAGGGAGGCAAAGCTGGGTGGATTCTACCAGAGGGCCCCGGGCCCTGCCAGGCCCCGCGGGGTGCTGCTCATGCTGCTGGCACCCTCTCTCCGCATGCCCCCCCACCCCTCGCATGCCTTGTGCCTGTGGCTCCTGCATGTCGTTTGTGTGACTGCTGGCTTTCCCCTGCCCTCTGCCCCGGCCCCGACAAGGAGCACTGCCTGTCCCCAGCCTGACTCAGGAGGTCCGCTGGCACCTTGGGCCTGCCCCCCCAGATTCTTCCTGGATGGGAATCTCAGGGCTGTTTCCTGACTGTTCCCCTAAGCCTTTGAGAAGGCAAGGGGTAGCCCTGTGAGTCAGTGAAAGCTTTGGAAGTTAAACAGTCCCCTAAACAAAGGCCTCCATCAAATATGTTTCCAAGATGGTGGCCCGGGGAGCAGATGGTGCCCCTGGCATTTCTGCCCATGGGAACCGTCCTCCCTCCAGAGCTTCCCAGGTGGGCCAGTGAAGAGGGTCAGAACCAGGAAGACCCCTGAACTGCCATTGGGAGCTCACATTTGGGGAGAGGAGTGGCCGTGGCTTGGTGCCATCAGCTTCCTGGGGCCCTGGGTCTCTTTTCCCCCATCTTGGGGATTCTGTGTGCCACCGCCCCAGGCCCCTGGATCCCCGGACTGTGTGGGGCGCGGTTGCTCCCCGCCCAGGCCCCCTGTGTACGTGGCTTTCTCCCCTCCCGCCCTTCCCCAGCTCCAGCAGTACCCGCGGCTGCGGGAGGAGATGGAGCGCATCGTGACCACCCACATCCGGGAGCGCGAGGGTCGCACCAAGGAGCAGGTGAGCCCGCAGCGCCGCCCCTTCTTCCCTGGCCTGTCACCCCTGTCCCCGTGCTTACCTCCTCCCCGTTTCGTCTCTAATGTCTCAGTCTCCCTTACGTTTCTCTCCTCATACAAACCCCCTGCTTCTCTCTTCTTCAATGTGGGAAAATATATATAGCATAAAACTTACTATTGTAACTGTTTTTTAAGTGCACAGTTTGATGGGTTAAGTACCTTCACATTGTTGTGCCGCCTTCCCCTCCATTCAGCTCCAGAACATTTTCATCTTCCCAAAGGAAGCTCTGTCTCCATTAGCGACTCCCCATCTCCCCTGCCCCCACCCCCGTCCCTGGTGCCCACCATTCTACTTTCTGTCACTATGAATTTAACCACTCTGGGGACCTCACGTAAGTGGAAGCATATGACATTTGGCCTTCCGTTTCTGGCCTTTCTCACTTAGCATAATGTTTCCAAGGTTCATCCACGTCACAGCAAGATTAAGTCTGAATAATAGTCCGTTGTACATATAGACCACATTTTGTTTACCCATTTGGGTTGTTTCTACCTTTTGGCTATCGTGAGTCGTGCTTCTGTGAAAATTAGTGTACAAATAATCTCTTTGAGATCCTGTTTTCAGTTCTTTGGGGTATATTCCCAGAAATGGAATTGCCGGGTCATACGGTAATTCCATGTTTAATGTTTTGAGGAGCTGCCGTACGGTTTCCACGGCAGCTGCGCCGTTTTACATCCCACTCTCCGCTTCTCACTTCTCCGGCAGTCCATCCTCCAGTTGGGCCTCTCTGTTTGCTGCCGCTCTGGGTTACCCTACGCCCTCCTAATCACCCCCTCTTCCTTTCAGGTAGGCTTTTATTAGATAGGCATTCATTTCATCACAAACGTCGTCACGGAGCACCGGCCACACTGGCCGGAGGTGAACCGGGCAGGCTCCGTCGCGGTCCCCACGAAGCTCACCGGCCAGCCCTCTTTTCCCAGGCCATCTCTCTGCTGTCCTTGGGTCTAAACCCGCCTCTGGCCCCCAGTTCCCAGCCTCCACCCCCACACATCCCTTCTCCACAATGGTGCCTTCTCCAATCACGTGATTGTTGTTGACATTATGTTTTTAAAATTCTTATCGGTCTCTTTTTAATCACAGAAATGGTAAATACTCAATAAAATATTCAATCAGTATAGGAGTAATTAAGTTACAAGTAGTGTTCCTCCATCCACTCTTCCCCACCCCCGAGTCCCTCCCACAAAATAACCCTCATTAACAGTTTGGTGTGTCCCCTTCCCGCACTTTTTTCTAGCACATACAGACCCCAGATTCCATCCTAACTGAAAGCCTGCACCCCTGCTGTGTGTCCTTCCTTTTTTCTCTGAAGATAATGTAGCCAATTACGTCTGCTGAGCACCCTAGTACAAGCCAGACACGTGACCTGCCCCATCCCATTGCGTCTTCGCCGCTCCTGTGAGGCAGAAAGCTTCCCTTGGGGAACCTGAGGCTCAGTGCGGACAGGCTCCCAGGCCGCGGCGGGGCCTGGGTCAGGACCCCGGCAGTGTGCCTCAGGGACGTCAGGATCACGACTCACTTACAAATCCCATCGCGCTTCAACAGTTGCCGCGGGGATCTTCTCAAACCAGAGCCTGGAAATTGTCCTCATTCTCTGGAACAGTGTAGAGAGCTTTATTATTTAGATGATACCATGATCAGTTTCATCTTCTGATGTTCCCAACTTTTCTCCATTATAAACCACACCACACTGAACACCCTGGTACTTTGCTTACTTGATGAGTTTTTCTGTGAGATATATTTCTACAAATGAATATATGCATTTTAATGTTGTTCAAATATTGCCAGATTGCCCTCCAAGAAGGTGAGGCTTATTTACATTTCCACCAGTTGAGAGAATTCACCTTCCCACAACTGTGCCCATACTGGTCATATCAATATTTATTATCAATTTTATAGGTTAAAAAAGGGTCTCATTGTTTTAACTTGTATTTCTCAATGGATGAGGTGAGCATTTCTTCTATGAATTACCCAGTCATGTCCTTTGACTACTTTGATTTGTGTTTCTTGTCTTTTGTTTATTGATTTGTTGGAGCTTCTTACTTATTACGGCTGCTATTATGGATGCATTTATATATTGTGGACTATGGATCTATTTATTATGGATTCTGCAAGTATGTTTCCCCAGCTTTTCGTGCATTATAAAACACTGTGGTATGGTACCTTTTCCACTTGCCTGCTAACGTGTGTATCCTTGAAGGTCATGCTCCTCATCGATATTGAGCTGGCTTACATGAACACCAACCATGAGGACTTCATAGGCTTTGCCAAGTGAGTACTCCCTGGCAGGGAAGGTGATGCCTCGTAGAGTGTGTGTAGTGGAACGCAATCCTGCTGGGTTAACCCTCTGGGTCCAGTGCCCACTGAGCAGGTGCAGTGAAGCTGGGCTTCTTGAGAGGAGGGGTTCTGAGATGCTTCCCACTTCCTCCATTAGTGCTCAGCAGAGGAGCAACCAGATGAACAAGAAGAAGGCTTCAGGGAATCAGGTGAGTGGACCCTAGTGCCGCAGCCCGAGGGATGGAGGGTGCCGGATGAACACCCAGCTCTGAGAGCCCCCTCCCCTGAAGGGAAGGGTCCCACAGGGGCCAGGGAGCCTGTCAGCTGCCAGCCACAAGCCTCCCACTCTGCCTCAGTAACCCTCTCTCCTCTCTCCCGATGCTTCTCGTGGTTGCTATGGTTACCTCTTTGCAGGATGAGATTCTGGTAAGTACCAGGACAGGGGCTCTTGGTTTGTGTAGTGAGGGGGAGGAGGGAGGGGGCATATCTGTGGTGGGGATGTGCAGGGGCAGGAGGGCACCCTTTGGCTTGAGCTGCTTGCACACACCAGCACATGAGTGTCCACGCATGCTCTCAGGCCAGAGGCAAGGCCTAGCCACACATACAGTCCCATCCACCTGTCCGTCAGTGCGCATGAGCTAAGCATCTACTTCAGGCAGAGGCAGACCATGTGGGCTGGGGTGGGTGAAAATGCCTGGCAGGGGCCTGGCACTGGGTAGGTGCTCCTTAAATATCTATTGGATGGAGGGAGGGAGGGATGGGAGAGAAATATATCTTTAAGCCAGCCATCTCTACCAGAGAGTTGAGTAAAAAGATGAATGAAATGTCAAGAGACAAGTCCCTCCTCACCTGTCTGTCCTTCAGGTCTTTGCTGGACCATCACTTCTCCACCCCAGCTGCACACCCGAGCCGGAGTCTGAGCTTTTCCAGAGGCTCTGGTTTCTTAGTTATTTTCTAGGGTTGGCATGATTATTGGCTTTATATCTTTTCTATCTCAAACCCCACAAGGGCAAGGGCTGGGTCCATCTTGTTCATCAGTAAATCCTCAGTCCCCAGCCTAGTGCCTGGCATGTAGTTGGTGCTCAATAGAATGAAGAAATTAATGGATGTAATATTCCAGGGCATTTTGGTTCAGTGAACACTCACTGAATGCCTACACTGTGCTGGCTCCTGGACAGAAGGCAGACCCTGGCTCTGCCCCTTGGAGGCCTGGGCCTGCAGTCAGGACCCAGGTGTTTGCAACTGCCAGGGTGGGAGTGGGAGGGGAGGGGGGTCCCTGGTGCAAGGGCTCGGGAAGGGGGTTTGGGATGAGCAGGGAGAAGGGCAGAGCTGGGGGTGGCCAAGGGAGGACAAAGGCATGCAAGCCAGGCAAGGAGCAGGGTGTCAAGGTCTGCTGGTCAGATCCTGGGATGTGCAGTGCAAGGCTATGGCATTTGGACTCAATTCCAAAGGTAGTGACAAGACACTGAGGAGATCCTCAGGGGACCTGGACAGGGTGGGAGAGGGTCATGGGGCACCTGGCTGGTGCCCTGTTAATGGCTCAGGCAGCTCCTCAGCTACTGATCCTCTGCGTGACTTGAATTCTTGCAAGGTTCTCTGGGAAGACAGGGAGGCTGAAGGAAGGTTCCAGCAGGGCTGTTAGGGTCTCAAAAGCAGGCCTGTTCCCAGGGAACTTTCCTGCCAGCCCCAGGCTACTCCAGTCTTCTCTGTATGAACTCACCGACAGGGTCTGGTTAGTGGCCCTGGCCTTGGGGTAGAATCCACATCCTCTGGTGTGTGGCGATGGCTCAGGACAGTCCTGGGACTGTTGTCTCCTGCTGTGAGAAGAGATCTTTGCCTGTTACTCTGGGCCTTCCTGGAGTTGAAGGCCCTAGGCAATTGGTGCTCAGCCCCTTCCCCCACCCCACTCCATCCCACCCTACCCTAGGGCCCGGGGCCAAAGGTACTCATAGCTTTCATGTATTCATGCCACAGATATTTATTGATCACTTACCATCTGTGAAGGACACTGCAAGGTGCTGAGAAACACCAAGGAGCGAGAGAGTTCACAATTTAGCAAAACAGGGTGACATCAACAGATAATCTTTCTTTCTCTCTCTCTCTCTCTCTTTCTCTCTCACACACACACTGATTAAAAATCCCAGCCCTGTCTGAAGAAAGATTATAATGGGCATTCTGACTTATACTAGGGGCTAGGGAGGGCCTGCCTGAGAATGTGACTTCTGAGCTGATACCCAGAGATGAGAAGGAACTTGTCAGGCAACAGGAGAAGTACTTCCTAGGCAGAGGCAACAGCCATCATGTGCAAAGTCCCTGAGGTCAGAACAAGTCTTAGAATAAATTGGATCTTTAGCTGAAAAGACACTCCTTTGACGTGTTCAGCCCCAGACCAGGCAGCTCCCTGTACTCTGCTTGCACACAGTCAGTGGTGGGGAGCTCTTCCCTACCAACATCACTGGTCCCCTACTCTGACCTCCCTGTCAGAAGGCCCGTTATCCTGAGCTGACCTCTACCTTCCTCTCTGGTCACTTGTAGTTAAAACAGGGTAGGTCTGGCCCCCACCTCCCTGACTGGCCAGGCCTTTGAGGGCCTTTCCTTGCCACCCCATCCCCCGTGGGGAATCCTGGCCTCTGCCCATTGACCTCCTTTCCCCTCACCCTCCAGGTCATCCGGAAGGGC
The DNA here is from genome assembly GCF_040802235.1 of Manis javanica. Taxonomy (NCBI): domain Eukaryota; kingdom Metazoa; phylum Chordata; class Mammalia; order Pholidota; family Manidae; genus Manis; species Manis javanica. The sequence continues at coordinate 7,157,593 of NC_133157.1, read as the reverse complement.
TGGCTGACCATCAACAACATTGGCATCATGAAGGGGGGCTCCAAGGAGTATTGGTTTGTGCTGACTGCTGAGAATCTGTCCTGGTACAAGGACGATGAGGTGAGTAAAGGGCCACTGGTCATCAAGGAGTCTGGCTGGTGGCCAGAGTCAGGCTCGTATTCTACATGGGCTGGGAATGGACTGAACTACCCAACAGGAGTTTTAAAAATCCCATCAAAGATTTTGGGTAGAGGTGGACTGCAAGGATCAGAAGCAGGCAGTCCTGGAGACCCACCCAGGCCAGCTGGAGAGGATGGTTTGGCAGGACTGGGGATCCTGGGGCTGATGCCATGGAGAGGGTAGGCAGGGGTGCTAGGCACCCCTCCCTCACCCCACCAGCCCTGCGGCCTTCCTGTTTTCCCACTCTAGGGCGTGCCGCCGCCGCCTCTGTGGCCCCCACAGGCCTGTGACACACGAGTCCAGCTGCCAGACACCATGTTAACTCCTGCACCCCAGTCCCTCAGACCCCAGGAGCCCAAGGGAGATACCCAGGGTGCCTCCAGGCTGCGGGGCCAGGAGCGATGGGGCCCTGCAGAGGCCCCACACAGCAACCATCCCGGCCCACGGGGGCACGTAGAATCCCACCACCTCCTTCCTCTGCCGCTGGTCTCCTTTAAGAATGAGTGTGTTTGGCTTCCACATCTGGATTCCAGAGGTGACCAGAGAGAATGGGGAGGGCTGGGGGTAGGGTGGGGGCTTGTGGTAATGAACTCCAGCTGGCCATGGAGTGGGGGAAGGGACTCTCTCCTTCCTGTTGGAGGAGAGGGTGCTGCCAGTGGGGTCGGGGCTTGGGGTAGGGCCCTGGGATTTTGATCTTCAAGCCCCCTCCTTGATCCCTGCTTCTGCCAAGTCGCTTGAGGCAGGGCCCCCCTCCCCACCTTGGGCCAGGCCCTCTGTCGTCACTGGCGGGGGCGCTAAGCCATCTGGACCTCATTACCCCAACCCTGGCCTCTCCCTGAGCATGGGGCCCCTGGAAGGGATGGTGTGTGAGGTGGCGCGGTGGGGGGGGGGTCGCTTCCTGCTCTGCTGCCCAGGCAGGCTCCCTAGATGTCCCCCATGGGCTGAGGGTGCTGACTGCTGCCCCACAACCCCTGCTGCTCTTACGCTGGGGCTCCTCACACAGGGCCAGTGACAGTGTGACCTGCAGCTGAGGGCCAGCCACTGGCTTCACTGTGGGGGAGGGACAGCATATCTGGCAGGGCCCCCCTGTACCCCATTGGGTTGGAGGGGTCTTTGTTGGACCTTGTGTGTACATTTGAGTTTAGCTGTTTGTTTGTGAAGGCTGGTGTTGAGTCGTGAGGGGGGGCAGTGAGTGGGGGGTGGGGGTAAGTGAAGCTTGGGGATGTTGTGGGGGGGTGTTTTGTGGGGCACTGTTTGCGGTGTAAGCATCTAGTATATGAGGGTCTGTATGTGTGTTTGGGGGCAGCCATGTGTGCCTGAGGTGTGACCCCAGGTGGGTGGCACAGCCTTCCATTGTGAGGATTGTGAGGGGCTGTGTGTCTGTGTTGTGTGTGTACGCGTGCAAGCACTTGTGCGTGTGTGCTTGGGGCATGGGTGTGTGCCTGAAGATTTGGGTGTGGGGATGTATGTGCCTGAGTGGTGGTCTGTGCATGTCAAGTTGTTGAGGTTGTGTGTGTGCTGGGTGTGAGTGGAGTTTTGCACTAGAACAGCTGGGGACAAGGAGGTGGTCTGAGCTCGGGGGAGTGTGACCTGTCCCCCTTCCCCGCCTGTCCTCTGGTCGCTGGTCTTTGGGCCTGGGGTGGCCCTTTAGGCAGACAGGCGGCCTCGCACAGCCCCAGCCTCACTGCCCCCCACCTTCTCAGTCTTCCTCCGACACCCAGCAGCACCCCTCCCCATCCCACAGCAGGGTGGCACCCCCATCCCTCTGCGCCTCCTCCCAGCCCACCCCGTGCCCCACCAAGCCCCCTGCCCCAGCTCCAGGCTCCAGTTCTGGGATGGCGGGCAGGGGTCAGTCCAGCTCTCCAGCGGCGCCGAGGGTCTAACCCAGCCCAGCCTAACCAATGTGCAGACTACTGTACAATTTGGGAGTCCTGAACAGATAGTCTAAACACTGGGTAGACGGAGTGGAGGTGTCCGCTGGTCTGTCCAGGCAGCAGCGTCTGTCCATCGGGTGGGAGCTTCGGCCCATCTCCTGGCGATCAAGGTTCCCTGCCCCAGCCCAGCCGGCCCGTGGTCCCCTCTCTGCTCCTGACTCCCCTTCTGCCTCCTTTGACGTGGCAGGGGTGAGCGGAGCTGCGGCGAGGGAGGAGGGGCCTGGGGAGGGGGCCGGCCAGCAGGAAGGGAGGGGTGAGGGGAGGAGGCCGCTCCTACCTAGCGTCCAACCCCAGAGCGCCAGGCGGTGGCGGCGGGCCTCCCTCGAACGCTTCCAGATGTTCCCCGGCCGCGTGTGCAACTTCCTCCTCTCCTCCCCCAGCCGCCCTCTGGGGCTTGTAGCCACCCGCCTGGCATAAAGAGGGCTTTATGTGGCCCGACTGGCCAAGCGGGTGGGGGGCCAGAGGGAAGTGGGCAAGATGACGCCAGAACAGGGGGAGCAGGGTCCTCCTAAACCCGCCCCCCACCCGAAACCCTGGGCAAGGCTCATGTTGAAACCCCGAGTCTCTGAGACCAGTATAGACACCCCCACCGGACCCCTGGCATAGATCCTGTGGTGTTGGGTGGGCAAGTGTGGTACCAGCAACAGAAATCCTGCCCCTCGTCCCAGAGCCCCATCCTGGGGGCACCTCTTCTGAAGACCCCTGAGCCCCTCCCCTGAACACAACAGCCTACAGACACATGACAGCCCACACCAGGCACAGAGTCATGTGCACACAGACCTGGCCCCACATGACCATCCACAGATAAACATAACTCCTTCCAGACAACTACAGAAAAACTAAACATATTCAGCCTATTACAAACCGCATACACGTAAATATATGTACCCACAGTACGCTTCCCACAGGCACATTCATGAAAACAGACATGTACAAAAGTGGCACACATTCTCACTGACATATAGACATGCCCACACAGACGTGCAGCCGTGCCGGGCACCTCCTCAGGCACACGTGTGCACACCCACACCCATCCACAGTGTGATGATAGGACGTGTGCTCAGGCTTGCATGTGTTTGCACAGACACACAACTACAACGTGCTGCATGCATACACACTCACCATCTCCAGGCTAGTGCTGGGCACCAGATTGCTCACATGTGGGCAGCCATGGGGGGTGGGCTTGACCAGGCCTTTAAAGCCGCTGGGCTGGTGGCCCCCCTTCCTTATCTCTACAGTCAGGAAATGAAATCAGAGTTTATCCAAAGCAGGCCCCAATGGCCAGGCCCAGGGTGAGAGAAGCTCAAGTGTGGGGTCCCAGGATGGAGGAGGTCTGGACTGCATCCAGGGCCTGCTTGGGGTGTGATGGGGGAGCCACCCTGAGCTCTTGGTCTCTGGCATGTACACAGATGTGGTAGGAATGGCTTCAGTACCACTGGGAGCTGGGGGTGCCCAGCAAGCCCAGGGCTCCATTGACAGGCTATCATGTGACAGCACCCATGCAATGCGAATGGGCTGATGCCCAGAAGCTTGGGTCCACTCTGGGCATACACAGCCTCAGGCACCCCCTAGCATGAAGCAGTCTTAGGGAGAGAGGTGTGGCAGGGAACAGTACCAACCTCACTCATGGCTCCTACCTCTACCCACAGGAGAAAGAGAAGAAATACATGCTGTCCGTGGACAACCTGAAGCTGCGGGACGTGGAGAAGGGCTTCATGTCCAGCAAGCATATCTTTGCTCTCTTCAACACAGAGCAGAGGTGTCTGCCTGCCCCCTGCCGGGACCGTGGGGCCCCAGGCTCTGCCAGCCCCAAACCGCCCTCCCTGAGCACACAGACCCAGAAAGGAGAGGGACCTGCCTCAAGTCCCCCAGCAAACTGTTCATTTGACAAATATTTATTGAGTTCCTACTCTGTGCTAGATGTTATGTCAAGATCTCCTTCCTGCTTCCACTCCCTCCCTCTTTCCTTCTTCCCCTCCTGTCCTACCGCTGTCACTTGGCTAGTGCCTGCTCTGCATAAGACACTGCTGGGCCCTGGGGACAAAGAAGAGCGCCATCAGACTTGGTCCTCTTCTCATGTTGCTCAGTGTCCAGCGGGGCCAGTGGTAATACCAAGCCTCCCACCTACCAACCCAGGGCTGGCTCACTCCCACTCAGAGATGAGAGCTCAGTACAGCTGCCATGAGAGAGTCCCCAGAGACCAGGGAGGGGGTCGATGGGAGCTGAGACCCAAGCCAGGAACTGCACTGTCATGGATGCCCCTTTTTTGGGGGCTCAGTCCCTTTTTGATAGAGCATTTTACTGCTCATTTCCAGGAATCCTCACAAGAACTGTAGGAGGCAAGAACTGTTACCATTAACCCATCATCCAGATGAGGAAACTGAGGCTCAGAGAGAGGAAGGGACTTGCCCAGGGTTACACAGTTCGGAAATGAGAAAGCCAGGACTGACCCCCAGGAGGGATGACCCCAGTCCTTGCATGCCCATAACTACCACAAGTGAAGGGCCTGGGCTCCGCCTCCCCTCACCACCTGCCCCTTCCTACAGGAATGTCTACAAGGATTATAGGCAGCTGGAACTGGCCTGTGAGACACAGGAGGAGGTGGATAGCTGGAAGGCCTCCTTCCTGAGAGCTGGAGTGTACCCTGAGCGTGTTGGGGTGAGTGGCAGGGAAGGGAAGGGCAAGCTGCTTATAATAGGGTCTCCCGGGACACCATCCTCAGTGATGCCAAGGCATGCCCTGTGTCTATAGCAGAGACCCTCCCCCTACTTGCCCTGGAGCAGGATCAGAGCTAAGCCTTCCTCCCATCCTTCTCCAGTGCCAGTTTTACGTGACCCCTCCTCTGTCACAGACAGCGTGACTGCATCTCCTTTATAAGATGCCGGTGACTTGTAACTGACCTTGCTTTTCTCCCTCCTTTCACTATGGCAATGTCTTAGAGTTGTCTTAGAGTTGGGTGCCATGCCCTGGGCTCACTCAATCCCTCCTTTCTCCTCTGTGTGTGTGTCTGCTTCCGCTGTGCTTGCTGGCGGCGGCGGCGGCAATGCTGGTGCGGCAACTTCTCTGGTGCGGTGTGGGCCTTCCAGGACAAGGAGAAAGTAAGTGTGTCCCGCTCTGACCTTCTGTCAGGCTTCTCCGGCTTGGCAGCAACTCTGACCAGACATTTAGAATCAGGAAGAGACCTTGGAGGCATCCTTTCCTAATTTACAGAAGGGGAAACTGAGGCAAATTCTAGACACTAGAGTCAGAGCCAAGATAAGACTGAACAAGGGTCTGGGGTCCTGAGAGGCACTGGAGTGGGCAGAGCCCAGGGACCCAGAGCGAATGGCGGAGCTGGTGTCTGTGTGTTCGGGCCTGTGGCTTCTCTCTGTGCCTGTGTTCCAGGTACCCTCAGAGGGGCTGAGACCCTGGGGATGCCTGGAACCAGGCTTTGAGGGCCCAGCCACCCTGGTGTTCTCTGTTCTCAATGGCAGGCCAGTGAGACCGAGGAGAATGGCTCAGACAACTTCATGCACTCCATGGACCCACAGCTGGAGCGGCAGGTGGAGACCATCCGGAACCTGGTGGACTCATACATGGCCATTGTCAACAAGACTGTGCGGGACCTCATGCCTAAGACCATCATGCACCTCATGATTAACAATGTGAGTGTGCCGCCCTGTGGGGGAAGGTGCTCTTGTGGGACCAGGGAGGTAGGTAGCCAGATTGATCGGGGAGGCATAAGCCAGGCCTGTAGGACTGGGTCTAGGGAAGGAGGTATGAGTCCACACCAGAGCTATCCAAGAGAAATATAATGTGAGCTTCATGTATGATTTTGTAGATTCACACACTCAGGTTGTTTTAAGCATGCTTAAGTGTTTTGCAGAAGGGGCTAGGAATCTGCATCTTTTGAGAACCAGACCGTGTTTTGAAATACACACCCCACAGAACCACTACCACCCATGGCTTAGTGAAAAAGCATGGTCCTAGGAAATCAGAACTGTATTTGAATCCTGGCTTTGTCACAAATTCCCTATGTGACTTTGAGAAAAAAACAACCCTTTCTGAGCCTCTGTTTTCTTAAGTGTAAAATATGGATAACAGAGTTGAGGACTAAATAAATATAAAGTGCATCGGAACAAAGTGCCTGGTGTGTAGTAGGTGCTCAACATATAATGAATAAATGAGACACTGGGCTAGGGCATCAAAAGCCTCAGCCAGTAATGTCCCAGAGCCTAGGCCAGGTAACAACCTGGGGATTTTAAGATGGACATTAGCCCACCCCTTACACACAGAAACACACTTTATCCAATCCAGATACACTTTTACACTTGTTACTCAAGAGCTCAGAAAATTTTTAATTCATCTCCTTTATTTTGGGCCAGTGGAGCATGCAAGCCCTTGAAAAGGGTGTAACTACCCCCATTTTACAAATAAGGAAACAGAGGCTGAAAAAAGCTGAGTAACCAGCTGTCCTGACTGCATGATAGGCCCTAAGTGTCCTCCCAGATCTGTGACCTTGTCCAGGTCAGTTTTCCTCTCTGGACCATCTGAGAAAAGAGCAAGGGGTGGGGAAGCTGGGGAGACCTCCGTGTTTAGGCGGTGACAGAGCCGGGTCCCCTGGCTGGGTGGGCAGAGCGTACAGGTGTCAGGTCCCAGCCCCCCTCTTCTCTGTGCAGACCAAGGAATTCATCTTCTCGGAGCTGCTGGCCAACCTGTACTCGTGCGGGGACCAAAACACACTGATGGAGGAGTCAGCCGAGCAGGCTCAGAGGCGCGACGAGATGCTGCGCATGTACCACGCACTGAAGGAGGCCCTCAGCATCATCGGCGACATCAACACGACCACTGTCAGCACGCCCATGCCCCCGCCCGTGGACGACTCCTGGCTGCAGGTGCAGAGCGTACCGGCCGGACGCAGGTACCAGGGCCGGCCCCCGCGGCCCCAAAGCCCCCTAGCCCGGGGCCCGCGGGAGGAGGGCCGGGACCGGGCAGTGGCGCGCCCGCGTCCCCGGGGCGGCTCCCATCTGGAGCGAGGGGCGGAGCTTAGAGAGGGGCGGGGTTTGTCGCGGGGTGGGGCTTGCCTTGGAACGCCGGCTGCGGACGGGGTGGAGCTGGAACCCTGAAGCCAGTGGGGGCGGGGCTTAAGCTGCGGCGCGCATCTCGGGCACGTGCGGCGGGGCTTGCGCGCATGGGTGTGGCCGGCACCGGGCTGGGGACTGGGGCTCAGTTCGGGACGGAGCCGCTCATCCCTCTCCTCGTGGTCCCGCGTTCCCTGTCGCCCGCAGGTCACCCACGTCCAGCCCCACGCCGCAGCGCCGAGCCCCCGCCGTACCCCCAGCCCGGCCCGGGTCGCGGGGCCCTGCTCCTGGGCCTCCGCCTGCTGGATCCGCCCTGGGGGGGGCGCCCCCCGTGCCCTCCAGGCCGGGGGCTTCCCCTGATCCGTTCGGCCCTCCCCCCCAGGTGCCCTCGCGCCCCAACCGCGCCCCTCCTGGGGTCCCCAGGTGAGTAGGGGCTGAATGGGCGGGAGAGCCAACGGGGGGGCGTGGCCGGGAGGGGGACCAGGCCGCGGGAGTATCTGCCCTGGCCTCCGGAGCTGCCCCTCTGCATCCAGGGCACTCGGACTGTGGGTGCCAGAGCCACGCGAGGTGTGGCCAGGGGCTGGCGGAGCCTGCCCCAGGGAGCGCTGAGTCCGAAGGTGGTCGTTTCTGGGGAGGGGGCTGTGGGGCTCATCCCACCTGCCCCCCTCTTTCCAGCACTTGCATGGCGCTTCCCTCCTTTTCCACCCCTCTCTCTCTCTCTCTCTCTCCCCCCAACGTGGCATCCCTCCTCCTTTCCCCTTCTGGCCTCTCCATCTCCAGCCCGTCCTCTGCTTCTCTCTCCCAGCCCTAGTGAGCCTCCCTCAGGTCTGAGAGCCTGAACCCAGATCCTATCCAGATGTGCAGGCTTGGCCCACTTACACTCAGGCCACCCTTATGTCCCCCCTTCCCAGTCCCGACTCTTCTGAGCTGTCCCACGTGGGGAATCTGGCCTCTAGCCCACAGGAACAGAGGCCAGGTGTGACTGTATGACCAGCAAGGTGTGTGATGTGTGTGTGGGCGTGCACACGGGTGTGAGAGAGTGAGAGTGGCACCCAGGCATGGGGCAGGACATGGGGCAGCTGAGGAAAGAGTCTGGAGCCATCGGGTGATGTGATGTCTTTCTTCCTTCACCCTGCCTCTGACCCTACCTGGCCTCGACCGGCACGTGGGGGTGAAGGCTGCCCTATTCCCAGAGATTTCCAGGAAAAGGATTCTACTTCACCACTTGGCTTTGCCTTCTTGATCCATGCCCCTTTCCAGGGAAGCTCTCTGATCTCTAACTCAGTCTGCCCTGTTCCCACTGGCCATATTCTCTGAGGATGAACACATCAGACCAATGACATCCACTTATGTTTCCAGATGGCTGGAGGGTAGGGCCATTGGGCTAGCCTCCATGAACCCAGAATGAAGCAGTGACATGATGACCAAAGCAGATGGGGTAAAGCAGGCAGCATGGCACTGGTCAAGAGCACTGGACTGGAGTCCAGAGGTTCTGGTTTGCCCCCGGAACTTTAGGCAAGTCACTTTCCCTTCCAGGGCCTCGGTTTCCTTTCTACCAAATGATATCTAACATTCTGCCTTTCTCCGGAGACAGTGGCTGTAGGGATGCCGCACTGGCTGCACATGTGGCTCTAGGAGCACTTGGCTAACTTCTAACATGAGTTCAGATTCCTAAGGGCATTCGACATGCCCAGGTCTGTGCTGAGATGTGACATGTGGGAACCATAAGATTTGGAACCTGCTCTAACACCAATTCTTGCTAACACACGGGAATCATTTGGCAAGTCATGACCCTGCCTGAGAGAAGAGAGCTGTCTGGGGAGCTTCCAGGCAGCTTGACTTCACTGAAGTCCGGGGGCTGATTGAGATAAAGCTCAGGTGGTGGGGAGCTGGCGGGGGAAGGGAGGGATGCTGGCGTTTGGATAGGGAGCGGCAGTGTGAGCAGAGGTTTCATATGAGATATATTGAGGAGGAGAGCCTCTGGCCAGAGCAGAATGCAGATAGGATGAGGAAGGATAAGAAAAGATGGCCCTGGGTATGGGGGCAGGTTGGAGAACCTTCAGCGTTCCTAAAAGGGTTTGGCTTGTTGGGACTTAATACTGTGGGTAGTAGGGAGCCATGAAAGGCTCTTGGGTGGAGAAATGACAGCTGGACCCTAAAAAGGCAAGACTGGTCCCTTATGGAGCATTGTGGGTGGTCCTTCTGAGCTCACCAGTCAGGAGTGTGCAGGGAGCTGGTGCAAATGCCTCCTATGTGCGGGCGAGCTTCTGTGTTGTCACTCAGCCCACGCGTGTGCTTCAGTGTGCCGAGTGGCTGCATGCCCCGGATCCATGCTGCACGTGCTGGCCAGTGAGGGTGTGGCGCAGTGGGAGGGAGGAGGTGTATGCGAGTTGTTTGTGGGCATGTGTGTCAATGTGTGCATGCGGGGCCTTGGGCCTCATAGCATGTGTGTGCACGCCCGGGCGTGTGCGTGTGCGTGTCTCCCACCCCCAGCCTTCCCCGCCCCTGCGTGTGAACTGCCATGTTGATTTCGTGCTGTCTTTCAGAATCACTATCAGTGACCCCTGAGGAGCGTCAGCCATGGTAGGTACATACATGCCTCTCCGCCTGCTGCATGAACAGTGTGTCTGCCCCCTGCTGCACCAGCTCCACAATGTGGGGCATACCTCGGACCGCAGAGTCAGGCTCCCTTTCCTCTCCCTTCTGCAGTTCCAGACTTACTCTCTCCCCCTTCTGACCTTGTGCCAGCTGCCTCTCTCACCTCCCTTCTCAGCCAGCCTCAGGACTCAGTGCCACCACTCAAGACCTCATGGCTGAGCCTAGCCTGGAGAGCTCTTGGGACAGGCTCCGCGCCCAAGCTGGCAGACCTGGGTGTGCCCTGGAGCCATCAGAGAGGGCAGAGAGCTCATGGTTTCTGGGGTAGGGCAGGGAGTGTGGAGGGGGTTGTGCAGGGGGGCTGGGCCCTGGCAGCCACAGCCCTTGGAACTGCAGCCTGGGGGGTGCCACATTGTTCCCCGATCTGAGCCATGCCGCTGCAGCAGAGCAGCCGCCTCCCAGCCTGGGAACTTTGGGAACCAAATCCGGCCTAGGGCAGAGGAGGTCAGCATCCCCCCTCCTCTCTTGCCAGCAGTTGAGCAGTGATCAGGGGCAAAGGCTCTGGTTTGATGAATTCTGAAAGCCTGAAACGGATCCTGTCCACCCCAGCAGCCCGGAGCCCGCCTCACGGGAGCAGCAGGGTCCCACAGCCCCTCCCACTGCCTCCTTAGTACTGTCAAACTTGCTAGTGCACGACTGAAGGTGGCAGCCTTGGCCCTGGGGGAAGCTCCCTAGCCAGCCCACGGGCTCATGGGCCTGGGCCTGTTGTCCCTAGGGCTGACCTACACTTTTCAGCCAAGGGGACAGCTGTGTCTGCTGACCTGGGCAAGTCAGCTCTGAGATCCCCCGGCTGGGCCGCAAAACTCACCCGTGAATCCGCCTGCCCCTCTGCCCCTGCCTGACTCTTGCTCTTCTGCTTTTCCCCAGCAGGAAGGGCCCAGCCTCACCTACGCGACCTGTGGTCCCTCGGCCAGCCGAGGCCCCCCTCTTAGACTTATAAGCCTGTGGCCTCTGGCGTCCAGCTACTTGCCCTCCTTGCCTCCCCAGGGTCCCTCCAGGACTCTGGGCTTGCTGCCCACCCAGAGGGGCCTGCAGTGCTCCCTCCAGCCATCCTGTTAGCTTTGCCCTCCTGGCTCAGTGTTCTTCCACCTGTTTTTCTCCATCAGGCCTGGTGGCTATTGTACAGGGCTCATGGCTCCCTTTTCCCTAAGGCTAGGGGTGGCCCTGGGCCAGTGGGTTGAAAGACAGTGGGGCCAGAGAAGAGGGTAGGCAGAGGGGGCCGTGAGCGTGTCTGGAGCCGTGGGTGCCCTGCCTGGTGGTGTGTGTGAGACCAGAGTGTGTGGCAGGGGGAGGGCCACCCTCCTCCACCTCAGACCCCGGGGAGGCTATGGTCCCACATCTCCAGCTCCTCCCTTCCACCTTCCCTCTCTCCTCTCCTCCATTCCAGAGCCCTTGCCACACCCTCCGCTGCATCTGCCCCCACTGCCCTCCCCTCCTACCCTGGCGGCTTGGCTGCCCTCGCCTTACCAGCTCTCTCCCTCCTTCTCTCTCCCATTCTCTCTGCTTTCTCTCCAACTGCCAGCCGATCGGGTCAGGCAAGTCCGTCCCGTCCTGAGAGCCCCAGGCCCCCCTTCGACCTCTAACCAGATCCCTCCTATTCCTCGGAGACCTCCCTTTCCAAGCCTGCCTGGATGGCTGTTCTGTGACTTGACAGTGGCTCCCCAGCCCCAAAACTTCCCCTCATCTGTGACTTAGTCCGCTGTAGTGGTGAGCTGACATATCCAGGCGTGACGCTGGTGAAAACTTGTGCCCTCTCTGGTATTGCTCCTGCCTTGTCCTATAAATATCTATAAATACTCAAATATATACGTACACACATACGTCCCCACAGCCTCACCTCTAGTGGTGGGAATCCATCACCACGCTGTCCCTGAGTCTTGTGGCCCAGCGACAAGGGAACATTGTCACCCTGACATCCCCCTTCAGTGTGCCACCTCCAGTGAGCCTCTATCATGCCAGCCTGTGGACAGCCAGCCCCCTCTGCCACCTTCCCATCTCTCCCCCTTTGAGCGCAGGGGTGCTGTGCTGGCAGCTGTGTGGTTCTCTGACCACTACCAATCTTGCTGTCTCTTGGCTGAGAATAAAACCCATTTCTGGACAATGGGGAACAGCGTGTCCTCTGCTGGCTTGTGTTCTCTGTGGCGCTCAGGAGATGAAGATATACATTGGGACGTAGGGGTGGGTAAGGGCCTGGCCATGGTTAGGATGCTATAAATAGAGGTGGGAAAAGACCCCATCCTTTCCAAGGCCTCCTGGGAAAGCACCTGGAGGTTAGCTGGTCCTCACCCCCTGAACCTGTTCCGGCCGCTAGAGGGCAGGTACACCGACTCGGCCCGGAGGAAGGATGTGGGGCGTGGTGGGCACTGCGGAGCGGCAGGACAGGGGGGCCAGATGCGGATGGCGAAATGGAGAACGCCTGGGCTGGAAGTCAGCACTCTGAAGCCAGCACCCTGCTTTCCCCTCCCCAGGGCTAGATCAGGCTTCTGAGCCTGGCCATCAGGTCAGGACTGCCCCTGAGGGCCCTGGAAGGCCCCCTGGAATGCCCCAGGCGTCACCAAGCAGTCAGTGTGCAGGTGTCAGGCCTGGAAGACCTAGGCCAGCGCCCTTGGACAGGCTCAGATACGCCCGGGCGTCACGCAGCCAGAAGCCTGCCCTCTGCTGGCAGGACCCGCTCGGTGCGCAGTGCCCACAGCTCAGGCCCCAAGCCCTGTGGTGGACGCGGACCTAACTGCGAGGCCACGCAATATGGCTAAATCCATTTATTCCGAAATAAAAAGCGACACAGGAGTCGAATCACGCAGGCATAACCCCGTCCCCGCCTCCTTCTTCTGTTCTATGCTATCAATAAATAAGTTTCTCCATCCCCAAATATTTAATAGACCCTTCTCCTCATTTGCCACCTCCAACCTCAACTATGATACAGGGGGCTGCCCCACTCCCAAATATACAAAATGGTACACAGATACAGTATGTACACGGGGGGGGAGCTCTGCCCTTGACTGGCCTCGGTTTACCCTAGCTGTCCCCAGGCCTGTGAGAGTGCCATCCAGTTGTGAAGCTGGGCAAGAGGGGGCACTTGGGCCCCAAAGTACCTCTGAATAGAGGATGCCTGAGCCCCTCTGAATGGAGGGCTGCTCGGTGGGGGTGAGGAGGCCAACTGAGGAGCCCCTGCTCCCCGAGAAAGGCAGCCTCCTAAATAACTATATTTGCTGAGCCTCTGGCTCTTTGCTCTTCCGGAACTATTAGTAGTCCAGAGATAAGACAGCCCTAGCAAGGTGGCAAGGGGTCTGCACCTAACTGTCTCCCCCCATTAGGGTGTTCAGCATACCCCTTCTCAGGAGTCCTATTTTACTTATCTAGGGATAAACGGGTGACTGGGAAAGAGAGGCCAGGATGGTGGGGGGTGACAAGGTGGGAGCAGAGCCCCGGCCCCATTCCTATGGGCTCTGCCGGCTGGCAGCAGGCTATTAGACCACCATGATCTTCACCTCATCGTTGTCATCGGCCCGATAGAAGAAGGGGATGCAGGGGCTGCTGCCTAAGCCTGGATGGTCCTGGGGGTTCTGGATCTCACGCAGCAGCCGTATGATCTGCTGTGCAGTGGGATTCTCAGGCAGGGCCTCTCCCTGGGCAGGCTCCCCGTTGTCGGAGAGGCTCACCTCCCGGAGGTCTTTGGAAAGAGAAAGGCAGACGTCTGGAGTGATGTGTGGGCTCTCCCCACCCGGCCCAGCCTCCCACCCTCCCCAAGAGCTCTACTCACCACCCGGGCTGTCGGCCATGTCCAGCTCCTGAGGGGCTGGGGGTGTACTGGGCTCACCAGCCGGGTTCTGGGTAGCAGCCAGGAACTTGCCATACCATTCATTCCGCTCGCCCACTAGGCGTAGCACCAGCTCCTGCAGCTCCAGCAGCTTCACCTGCGGGGGGAGGCACTCAGTGTCTCCACTCCCACCCCCGCCCCCAGAGAAGATCCGGGGCCCTACCTTCATGTCCTCCTTGTCCTGAGCCAGCCGGCTGATGTACTCCTCCTTCTCCCGGTGCCGCTCCTTCAGCACTGCCCTCTGATTCTGGTAAAGGGCAATGTACTCTCCTGCGGGAGGGAGGGGCAGGGGGACAGGGCTCAGAAGCCGGGCTCCCGGGATCCTCGGCACTGCCCCTGACCACCCGGCCTGCCAGCTCACCGATTGTGTCTGTCTCTCCAGACAGCTGGATGCAGCGGTGCTCCAGCTCTTCCACCCGCTCCTTCAGATCCACTTTCTCCTGCATGAGCTCTGTAAAGCGGCTCTGCAGCCCAAGCGCAGGGGTGGGGCTCAGCAATGACCTGCCCTGGCCACCCCAACCCTTCCTGAGCCACGTCAGGGGAGGCTCGCTCACCTGCAGCTTGTCCATGGCCAGCTGGAGGGCCTGGTGAGTCTCTGCAGGCACACTGTTGCCGCCGGTCCCAGGGGCTGGGGCCTCCCTGTCCAGCTCGTGCTGAGTAGGAGCCACCAGGTGAGCCAGGCGTTGGCACTGCTGCTTCTGCGCCTTCAGCTGCCGGCGCAGCCACACCTGTTCTTCCTCAGCACTGGCCAAAGCCGAGTTAAAAAATGCCACCTGTGCGCGAGAGATTGCATACGTGTACTGGTGGGCAAATCCTCAGGATGGGAGGAGCGGGCAGAGAAGAGCTCCCTCTCTCGGGACCTCAGTGGGCACCTGTGGCTCAAGGCAGGCATGATGCCTACCACCAGCTCTGAGGGGAGGTTGGGGGTCAAGAGAAGTCAGAGGGGGGGAAACCAAGAGGTTAGAAAGATATCCGGGAGGGACAACAGAGGGGGGCAGGCGGGTGTGACGAGGAAGGGGCAGGGATGTAGCTCACCATGGCCTCTCGGCCATCGAGGTCCTCCGGCAGGCTCAGCTTTGGCTGGGGAGCCTCCTCGTCCTTCTCATTGTCCAGTCCCTCTCCTGTCAGGGGCAGCCAGAGAGCCTCAGACAGTAACAAAGGCAGAGGAGTGGCCCCGGAAGAAAGCCTGGGGCCCAGCTCTGCCCTGCCTCACTGTGCAGCCCTGGGCCAGCCAGTCCCCACAGGAAAAGGGTTCGCCATTCTAAACTCAATTCTGTGCTGCCCCAAGTCGCCCCCCTCCTTGGCTCTGCCCTCTCCCTCTGGACAGTCCCATTTACCTTCCCCAGGCATAGCCAAGAGGCTCAGTTGGGCCTGCAGCTGCTGGTTCTGCTGGTTGGCAGCTTCCAGGCGCTCCTAAGGGGCCAAGAAAAGAGTGGGAAAGGGACACAGGTTGCAGGTCTCCCAGGCAGGGGCCCAGCACTGACTTCCTCCTCACCTGGGTCTCCTGCAACTCCTGGCGGGCCATCTCGACCGCCACCTTGCCCTGAACTTCCTGGTGCTGTAGCTGGTCCAAAAGCTGGGTGTGCAGCAGGACCTGCTTGTGCAGCCCCTCCTTCTCGGAGGCCAGCTGCTGGTAGGCAGCCACATGCTGCTGGCAGGTGACCGCATACTGCTGCAGGTGGCTTGCATACTGGTCCCGCTGCTCCTGGAGACTCTGAGCCTCTTGGCTCTTCAGCTCCACCTGCAGGAAGACCCTGCAAGTGAGGGCACGTGGCGGCTGAATCCCAGACTCCGAGCCCACAGAGCGGCAGGGAGGTGCAACGGACTCCTCGCCCTGTGGCAGGCACTGCAAGGCTCTGCTGCCTGCCCAGGCCCCTGGCTTCTTCACTCCAGGGTCTCTGTGACTGCCTCCCTTGCCCAGAGTACCATGCCTCCTTTACTCGGCCTCACATCTCCTAACAACCTAAGAAAAGCAGAGAGTGCCAACCAACACCTATTAAATGGACACCAAATGCCTAATACTTTACATGCATAATTCTCATTTAATCTTCAACACCTCTTATGAGGAAAATGCTTATCTCCTTTCTAAGTGAAGAACATGAGGCTCAGAGATGAGAGGTGAATAGTGGCCAGGGAAGCTGAGGTCAGAACCCAGAGCTAAATCCAGAGTCAGCTATCACACACCATCTCTCTCCCTCCAATTAGAGGCTTGATGCCTCTAGTGGAGATGATGACGTCTGGGCCCAGGGCTGGCCACCTCTTACAGTCAGAGAGCCGGGAGCAGCAAGTACTCACAGGCTCTGAAGGACCCTGTGTCTGGAGTCACGTGTGTCCCCTGGCGGGAGCTACCTCTGCCCCAGCTGCGCACCTCGGTCCCCTGAGGCGAGCGTCTGTCCCCTAGCCCTTCTCCACCTGGGCAGGGCTCACCGTCTCCTTCAGGTCCCCCAGCTTCTCCTGCAGCTGGCCCAGCTTCTTGGCCAGCTCCTTTTTGACATGCTGCTCCGCCTGCAGTGCACTGGTAATCTCCATGTTCTCATTGGTCTGGACAGAGGAAAGCAATCGGTGGCTACCCAATGTGGCTGGAGACCCCAGAACTGGGTGTCTGCCTCCCACAGCTCAGGGAAGGGTGGAGGCAGGCAGGAAAACCCATTGCCTTCCCCAACATTCATCTGCGCCAAGTTCTCTGGTTCACAGGCTGCCTTCATTGGCCCCATTTCACGGAAGGTTTGTACCACCCCATTTTACAGGTGGGAAAACAAAGGCCCAGGGGGGCTAATAACCGTCTCGCCCCGCACCAGAGGGCAAGCCAGCCAGGTTGGGCTGCGCACCAGCCTGACGAAGCCGTTCTGCAGCTCGGCCAGCTGCTCCTTGAGCTCGCGGTTCTGGGCGAGCGCGCGGCTGATGGTGGTGCGGTCGCTGTGCATGCTCTCCAGGATCTGCCTGCGCTCCTCCGCCTGCTCCCCCCAGCACTCGGCTGCCCGCTCGAGCTCCAGCAGCCGCTGCTCCTGCTCTCGATTCAGGCGACTCAAACCGTCATTGTCTTGCACCTGAGCCCGCAGCCGCTCTGCCAGGCTTTCCAGTTCCTCCTTTAACTTCTTGGCCTCCACTTGCAGCTGCTGTTCCACCTCTGAGGGCCCTGCTGGGGGCTCTGGGGCCGGGGGAACAGCTGAGAAGGGGAGCACAGAGTAAGGGCCTCTCTCCTCTGTAGTCATGGAAAACCCCCTTCTTGGTCCATTGCTTCTAACTCAGCCTCCGCACCCCAAATTTTGGCTTCCTGGCTAATAATTCCTCACACTCATTCGATGCCCAATCTTACAGGATACTTTCAAACAAACTTCTTTTCATTCTTCCACGAGACAACTCTGAGTCACTGACAGTGGGCACCCTACCCAAGACTTGCCAATCCCTCGTACAGCCCTTTTTCCCTTAGCCACAGAGCTCTTCCATCCACCCACCTCCCTGGGGCATTCAAAGCCCCTCTCAACAGCCCCCTGACATCAGGCCTGCTTCCAGACCATTCCAGCCCCCGCTTACCTATCTGGCTCCTCAGTTCAGCGAGGCTGGCCTCCAGCTCCTGCACCTGACTCGTTCTGTGCTCTTTCTCCTCCCTCAACTTGTTCATCTGACCAAGCAGACAGGGAGGAGCATGTGGAGGGAGGGGATAGAGGAACGGCCAGGTGACCACCCCACTCTGCCTCCCACCTACACACACCCACCTCTGGCTGCGCCCAGCAAGGGTTATGAATTCCATTTTGCAGATGCCCAGAAAGATCGAGTGACCTACCTAAGGGCCCGAGGTCGCGTCTTACCTGCTCAGACATCTGCTGCATCCTCTGTCGCCAAACAGCACCCTCCTCTTTCAGATTCTCTATGTACTGGTCTCTCTCCATCTGCAGTTGTTGCAGCAAGTCCTTCAGCTGCAAGAATGGGTACAGAAGTTAGCAGAGGCTGTCACTGGACCTCACCACTCTTGGTCACCTGGGGTCATGCTCCTTCCATGGCCCCCCTCTGCAGAGCCTCACCTGCCCCACATGTGTTTCCAGCTGTGCCCGCTCTTCCAGGGCCTGCTGTAACTGCTGGTTGCTATCAGGAGTTTCAGGTTGATTAGAAAACTGGATGGTGAGAAACAAGGAGGTTAGATCTGGGGAGCCCAGGCTGCTGCATGGAGTGCCCCACAAACACATGTGAGCTAGGATCCATGCACAACTCAGGAGCTAGAGAGAGTTAGAGCCTCATATTGTTAGTACCATGTCCACAGGCTTTATTTTTACTAAACACTCATTGTAAATTCAAACAGCAAGTGTTCAAAGGCCTCCCAACCTTTCCTCTAGCTCCCCAATCCCACTAATCTGGTGTGCATCCTTGCAGACCCTTTTCTATACACATGCAAACATATTTAATGAATATACATTACAACTGTCTTGGGGTGACAGGCTGCATGAGAAACAGCTGAAGGAGCTAGGGCTGTTTAGCTCAGAACAGATCTTAGGCAGGACAGGGAAACCCACACACCCCACCTTTCGAAATATCTGGAGGTCATTCCTGGGAAAGAGACTTTTCCTACGGTGACCCCAGTGGAAAGGAGTAACACGAGGCAGTGCAAAGGGACCCGGAAGAGAAGAGGCTCTTGGACCCAGGCATCCTGACTACCCAGTGGCGTGGCCCCCAAGAGGAAGTAAACAACTCATGGGCTAGCTTTATAACTATCATCTGTTTACAACCAGGACTTCAAAAAGTAAAAATGAAAAAGTTCTATCTCTGAGGGTCTGATTCCATAGGCTTGGGAAAGGGCCCCAATCTGCAGACTTGTATCAATCTCTTGAGGATCCCACGGCAAGACCAGAACAAGGATCCAGATTTCCAAGCCCCTGGCTGGAGGCCACCACAGTGCTCCCTGGAGGGCCTGGGCCCAGCTGGAGGGGGCCCACACTCACTGGCTCAGCCCCTCACCTGTTGCAGCAGGAGCTCTGACATCTCCAGCTTCTTCTGCAGCTGCTCCATCCCGAGCTGCACAGCCGCCTTCTCCGACACCACGACCTGAAGCTTCTCCTCCAGTTCTGAGTTCTGCTGCTTCAGGTCCTCATTGCTTTTGCTATGGCCAGAGGCAAAGGAGAAAGGCATGAATAAAACACAGAGGGGACCGCTCATCAACCTATACCCTCACCACAGAACCACACCACGGTGCTGTAGGAAGGGATCCCAGGATCAAATGTCACAGGTGGCAGGCCAGAGGGCGGACACAGGTTGCCTGAGACCCCAGCAGGAGTTGATGGCACAACCAGAGCCTGGCCCTGCACGTGTCTGAACCTGCACGGGCTCCTCGCCATGCTCACTTGGACGCCTCCCATTTCCCGGGCCCCAGCCCTCCCCCGCCCTTCCCCAGCCTACTTGTTCTTGTACAACTCCAGCTTGAGGGCATCCCGTGCTTTGGTTAATTCCTTGTTGTACTGCAAATACAGAAAGGCGGTGTCAGGGCCGGGCAGGGAGAAGGTGCAGCTGGCAGACTAACAGGAGCAATGGTTAACCACCCCACAGCACCACTGTCCCACTGGGTCATTCTTCCCATTGTTCCCAAGTATTTCCAAGCCCATGCTCTCATCTGCTTTTAATGAATTAGAACTCAGGAAGGGTGGAAGAGACAGGTAGGGCAGTCTAATTCACAGCTGCCTACCGGAGGCCCAGAGATGGCAGAGAACACTGCTACCATTATTACTACCATCACCATCACTTGTAAAACTTTACTGAGCACTTTCCCAGGCACCTTGCTAACAGCCCTATGTAACCCTCACTATCAGCATCTGAGAGAGTCAGTTACTGTTATTATTTCCATTTGACCAATGAACAAGGAGTATTAGAGTTTAAGTCACTTGCCTAAAACCACTTAATCAGAGTTGGGATTGAACAACCAGATCTGATTCTTTAGCCACATTTTCTCCCTGGGGTAGGGGCACCCTGGGAGGGGGGAAGTGAAATTCGTACTGTAACCTTTTGGTCATTTTGTGAAAAGATGACATTCACAGTTCCAAACTCAGAAGGTACAGAGGAGACCTGTCTCCCAGCCACCCTGCTCCTCTCCCTGGGTTGTGAATCCTGTCAGACACACAGTATCACACACACACACTTGTCCCCAGTTTCTACACAAGTGGTAACACATAAAACATACTATGCTCATTTTATGCCTTCGCAGCCCAAACTCGTAGCACTCAGCCGAGGCCCACAGCCAGGGGAGGGCTGGGCTGGGACTCGGGCCACAGGCCCTGCATCCAGTGCTCCCTCTGGACATCAGCCTCCCAGCCACACGCCCATGGCAACCAACTCGTCCCCAGGTCGCTTCCAGCACATGTGCAACTTGAAAGCAGTGGGACATGGCCCTTGCTGCCTTCCGGGGGGCAGGATGCCCCACCCCGCAGAGGGGTCTCTGAGCTCACTCCCTTGGGGGAGGCGGAGCCTCTGGGAGACGGCACGCTGCTGGCCTCACCCTGTCCGCCTGCTTCTGCTGCCTAGACACGGCAGACAGTGTCCGCTCCAGCTCTCCCACGCGCTGGCGGGAAGACTGCAGGCGACTGGCGAGATCCTCCGACTCCCCTGGAATGACACAGTTCAAAGTGGGGCCCCAAGAAGGAATCCCACCAAAGGCCTGCCTGGGTGCCTGGCAGGGGGATGAAAGGGCATCTGGCCCCCACCTGCTTTCTGCCGGGCAGCCTGCTGGGTGTGGGCCAGGGCTGTCTGTAGTTCAGTCTTCTCAGACACGAGAATCCCTATAGTCTGGATATGAACCTGTGGGAGAAAAGTCAGACAAAGGCTGAAGAGTCGGAAAAGGAACGTCTCCCAGCGGCACGCAGAGCCCCGCACGGCCCGCTCACCTGCAGCTGCTCTCTCAGAGCCCCTTGCTCCTTCGCACGCTTTTGCTCACACTCCTTCTTCTCCTGGAGAGAGAGAAGGAACATTTCTTCCTGGGAGGAGGCAAAGATGACACAGCAAAGGACATGCCCCCAGGAGGCCACCACTGGCTCAGGACAGGCCCACTCATGAGACCAGATTATGGGCGAAGGGGCTAAAAAGAGGGGAGAGGAGAGACCCCTTTACTGCTCCAGGCTGGGAGCAGGCAAGACAAGAATGGGCCTCGCCACGTGAATCCTCCCCATCAGCCATGGAGCAAGGAGACAAGGACATCACATCACCTTTTCTAGTTGCTCCAGTGTGTCTTGGTTCTGCTGTTTCTGTGGAGAGAGTCAGAGGAAGGTGACTGAGACCGCGCTCCCCAGACTGAGGGGGAGGAATG
Source organism: Manis javanica (assembly GCF_040802235.1). NCBI lineage: Eukaryota > Metazoa > Chordata > Mammalia > Pholidota > Manidae > Manis > Manis javanica. The sequence goes on along the minus strand of NC_133157.1, from coordinate 7,136,686 downwards.
CACGGGGGACAGGAAGGGGTCTTAAAGGGAAAGTGTGTGGGGACATGAGCAGATAAACGCTCCTCAGGCTTCCAAGGAGAGAGACTGGGTCTCGGGTGGTTTTGCTCACAGCTACAGAAGGGAGAGTGTGGACCCAGATGCCCAGGAGAGAACGACATCACGCCTCTAGACATGCAGCCTGAGAAGGCAAAGACTGCCCTTCCGGCAGCTGGTGATTTGGAAGAGGGCATTCACTCAGTATTTTCTGAGCACATACTACAGGCCAAGTTCTGCTCTTAATAGCAGTGATGTAGGAATGAAAAGGACCTTTAAGATCTTGGCTTTTTGTTGCCAACAGGGACCTTGGACACCCTGTAATTCTACCTCCTTAGAAACTGAAGCCCAGGAGTGATTGACCAAGATTAAAGACAGAGCAAGCGAGGGGCTAAGTCAGGGCCGGTACACACCAGTCAAGCTAGTGCATCCTCTAGAGGCAACAGGCCCAGGGCAAGCGGGGGAAAGACTCAAGCAGGAGAGCGGAGGGCAGCAAAGAGGGCAGCCACAGAAAAGGCCATGCTGCATGCTTCATGCACAGGGTCCTTCCAGCTGAGACCTAGCCCCCCGGCACCCCTATCTCCCTTGGCACCGGGGCCCCCAGCCCCTTTCTTCAGAGCCCCAAGGGGAAACTGGAGCAGCGTAGAATCAGGGAACCCCACTGGACTCTTACCAATTCCTCTATCTTGCTACTGAGTTGTTTGTTTGTTAGATTGCTGGACTCCAGGGCTACCGCTAGCTCTTGGTACCGGCTCTGAGGCGCATGCAGAGAGGAGGAGTCGGAGGGGGGTGGGTGAGGGAAAGCAGAGAGAGCGATCATTAGGGCTGGGGGCTGCTGGGCTGTCCTGGTGGCAGCGGGGTACCCAGACCCCGCTGTGGGAGGAGGTGGAGGGGCTGGCCTGCAGGCTCACTGGGCCTGGGTCTAGGCCACTTACCTCCAGGTCCTTTATGTTAACAGAAGATGCTAGGCCCTCCCCATTGATGTAGGATGTGGACTAGGAGAGATGAAAGGGCTCACATGGAGATGCTATCTGACCCCCAACGCTGAAGCCTCTGACTCCCTGTCTTCCCCACCAACTGGCTCCCTCCTCCCATAACCCCTTGCGTCAGCTCCTCCTGGTTCTTCCCTCTCCCTCCCCAGCCCTCCCCATCAGTTCTCAGCCTGTGCGTTCTGCAGCAGGGTAAAATGAGGTAGCCAATCTCGCCATCCAACCACTGCCTCTGGAGCTCCAGAGAGGATGTGACCAGTGACACATTACCCACCGAGCGAGCTAGTGATCCCCGGAGCTTCCCTCCCTCTTGGGAATCTCTACCTCACTTTCTATCATATTTTCCTTCCCCCCTACCCTCCTGTGGCCTATGGTTTCTGGGGTACCTCCGACACAAGACCGTTGAGCTGCTGAGAAAGCTGTCGCAGGCTCTCGGTAGATGAAAAAGACCTGGGAATGAGCATAGGCATCATAAGTGCAGGGGGCTGGATGGAGAAGAGGGGCTCACGGGCAGTGGCCTGCCCCGACTCCCTCAGCCTAGGGACTGCTGCCCCATAGGAGATACTCACTTGCATTCATCCATTAGAGAAGGACCATTTTCAGCATCATAGTTCTGTTTGGGAAGAAACACATGAGGTGGTCATTTGTTTCCAATAAGAACCACCCAGAGGTGAGTGAGCCAAGCTCATTACAACAACTTTCCATCTTCCCGAACCTTAAGGGAAAAAAAATCTGGTCTTGCACCGCCCCCCACCCCCATCCCAGTCCTTGGAAAGTGCATGCGGCTCTTGGAACCAAGCTACCTGCAGAAAGGGGAAGAGGATCCATAGTAAGCACAGCCCTCTGGGAAGGAGGAGGGGGAGAGCATATAGTGGGGCATGGGCACAAGGAGGCACAAACCTGAGTTGACGCCATGCTAGTGACACAAGGGAGACTAGCACTGGGGGAAGGGACATCACCAGGTGGTATGGCATCGCCAGCAGTTGGTAAAGCAGGAGTGGTGAGGTCTTTGGGCGCCTGCCACAGAATAGAGCAGGCGGTTAGGCGACCATGCAGGGAAGAACGTGCCTCTCTGCCATGGGTGCAGGGGTGCACAGCGGGTAGGACAGGTGTTGCTGCAGTCAGTGACAGTCTCATGCTAGGAGCCACTCTGGGGTGTGGCCCTGGTGGCCCAGGCCTTGGGCCACTCTGCAGCCTGCCGGACGGCCAACACTCAAAGCAGGGACTACATGGCATCCTTTGCGAACATGGGGGCCTCATTCTGCCTGGAGCTCAGCAAAAGACAGTCCTCGGTTCTGACTTGAGGCAGCCACAGCGGGTGGAAGGAAGGTGCGCCAAGTCAGGGAGAAGTCAGACACTGTCCTTCCAGAAAGCCAGTCTGTGCCTCAGACGGAGCCTCGCCCGGAGCCCTGGCTGTGTGTTGGGGATGACAGCGGGGCCCTTGGCCTCCTTCTTCTCTCTCCTTCCATCCGGCTTCCCCCCAGCCGCCGGCTGTGTTTGCCTGACTCAGACCTTTCTGGGAAAGAAGCTGCCCAACTAGAGGCCTCTCCCTGCTGCTGGTGGCAAAAAGAAAACCATGGCCACTTCCCACACCCCAACCTCTGAGCTCCAAAACACCTACCCAACCAAGAAACAACTGGCGGAACCAGAGGTAAGATGTCTACCCTTTGACTCTCAGAGTCCTGGAGAATGGAGAAGAATCCTAGGACCGAGGACCGGGAACCATGGAGAAGACACTCCCTGTTCCCTACTGGACTCACTTGCTTAACCAGAGCCCACCCTGCCTGTCTCCATACTCAGGCCTGACACTCAGTCTAAGCCTCTAGCTCTAGAGACCTAATGTCCAACAGGCCAGATGGGCAGACATGGGGAGGATGGCTCACAAGCTGAAGCCTGGCGAGGGAAGAGCCGCAGGGAGCCAGGGCCTGGCCCACGGAGCTGGGTCTGAGAGGAAGAGGCTGCACCTCTTGGGGGAAGGGGCCGCCTGCTCTCTAGACCCCTCAACCCTCGCCTCTGAACACCCAAATTACTGCCTTCCTTAGAACAAGTGCCACAGAACCTGAGTAGCTGAGCCTGAATGAAGCTGTTCACGTTTACTGCCCATGCTGTGACCTTTAGCCCCAGAACCTGGCATTGCCTTGCCAACCTGCACAACAGAAATCTAATAGGTAAGAGCAGGGGTTCAGCAGCTGGCCTGTCATGACACTCTGGGGGAGGTGGGCACTCCTAGCCACGGGTCCTGGCAAGCTCTGAGGATTCCCACTGATCCCTAGCATTAGATACAAGAAAGCTCAGAGGGGGAAAAAAGTATTTTTCAGAAGACTTACTTAAATACACATGACTATTTTGTGAGCAACTCAATTATTTCATAATTTTAAGTCTTTAGCTAAGTATGGGGTTTTAAAAAGCCATTGCCCACTACCTTCAAATGTCCCATTCCATTAAAAATTTATCTTAACTTCTCCATTATTCCCCATTTCTGGAAATGCCATCAGCTCCGCCCATGATACTGCGATCACAGGCTTACATCACTGGAATAGAAAACTCAAGGGGGAAACAGTTATTAATATAGAGAGGACTTCAAAACAACAAGAAGGGAATATGGGGATGCGGATCTTCATTTCCAGAAGAGAGAGATGCAGGCACAGTCTCAGAACCTGGGGCAAAGCTGGCTTCAGAACTCCTCTCGGGCAGCGCTCCCCGCCCAGTGCCGCTCGGCGTCCCGTCTGAGCCATCAAGGTGAGTCACAGCACCTGGACAGACCTGACCGGCGGGCTGTGAGCGGTCCTGACGACTGAAAGGCTCCTAATGCCAGGTAACCAACAGCGCCTACTCCCAGCCCTCTCCCCATGCCCATCTCCAGCAGGACCTGGCCCTGTTTCAACCCCTCCTCTGGCCTGGCAGGAGTCCCCCGAGGAGGGCCCAGTATCACATCCGGAGGTTCCTCTCCCAGCCTGGCTCTCTGCCTCTGTGGAAGGTTTCATAATCTTAGCTGTTACCTGCACCATGCCCTCAGCCTGGGACTCCCATTTCCCCCACTCTCCATGGGAATGTTACCCACCTCTCATCTCCAAACAGCCTTAAATAGCACCCCACCCCCACCCCCAGCCTGGGGTCTCTTTAGAACCAACCTCCCCAGCAGCTAAGTGGAATGTGGTCACATTCTACCTTGCATCCAGTGTACATTTTACCTAGCTCACCTGTTTTCTCCAGCACCTAGCAAAGTGCCTCTGCCATCAAGGGCCCACTGAATCCAGTCAAGAGCCCAGATGGTTTTTCAAAGAGCAGGGAAAAAGCATCCTGCTCACTGAGCTGCTGGGTTAACCCCACGTGCTTTACAGGTAGTTCCTCTGAAAAAAACAAACTTATTCCGTGTAACTGTAATGTAAACTCCCTTTCTCTAAGCCCTATATTACCTACTCTCAAAGCAAAATGGATACATCAACTCAAAACATCACAAACTGCTATCTGGTCTCTCTGTGGGGGACAGGTGCCCAAAGGGCAAGACCCACAGGTCTGCTTTTATTTAATCCTAGTCTGATACACCACTAGGCATTCCAACTTGAGATTCAAAAAGCCCAAATCCCACACACCTGCTCTGGAAACTATTCCCAAATTACCTTAACCTTCAAGGTGTGTCTCACCTTCTCCAAGATGATAAAAGATGTGAGGGAAGGAAAAAAAAAAACAAACCCAATCAACCAAGCAGGTGAAAAAGCAGACATGAACAGGCTGAGGGTTAATGACAGCAACACAAAGTAAGCCCGAGGTGAAGTATCCCCCAAACCAGAGAAGCCTCAGGGGCATGCACAGCTGGGAGAGAGCAAGCCAGAGAGGGCTCTCGGCACTGCCTCACCTTCCACTTGTCCAATGGGGGGAACGCTACCCCATTGGAGCGGTTAAGGTCGGACACCAGCACCTTCAGAATGTCCTGAATCTACAGGAGGCGAAAAAGGAAAACAAGGGCAGGGGGGAGAAAGAGAAAGTGGCTTAGAGAGAGGTACCGGAGTCAAGGAAGGAAGGAAGAGACGGGTTCAGGGAGATGGAATGCTGAAGAAGAGAGAGAAGGGATCAATATCATGGCCTGGGCTGTCCCAACAGCCACTTGCTGCCTCGCCTGGGGCAGAAATCAACATAAAGAGATGGAAAGGTCCCCTGAGTGAGGCAGCCACAGAGTGTAGTCAACCGACCAATGCAGCTCTTTCCTTAATTCGCTCATTAGACCCTCTCCCTCAGGCCCAGGGTGCTGGGGATGAACCCAGCAGGGTTCCAGAACCCCATCTCCATTTAAAAAACCAGACTTCCAAGTAAGGGTTCACCCGAACAAGGGGGGTTCCAGCTAAAAGATAAGTTTGAAAGATACTGATCTGATCCAACAATATCATCTTACAGATGAGAAGACTGAGGGCCAGGGGAGGAAGTGATTTTCCTGAGGTTGCCCAGCAAGCTGGTGGCAAAGATGGACTCAAAACTCCGATCATCTCCTAACCCAAGAGCCCCGGGCTCTGCTTACCACACCCTGGGGCTCTTTTGGTGCTTCCTACAGGAAGCGTGATGGCAAATGGCCTTTTTCATTGCCTGGCTTCCCCTTGATGTTGGAGATGAGGAAAATCACCAGATCAGTAAGTCAAACAGCAACTACCCTTTACTGAATGTTTACCCTGCAGTAGGCCCTGTACTAAGGGACTAATATAAATAAAACAATAATCTCATTTAAACTTCCTAAGTGTAAAACAGTATCACCCTGATACCGATATAGAAACAGAGACCCAAAGAGCTCAAAAATTTGCCCAAAATCATAACCCTAGCAGAGGGTGAGGTAGGATTCAAACCTGTACCTACACTTCTTCCACAATTTTAACCACTACCCTCCACTGCCCCTTGAGCACCCCTATCCCCAGAAGCCTGGCCAGCCCAGACTCACATCCTCAGGCGAGTGACAACCACCAGAAGTGGTGGTCTCAGGGCTACTGCCATATTTAGCCTTCTTTTTCTTCTTAGCTCCTGCAGAAACACCAGAGCTGTTCTTCTGCTGATATTCCCTCAGCTGCAGAAAGGAAAAGCATGAAATTCATGAGAACTATAAGCCCCTATATTCATGGTCCACTTGACAATTTTCAAAATACTCTTATAATCACCATCTGACTTAATGGCACCAGCAAGCCTACAAGTTGTTGTAATTCTCACTTAATATCTGAAGAAAAGCACTGATAATGTGGCTTTGAAAAAAAAAAAGGCAACAGTGGAATTGAAACTCAGTCTTTTGACTCTGAGTTCTGGTGTTGTGCCACGAATCAGCAGCTGCCAGGGAACAAAACCAGAAGAGGTAGAAAATGCACATTTAAGTAATTAGACGTCAGACTCTGTTAGAGGTGTACACAAGTACTTCTCAAGTTTTTACATCAGATACATTCTGATGGCAGAAGGCAGTGAAGGTACATCCCGAGTGAATCTGGGGACATAAGAGGAGGAGGACAGCCCGAGCAGAAAGAAGTCTATTATAATCTCACAAACCATGTACATGTCATCCTAAGTACATTAATATAAAAGGTTTTTCCCTCTCAAAAGAATGAAGCAAAACCCATGCTTCAGTCCCACATTTATCCTGTGGCACTCAGAGCACCCCATGTGGAGATGATTTGAGGATGATTCCCAACTGTGAAGTTTGGTCTCCTGGGGATCAGTTCCACAGAGGATAGGAAGATGTCACTCCAAAGAGCACTGACTGAGGGGCACTCTAGTCCCAGAATCAGAAGTAATTAAATGTGAGGTAGAGAACTCAGATTAAAAATTTGAGTCTGGGGAGTAAGAACCTGGAAGAAAACCAAATAAAACACATTCTCCTCTTGTCACTCAGGGGTGTCAACGTTTGAGATCACTGCTAACGTGCAGGCTTTTTTGGCTGTCAGTGTCTAAGGATGGGGTACAGTCTAGAGTTAAGGGAGACTGATACACCTCCGACCTAGGTCCCATAGTCCCGGGTCCCTTTTAGGCTGTAAATTTGTGCCGCGACCAAAGAAACCAGAATGGGGGTGAAACGAGGTCTGGGTCGTAAGATCAAACACCGGGCTCCCGACGGTAATGACAGTTCCAAGAGGGATTGTGACGTAACTGCATTCCACTCCTCCCTACCGACGCCCGTGCCTCCGCTCCGCGGTGGGGGAGGGGAGCGCAGGGCCAGGACCGAGGTCCTTGGAGACCGGGAGCCCCGAGAGCCCAGGAGGTCCGGTTCTGGACTGCAGGAGGCAAGGGCCGAGCCTGGAAGGCAGGGAGCCCCGGGGGTCACCAACTCAAAGTCACCCGGGAGCGACGGGCGAGGGCGGGGGCTGGGCTGCCGGGGGTGGGGGTGGGGGGCGGGACTGGCTGAGAAGACTTTGCAAGGGGCGCCGAGGGGCGCCGAGGGACTCGCCCTGAGCGCCTCAGGGGCAGCACAGACTCTGGCCACGGCCCGGGTGTCGGAGGAGCCTCGGGCTGAATCAGGGAGTCGCGACCCGGCACGTTTTACCTTTTTCTTGGCCGCGGCCAATCTGCTCTGTCGGGTTTCTTCCGACATCCTGGGACGGGGAGGGGGGAATGGGCGGGGGGGCCACATCACCGCGATCCCGGCAACCACTGCGGAATTGCTTCCGGCAGCCACCGCGCCGCTGTGCAAATGAGCCAGAAAAGGTGGAACCAGGGCGGGTCTAGGAACCAGCGTCGTAGGCGTGGCCTAAGTTATCGCATCCTATTGGCGTATGGGAAGATCAAAGGGAGAGGGCGTGGTCAGAACGCCCTCAGCCAGGAGGACGGGTGCAATGAAAGCTGCGCGTGCAACCGCTGGCCCCGCCCATCTCGGGGCGTAGGGGCGGGGCCTGAGGTCTCAGGGTGCGCGCGCAGCTCACTGCCCGTTCCTGGTCTCCATTGCAGGATTCTAGTTACCTGGAGGACTTGAGAGGCCGCTCTCTCGCCCCCGCCCTGGACTCTCCGGCGCTGCAGACTCCCCCAAGACGGGGGCCCCGGACCCCAGGGCTCAGGAGGTGGGCGAGGAGCGGACGGCAGGGAGAAAGCGCTTCCCTTCAGAGTCCCTTTCCTGACACCCCCTAGCTCTACCTAGACTGTCTCGTCCCGAGGATCACCTCCACAGAACCCCATCCAGTCCTCCGCGCACTCCCCACCCTCATCAGTATCTCCCCTTCCCTGAGGATCCCGGGAGTGGATCTGCCGTCTTCCCACTTGGATCCAGCTCGGCTCTCTGCTTGCTGCTTCCCTCTGCTCCTCCTCCCACACCCCCACAATAAACCGCTTTCCTCCCAGAGCGGACTCTAGGTCCAATCAGCCTTTTTTTCCCCTCGGATGCCTCTCCAGGACTCAACCAGGACCTTCCAAAAGTTTCCGCGGGGCCTTCCGATCCCCTGTGAGTATGCCTGTCCCCTATAGGCCTCCGCCGTGTTAGCCACTGCTGCTAGCAGCCCTCCTCTGCCCTCCTCAGAGCAGCTGACGCGCCCCCAGCCCTCTCCAGGTCCTTCCCCGCTGCGGACCTACCCCAGGTCATTTCGCAGCCCTTGCCCTTCTTACCTTCTGCCCACCAAGCTTCGAAGCAGAAGCTGCCCTGTCCTGCCTTGTCCTTTGTCAGTGATGCCCCCCAGGCTGTTCAAGTGGGCTCTGTCCCTCCTCCGTCCTGACAACACCCCCCAGGTGGTTGATTTTGTCCTTTTTCACATCCCCTCCCTCTATCCCCTCCCTCACCCATTCCCCACGCCCCCGCCCCGCAGGGAAACCACTCTGGTTCCCAATGAGCACCTGCGCTCTCTTGCCTCAGGGCATTTGGCTGTGCTGCCAGGGGCCGGGAATACTTCTCTTCCAGCTTTTTGCCAAGCTGATGCCTCTTCAGCCTTTACGGCTGAGCTTTCTTAGAGAAGCCCTACCACCACTTCTGGCTCAGTCCAGTCCCTCTGTTAGACACTCTCTTAACGCACTGTGCTGCAAGTTCAAAGCGCTTTTCGAAGTTATAGTTAGTTGACTATTTGCCACTCACTTATTAGACAAATTGTACTGAGTGTGCCTGTTGTGGGTCAGTTACTGTTGGAGACGGAGCAGTCAGCAGTGAACAAAACAAAGTCCCTGCCCTCGTGGAATTTACATTCTAGTGGTGTAAGGCCAACAATGAAAATAATGTTTTTCGTGAAATGTGTTCTGTGTCAGGTGGTGTAGTGACCATTTAAGACAGGGTGTCAGGGAAGCATTTCTGATGAAGTGTGACCTGTGAGTAGAGCTATAAATGGAGATAATCTGGAGGCAAAGCTTGACTGTTGGGGGTTTTGTGTTTGGGACTAGGCTATATGTTCCTTGAAAGCAGGGGGCAGGCTTGCTGTCTTACCCGTTGCTGAACCCCTGTAGCCTTTGTCAGCGCCTGGAAGATAGCGCTTACTCACTGTGGACTGACTGGTTAAAAGCCTCTGTCCTAATAAGAACCCTGTCTTCCTCAGTCTCTCCTTGTGTCACATGCAGAAAGTCGACCCAACACACATTTCCAGAAATGAGCAGTGACCCTGGCAGTGTTCACAGATTTTCGAGGCAGAGAAGACAAAAATGAACTGTAGCCCCAGGGAAGGGTTTTGTTATCCATAGAGATAAATCCAGTGACATCCTGGCCTTGAGAAGAGAAGCCAAGAGGTAGACCTGAAGTGGATTCACTGGGGTCAGACTAGGGGCCAGGGTGGGCCCTTTAGTTAGGATTGGGTTTGGCTGGGAGTGAAAGAAAACCCCCAAATGATGGTGCCTTAAATAGTCTGCAGGGACCATGCCTCTGTCTTCAGTGTGGTTTCTACCTCGACATTGAAGATAATGTTACTTCCACATTCCAGCCGGCAGGACGGAGGAAGGCCAGAGAAAGGAATGCCCTCTCCCTGGAAGGACAATTCCCAGACAATTCGCATATACCATTTCTGGTTGAGTGCCACGTGCCAGAACTCAGTTACAGGGCCACATCTAACTCCAAAGGAAGCTGGAGAGGGGGTCCTGGTCAGGGCGTGAGGTGTCCGAGACCAGGCAGAGGTGGGGGTGGCCATTGGGGGACAGCTTGTGGGTTCTGCCTTGTGAATAATTGGTCAGTCCGGCTAATGGCTTTTCGTGCCCTCAGCGGCCATCTCCCAACTCTGGTCAGGCTGATGGGGCCAGCGAGGATTCTTTGCACCTTGATACTGAGAAACTGAAGGAGAAGAGGGCCATGCTGGACAAGGAGATCGCCCAGTTAATGTCTGAGTAAGTCTTACTGGATTCCTCAGTGTGCATGAGATACCTTTTAACTAGTGCCCTGTAACTGAAGCCCAGTTCATAGTAGTTTAGTAAAAACGGCACCGTGCACTTGGATTCAGGGCATCTCAGCAGCCCCTCGGGGAGGGTGTGGTCAGGCGCGGAGGGTCAGGAGCGAGGAACCGGAAAGCCATCTGGGATGGAAGTTACTGCTCTCCAGTCTTTGTGGGGCCCCCATTCTCTGCCTCTGCTGCCGTGCGCATTCGGACTCTGTTCTCTCTACAGACTGGAAGGCTGGCTTTTCCACAGCTCCCAGGTTTTCCCACACCCTTTGCTGCAGCCACAGGGCACAGACTCAGCAGCCTTTGATGTACATTTCACACCTGAGGGGATCTGACTGCCACTCATGTGCCCATCTGTGAATCCCTCAGCTGTTGGCAGAGTCACGTGGTACCTGTGGTTGGGGACCCTCTCTAAGGGCGTGGGGAGTATTTTCAGGAGGAAGGCCTGGGCAGATACCCTGCCCCTACTGTAAGCTCCATGAGGGCAGGTCTATCTTGCCATCGCTATGTCCCCAGTGCTGAGTACCGAGCAGGCTCTTAGTGAACATTTGTTAAATAGATGTGTCAGTACACTCTGAACGTTGGATCCTCATCACTTTCTTAACAATTCTCTCTCTCTCCATCCCTCACCCCAGAGGCTATAATGTAGATGAACTGGAGGACCATATCGCACAGCTGCATGAGTATAATGACATTAAGGATGTGGGCCAGATGCTGCTGGGAAAACTCGGTGAGCGGCAGAACTCCGGGGCAGCAGCCAGCGGCCGCAGGGACTCCCCAGACCCCCGGGTGGTTAGATTTTGCCCCTGGGTCTTCCGACTTGCCAGCAGCCCTCCCACCCTCCTCAGCTGCCACACTCCCTGAGTGCCCCTGCCCTCCTGGCCCCCTAGCGAAGCAGCTGCACAGCTCTTACTTGAGTCACTGGGGTGTTTTGGCCCAGGCAGGTTTGAGCACAGGCTCACCCACCTGCTAGACTGAGAACTAGGGTTCCCAGACTGATGGAGACACCATCCTTGCCCCTCACATGGCTGACTTGCAACAGCGGCAGAAAGCACAAGGTGACTCCGTGTGGCTCAAAGTGTGTTCCTCCTTGAATACAGTCTCACTATTCAGCAGGCTTAGCCAAGGCGCAGACCCCCATGTGTCTGGGCTGACTAGGAGATAAAGAAACGTGTAGCTGGCCTCACTTCGGTTACCGCACGCGGGTTGGTGTACCCCCTGACATTCAGCAGCCAGTGACACCGGGGCCAGTGACCAGCATTCAGGGCTGGGGCTGGGGGCTGCACAAGGATCAGCACCTGCTGCAGAACTGCCCGTCGGCATCCAGGATGCCATGGCAGGGGAGGCTTGCCTGCTTCAGTGGGAGTGGCTCCCAAAGGAGGGGAAGGAGAAAACAAGACGGGGGAGGTTTAGACAGACAGGAGGGGAAGGTGATCAGGGACCAAGAAGAAAAGAGTGTGACGGAGCTGTAGCCTAGAGGTTAAGAGCCATTAGCTTTTGTTGGACAGAAACCAGCGTGACACCTGTCCTGTGGCATGGGACCCGGGGCACGCAGTCTATCCCCTTCACTTGTTTAGTTGATACTTTTCTTTATTTATTGAGCACCTCCTCTATGCTGCTCTGTAGGATGTGGGGACACTTTGGGGAATCAGACACTTAGAGGTCTCTGTTCCCATGGGACAGATGCTTCCGTTTTGGGGGCAGGGGAGGGGAATGGTCAGTGAGTAAAGGAATACAAACCAATGGGTTATGAAAAGCATCAAGTGCCGTGAAGGACATGAAGGACTGAGATGGAGAACATGAAGGTCTGAACAGGGTGGCAGGTGGGGATGAGGTGAGGCAGGCAAGGAAGGCCTCTGAGGAGAACTCTTCCCATGCTAGGGAAGGAGAACCTTTGAGGAGCAGGAGAGATAACAGCACCAGAGGGCAACAGCATGGCATGTGGGCCAGGCTAAGGAGTCTGGGTTTTCAGCAAGCCCCAGATACAAATGCAAATAGAAGTGTACATTTTCAGCAGGTGACTCTAGCTGTTTTGTGTGGGGAAAGGATTCTAGGGGAGCTGTGTTTGACTCCAGCAAAGCGGGATCAGGGTTCAGTGAGCCTACTTTGCAGTGGCCAGTGGACTGACCCACAGTAGAGAAGGGTTGTCTTGACTGACTAGGGGGTCGGGATGAAGGGACAGAAGTGGGTCCCAGTGGGGCAGGGTTTTGGCCATCCTCCCTCCCTCTTCTCCCACCAGACATTCATCTTTCCTTCCTTCCCTTCAGCCATGATCCGAGGTGTCACCACCAAAGAGTTGTATCCAGAATTTGACCTGGACATGAATGACTGAGCTGGGACAGGGATGTGGACACAAGAGCCCAACCAGCACACCTCCAGGCTTTCTAGCAAGAAAGTGTCAGAAACCCTGTTCTAGAAAATCCAGGCTGAGTCAAGAGTGGGACAGAAAAGAAGTGGTATTCCCATGTCTGAGGTTCCTGTGGAGGTGTGTCTGTATCCTGTTTGTAAATAAACGTCTGGGCGATCTTGGTGTGAATCCCTGCACTGACTCTCTCCCCATTGATTGCCCCTAATCTTACCTGGGAGAAAGGGAATCTGCCTTGGGTTGTAACAAGTTTTCCCATACCAGGCCTGGGCTGAGTGCCTGACAGCCAATCTCCAATGCTTAAAACCATCCTATGAGGAATTAGTATTGCTATCCCATTTTAAAGATGAGGAGATTGAGGCTCAGAAGCACAATGGCTTGCCCAGGGTCACACAGCCAATAGGTGGCAGAGCAGGGTTTTAAGCCCACATCTATCTCTAAAGCTTCTGGCTTGCAATACTGCCTTTCTGGGTTGGGGAACAAGTGGGTAACAGCTGAGAGCGAAGTAGAGGCCTTGGGAGGAAGTCTTCCCTCGTAAATCAATCTACAGAATGTGGGTTCCAGTCCTCAGTTGTAATCCTCCACCCAGCAAGGGTGAGCTGTTGTCATTTCTTCATCGCATGTTGCTTATTGTGAGCAACCGTCATGGCAGAGGTGAAACAGGTGTTGCGGCTGCTCGGTGCGATCCAGAATGGCAAGGTGTCCCACTGAACTTGCTAAGCATTCCGACTCTGCCAGCTGCCTCTCTGGCCCTGGCCCTGCTGGATATTCCCCTCAGGTTTCAGATGGATTAGCAGTGTTTGGGGACAGGCTATCATGAGGTAAAATGGTTTCTAAAATCCAGCCACAGGAGTCAGACCTGGGTTTGAGTTCAGCTCTGCCCCTTACAAGAGGCAACTGACTTGGCCTCTAGAAGTGGAAATAACTGTTGTAATGTATACATGAGGGTTATACGCAACTTTATCTCCATGTACACCCCAAAATCTCCATGGTTGAGCACAATAAAGGGTTGTTTGTCTCACAAAGTCTGAGGAGGGTTGGGTAGCCCTCCTACATTGCTGAGCCTCACTGCTGGAACCACAGCAGGGAAAAGAGAGGTAGACGAGACACATCAACTCTGAATTGATGCATCCCCTCATCGGCAGGTGTCTCTTGTGCTCACAATTGTCCAGAACTAGTCATGTATCCCGAACATACTGAGGGAGACCAAGAGGTGAGGGTGGGCATGTGGATGTTTGATGGGGATGAGCTGCCACCTCAGCCACAGGTACCTAGCCCCAAAGGGTGCTCCAGACAACCAGCGTCATACACCCTCTGTACTCACCGTGGAAGCCAGCATGCATTCCCATCTCTTGGCTTTTCTCGCCATTTCCTGTATGTCCACATCATGATGTCGATGGGTTTTCACAGCCACCTAATGAGATAGGTCCAGTTATCATCCCCATTTTGCAGCAGAGGGAACAGAAGCTCAGAGAGTAGAAGCAACTTGTCAAAAGTCACACAGTGGCAGAGCCAAGAGCCCGGGTCTCTGGCACCTAACCCCAGGCTTCTAACCTGGGCCCCACCCGACGAGGCCTTGCACTGGGCTCTTCCCAGACGGGTGCTCTCTGCAGACAAGACTGTCGGGTTCATTTCAAACGATGCCTCTCCCACCTGGACCCCACACACTCAGTATTTACCTGATTGAATGTGGCCCCAATCCCGTTCCTTAGGTCTCAGGGGAGAGCTAGCCACCCAGCTGGAGAAGGATCCAGGACTGGGTTGACTTCTGAGATTCTCACGCTTCTTAGATCCTACACGGCTATTACCTCCCCCGCGCCCCGCGCCTCTCAACTTTCCAGGCCACATCAGTTTACAGAGGAGGAGGAGAAAGGTAAGCGCCACACTCGGAGTGGGTGGGACCTGGAGAAGTGACCCGCTTCCTGGGTGTTTCCCCCATTGCACCCCATTTTCTGCACATGGACAGTTGGCTTGTCTTGCCTCTGTCCACGCAGTGTCTCAGTGCAAGGAGCTGAGGAGCCACAGTCCCCAGGTCTCTGCTCACTGGCCCGCAATAAGTCAGGGAACTATGGAGCAATGAGAATACAGTCATAAAAGGCTGTGATGGGGTCAAGGGACACATCTGAGAGGAACGCAACCAATTTGGGACATTGGGGAAACTTCCCAGGGGAAGAGAGGTTGATGCCTGCACAATAGAAGGGATCAGCCAGACAAGATTGTGGGAAAATATCTTGCCAATGGGTTTCAGCCCCGGGCAAGTTCTCTATGGATTCAGTGTGACCAAAGAAAACGACAGCAAAACGTTCTTGGGGTGAAAGGGTTATACCCAACTTTATTTCCAGGTGGCAGGTCAGTCACTAAAATCCCGTTCACTCAGAGTGAGTCTGCATGCAGCAAGCCGATCTCAGCCTCTGGGCCCCTCTGTCTGCACAGCCATTCTCTGGGCCTCTGTCCTTGGTGCTGCCACCACCTCAACCTCTGCTCTGCTCTCCTACAGCTTTGCAGCCCTGCCACCCTGTCATGCACAGAGCACTGGGTGGAGCTCTTTATATAGAGTCAACAGCCATGTATTGTCCACAGGTGTGCAGTGAGCTAGTCAACCAGGGCCAGGTGAGAATCCTGGCCACAGGAACTCTCATTTTATCTACAGAGAGTATTCCAGAAAGGGAAATGGCATTTGCAAAGGCCCAGGGGCAGAGAACTTAGAGGCCCAGGGCAGGCACTGAGGGACTCAGTCTGGTTGGAGAGTGACTAGGAACAGTGATTTACTGACTGTGTTCATTCAGATTCTTGGTGTGAGATGAGAGCCTCTTCCAAACACAGTCGTATCCCAGCTCTGTATTTTGGGTTTATTTTATTGGTGGGGAGAAGATGGGTGCCATTTTCATCTTCTGCAACTCAGGTGTTTTATGATTTAACTTATGATTTAAAAAATCCAATAAATACATTAAAAGCAGGCACACAGAAGAATAATAGAATGCAGCAAAATAATAATGATGCACGTTTAAGATGGTAGGGTTATGGGTGGATTTTTTAATTTTTTCCCATTTCTCTACCTAGTGTGCAATATTATTATACTGTCACCAGTACAGCAGCTATAGGACCCACATCTCCATGCCTCTACTAGTCCTCAGTCTAGCTAGTTACTCCTGGCCTTCCTGTAGTGGCCCCTTTCTTCTCTTTTCTTTATTTCTCCCATCCCCTTTTTGGTATCTAATTTTACATTTTGTAGCAGGATATTTTTGTGCTTTTCCCCTTAACTCTGTACTAGTCATTTTGCTTAATTCTAACCTTAATTCTCAACCCTAATTCCAATTATTGGAAATCACTTGCTCCCTAAAGCCCTTGCGTCTTACACATTACAGATAACCCAGAGTCCAAAGGCCTCTTGTGGCTACCATGTACCTGTTTTCTGGCTGCCTCAATGAGTTGCAACCCTTCTGGAAAGCAGCAAATGGAACAAGGGAAGATTCCCATGTTCTCCGGTTGAGAATGAATGCACTGTGCAGTGCTCCAAAGATGTTTGCCCTTTGGGCCAATCTTACGGCGTCTAAGGAGGATGCTTGGAAGGAAAATTATCTGGGCCCACTTCCCTCCTGTGCAAGGGCTCTCCTCCTGGGTGTCATGGCAGGCACAGACCTTAAGGGGGCGGTGTCTGCTCAGAAATGCACCCGATGTCCTAGGAAGCAACCTCTGGGAGGGCCTTGCTAGGAAGTTCCTGGCCTGCTGAGCCACTGGCCACAGACCATATCCTCAGAGCGCCCCTCATAGAAGAGGGGGTTCTCTCTGGCAGCGCCCTTCCCAGGAGTCTGAAGTGACACCCTGCTCCCGGACTGGTTGTGAGGCATGACTAGTGATGCGCCATTTCGCAGGGCGTGCCCCTGTGGGCTGAAAAGCAGGCCACCAAGGGTAACTCTGACATGGAAGTGCATAAACATAGTTTGTTTGATCATATCCATTGTAAACCTAACTCAAAAATATTTATCATCCAGCACCTACAGGAGTTCAAAACAGTAATGCAATACACCCCACGTTCTCATCATCCCTGGGGACAGGAAAGGGTCATTTCTGGGCAGCCTTGTCCTCATGAAGGCAGTGTCACCAAACAGCATCCCACTTCAGCTTTGCTCAGAGGAAGGGGACATTTCAGGGAGGGAGGGAGGGAAGGAAAGCCAGGCCAGGGGCCCAGGGGCCCTCTGTGGTGGGGGAAGGATACCAAGGCTCCACCCTCCACGGTGATGCCCCAGAAGCACTGCAATGACAGATGCGGCTAGTGTCAGGTGGGCAGGTGACAATCAGACACCCAAACTGGTCAAAGACCAAAGTTCCCCCAGAGAAGGGGCTGACGGTAGTAGTGACCAGCATTTAGGAAACTGGTCGGTCAGGCAGTGTGATGGGCTCTTCTCGTGCAGTACCTCCTTGGCACCTCCCAACCAAGGAGTGTGGTCAGGTGGCATCTCTCCATTTCCCAACTGAAGCTCGGAAGGGAGGAGTGACATGATCTAGGTCACAGATCCAATACGTGGTTGAGCTGCCGACTCCAGAGCAGGGCCAGTGGTGTGTTGTCCTGCCTGCCCAGCGGAGGGCCGGCCTCTCTTGAGTATCTCATGCAAGCTTGTGCGTTAATAAAAGGAGGAGTTAGAACTTGAACCCAGACCTCTCAGAACCCTCAAGCCCAAGGTGTTAACCACAGCCTCGGCTGTGCTGCTTCTAAGTTGTGTCTGCCCAAGAGCCTGACCTACCAGCCAGGCTGGAAACGAACAGCCTGGGCCCTGGCCCCTCTCTGCTGATTCCTGTGAGCAGGAAGCTTTGCTCCCTTCCCACTCAGCCTCTCCTTTTCAACATCAGGAACTCTGAATGGGAGCAGATCCTCTCCTGACCTTCAGCTCCCTCAGCCTCTCGTGTTCATCCCAGGATCCCAAGGGCTCTCGGCTGGAATAGCAATCGTAGCAGCTAACACTCGGAGCACACACTCTGTGCCAGGCCCAGAGCCTAATGCTCAGCTCAGTATGACGATTACGCATATTTGCGTGTATTCCTAATCGCAGCCCTAAGAGGTCCATAGTTATCCCCATTTTCCAGATGAGGTAAATGAAGTTCAGAGAGGTTATGTCACTTTCCCAAGGAACCCAGCTAAGTAGCAGACTCAAAGGCTGAAGTTTCCAAAGACATGCTCTTTAAAGACTAGGTAATAGTTTTCAAACCTCTGAGCATCACAATTACCTGAGAGGGCTTTTAAAAATAAAGATGTGGGCCCCTAACCCTTCCCTAGGGATTCTGATTTTTTAGGCCTGGGGCAGCCTGTATTTTTTTAACGAGCTCCCCTCTGGTGCGCATTCCTTGACAGTTGGTGAAATTGCTTCTAACCACCAGTAATTAAGTCCAGTGAAATCCTGCCTCCAAACCAGCCACCTTCAAAGCCGTCTGCAGAGCCCCCAGATCCTAAGAGCCAGCTCTGGATCAAACCCAGGGGGGATTAGATCTGGCTTCTCCCCACAGCCCTAAACAGGCCCTGGCATTTGTCAGCATCATTCCTTGGCTGGAGGCGACCTGCTGCTCCACCCTCCACCTTGGCACCAGCAGACCTGCCTGGCTGGTTTGCCAGGGAGGAACTCTGCCTGTTTTGCCATCTTAGGGCACTGTTTGCCTCTGATTTATTGGGGCTTAGGAAGTACCTGTACAGGTTGGGGACGAGGACCACGTGGAAAAGAATGCAGGACAGGGAGTCACTTTGACCAGTGACTGCTTTGCGGACCACAGGGGCTGGAAGACCCCGGGTCAGCCCCACCACTCTACCACCACAGTGCGGCCGCCCACCTGATGCTTGTCTCTCTGAGTCAGCCTCTCCCACCCAGCAGTACCGTGACCCCAGGCTCACCCAGACAGGTACTCCTGCGGTGTGACTCATGTCAGTCCCTCCTGCTATCCAGCCCATCTCTGGAGTCCCACGCTTCCTGCTAAGGTGTTTGAAGGAGGGGTGAGTCAGGGACTGACGGGATCTTGCCGAGGAAATCAAAATGCTGATGGTTTTGTGTTTCCTTTTGAAGCTGTGACCAGATGGATAAAGTTCTGCAGGCTGTGCCATGTAAGGGATGCAGGAGACTGGGCTGTCCCTCTCCAGATCTCAGTTTCCCCATCTATAAAGTAGGGAAAATAAAACCTGCTGTGGTTACTTCACAGGTGATCATAGAAAGGCTGGGTTTTGTTTTTGCTTTTCAAGTCATGTTTATTGATGTATACTTGACATTGAGTGAAAAGTCATGTTTATTGATGTATACTTGACATTGAGTGAAAAACTCACCCGGCAATTTAATAAATGCAATTGCCACCATAACCAAGGTGCAGAACAGTTCCTCCCTCATGCCTTTTTGCAGCCAACCTCTCCCCGATCCCTAGGAATCCGTTGATCTGTTTTCTGTCAGAAGGGTCAAGTTTAATCATTAAAATGACCTATTATGGAAAAATGTGTAAGCATATAAAACCAAGTTTTCTTTAAAGGATATTTTGGAACAGATAATCATTAGGACAGTCAAAAGAATGGGTTTAAAAATAATCTTTGTAAATTAAAGTGCAGTTGACAAAGTAGTTTTAGGATAGTTGTAGAGTAGCTAGTCTAGATACTATATAGTTAATAGTTACTAGCTAGTTAATAGTCTAGTTAATAGCTAGTCTAATTGTCAAGCTTCAGGCTGGGGCTGGTTGATGGAAAAACTACGTTAAATAATGCAATTGAATCCACAGAAATTCTCTATGGGGCAGACTTATGTTCTTAAGAGATATTTGTCACCTTCTTAAAATTCACCCCTGCTACCACCATGAAAGGGACAAAGAAAATAAAAACCTCCATTCTGTATGAATCAACCATCACATGTTCAAATATAGCTTATCTACATGAAAACTTCTTTATAGCACATTTCTGTCTACCAAGCACCAGCCCTTAGGTTCAGGCAGCATATTGAACTGGACTGGGCCGAGCGGCATGGGAGCCTAAAGGGAAAGGCTGATTCGGTGACTGTAAAGATGTAGGCAAATGTCCACTGGTTGTTACGATGCTACACTGTGTGTTCTAAGCATATTCCTGGCCCCCAGGAAGGCAAGGTCCTTAGAGCTTAAAGTGGGACCTTAATGAGCTAACGCTCTGTGCACTAGGGCCTGGGGAGGGGTGGGGAGAGGAGAGCTGGGAAGACACGGAAGACAGGGAAAGGAAGAAGGGCTGGGCATGCAGGAGAGAAAACTCTTACCTCCAAAGCTGCAATTATCTGGGCACTGACATACATTCATTCATTCATTCAATGAGTATTTTTCCAAGCACTGATCTAACTTCTGGAGATACAATAGTGAGGAATCAGGCAAACATCCCTGCCCTGTGGAGCTCACATGCTCAAGTAGGGGAGACAGACAATAAAGCAAATAACTTGGGTGATATGTGCTAGGGAGCAAAATAAATCATGGAAAAGGGATGAGATGTGAAGCCTATAAAATTTTTCCCCCAATTCCACTCCAGCCCAATACATTTGAATGAATTCAAATTTATGTCCTGGCCCAGGAAAAGGCCCATTCTGGGGAAGTTGTAAACGAGGCAGGAAAGGGTCAGGGGAGTGGAAGCCACAGGAAGCGAGGGAGGGAAGGAGCCCTGACACCTGGGTGGGGACCGGCAGGGATGTTTGGAGGGTCGGTGCAGAAGCCAGCGTGGCCTGAGCAGGGTGATCCGGGAACAGAGCATAGAGAGGAAATGGGGTGGGGACAACTGTGATTGCCTTTTACAGCTCTCTAAGGGCTTCCGGCTTCCATTCTAGGTGAGACGGGAAGGGCTTTCAGCGGAAAAGTAACAAGATTGACTTGCATTTTTACAAAATCCCTGTCCACTGGGTGGGGTGGGGGTGGGGCTCAAGGGCGAATGCAGGTGAATGGTGAGGTGTCAGATTCTGGAACAACTGTATTTTGAAGGTAGAGGCGGCAGGCTGTGCTGATGCAATAAATATAGGCTGTAAGGAAAAGGGGGGCTGCTAGGATTGGGCCTGAGGAACTCGAAGGGTGGAGTTGTGATTTAGTGGAACGAGGCCGGGTCTGTGGATTTAGTCTGTGGAAGAGCCGGGTGATTCAGGCCAGATAAGGAGTTAGGTCTGGGTTCTGTTAGGTTTGAGCATAGCAGTAGCCGTGCTAAGTGACAGATATTTGGGAATGGCGTTCATGAGAAAGGTCAGGAGGCAGAGACAAATGCAGACCCGACAGTGAAGCAACCCCGGTACCGACGTCACCAAGGAATGGGTGAAGCCAGGAGAGGAGCCAGACCTGGCTGTGGACACCAGCAGGGACAGCTGGGGCAGGAGGGGCGCCCGGCACCAGCGAGCGACTCGGAGACCCAGCGGTAGGAGGCGGCAGTGACCGACTGAGTCAGATGCCGCGAGAGTAGCCACGGATTTAACGAGGAGGCCTTTGTTGACCTTGGCCAGAGCAGTTTCTGGAGAGCAATGGGAAGTCCCATTAGCGTGGTTCCAGGGAGCATGGGAACCGAAGTACTGGGGACGGCGGCTAGAGATCATCTTTCCAGGAGTTTTGCTCTTAAAGAAGCAGAGAAATGTAGTAACTGGAGAGAGACGTGAGATAAAGAGTTTATGTTTGTTTTTCTGTTTGGGGCTTTGTAGGTATACATGAGCTAACCATAACATTTACCATTTTAACCACTTTTAAGTGTAAACTTCTGTGGCGTTAAGCACTCGCGCACTGTCGTGCAGCCATCACCGCCATCCATCTCTAGAGCATTTTTGCTTTTGCTAAGCTGAAACTTCACATCCACTGACTCCTCTTCTGGCCCCTGGAGCCCACCGTTCCACTTTCTGTCTCTATGAATCTGACTGCTCTAGGGAACCTCATATAAATGGTATCACCTAGTATTTGTCATCCCGTGAGTGGCTTATTTCACTTACCATAACGTCCTCAAGGTTCATTCACATTGTAGGAGGCATCAGAATTCCCTTCCTTCTTAATGCCTGGACGCTCCTTGGTATGAAGCCACCACATTTTGCTTATCCGTTCATCATGCATTGATGGACACTTGGATTGTTTCCACGTTTGGCTACTGCAAATAATGCTGCTGTGAACATGGGTGGACAAATATCTGTCCAATGCTTTTGCTTTCAGCTCTTTGGGGAATATATCCAGAAGTGGAATTGCTGGATCATACTGCCATTCTGTGTTTAATTTTTTCAGGACCTGCCATGCCATTTCCTGTTTGTTTTTAAGATAGGAGCTGTAACAGCATGCTTGTGTGTTGATAAAAATGATCCAGTCAAAAGGAGGAAATTGACCAAGCAAGTGGGAGGAGAGAATTGCCCTGGTGCCAATCCTGGGCCAGGAGAGAAGGTGGGATCTTGTGCACAGTACAGGCATACCTCGTTTTATTGTGCTGCGCCAATACTGCGTTTTGTACGAATTGAAGGTCTGTGGCAGCCCTGCGTTGAGCAAGTCCATCAACACCATTTTTCTGATAGCGTTGGCTCCCTTTGTGTCTCTGGGTCACATTTTGGTAATTTTCACAGTATTTCCAACTTTTTCATCATTCTTATATTTGTCATGTGATCTATAATCAGTGATCTTTAATGTTACTAGTGTGATTGTTTGGGGGCCCATACAAGACAGCAAAGTCTGTCAGTGAGTGTGCGTATTCTGCTTCTCCCCCGACTGGCTGTCCCACCCCACCCCACCCCCATCTCTCTCTCTCTCTGGAGCCTCCCTGGTCCCTGAGATGCAGCAATACTGAAATTAGACCAATTAATAATCCTCCAATGGCTGTTATTGTTCAAGTGAAAAGAGGAGTCACCCCTTTCTCACTTTAAATCAAAAGCTAGAAAGAGGAAGCTGAGGGAAGAATGCATGCCGAAAGCTGAGACGGGCCACAGGCCAGGACTTACGTGGCAGCAAGGAGCCGAGCTGTGGCCGCAAAGGACAAGTTCTTGAAGGACATTAAAAGTGCTACTTCAGTGCACACGTGACTAAGAAAATGAAACAGACTTCTTGCTGACAGGGAGGGAGTTTCAGTGGTCTGACTGGAAGAGCAAACCAGCCACAACATTTCGGTGAAGCCAGAACCTAATCCAGAGCAAGGCCCTAACTCTTCAATTCCATGAAGGCTGAGAGGGGTGAGTAGCTGCAGAAGAAAAGTTGGAAGCTGGTAGAGGTTGGTTCATGAGATTTAAGGAAAGAAGCCGTCTCTGTAACATACAAGTTCAAGGTGAAGCAGCAAGTGCCAGTGTAGAAGCCGCAGGTGTCCAGAAGGTCTAGCTAAGGTCACTTACGACAGTGGCTACACTAAACAGCAGACACTCAGTGTAGACAAACAGCTTTCTATCGCAAGAAGATGCTATCTAGGACTTTCACAGCCAGAAAGGAGAAGTCCATGCCCGGTTTCAAAGCTTCCAAGAATGGACTGACTCTCTTATTAGGGGCTAATGGAGCTGGTCACTTTCAGTTGAAGCCAATGCTCATTTACCTTTCTGAAAAATCCTAGGGCCCTTAAGAATTATGCGAACTCTATACTCTCTGTGTCCTATAAATGGAACAACAAAGCCTGGATGACAGCACATCTGTTTACAACATTGTTTACTAAGTATTTTAAGCCCACTATTGAGACCTGCTGCTCTGATAAAAGATCCCTTTCAAAATATTACTGTTCAGCCAGAGACGGGTAAGATTCCTCAAGGGAGGAACAACCTAAGACAGGCACAGTCGCAGGGGGGCCATCAGGTGAGAAATTGGGGATCAACAGAGGTGAGGCTTAGAACCTCACCCCCCCCCCCGTTTTGAGAGAAATCTTCTGCATCTGTGGATGTTTTATTGCCCTTGTCTAGCTTGGATTAACACACAGTCTACAGGCACACACCTGATCATCTACATTTGCTCTCTTACAACACTAAACTATGTTTTCTACCTTTATCTTGCATCTACCTACTACTTCAGCATTCTATTAAAAAAAAAATAAATAATAATAATAATAATAATAATAAAGGGAGAAATGTGGGATCCACATATAAATCAAGTATAAAAATCAAACGAATATTCATATTTGACCTGATTGTTTATAGTTCATAATGCGTGATCAAAACTGAAAGTTTCTGTGATGACTGCCCTTGCACTGTTCACCATGTAAGAACTTATTCACTATGTAAGAATTTGTTCTCCATGTAAGAACTTGTTCATTATGCTTCAGAAGATTGGAGACTGACGAGAATTAGGCTTGGGGTGGATCAATGATTGTGCATTGAGCATTGACTCCCCTATACAGAATTTTATTGTTGTTAACAACCATTTGATCAATAAATATGAGAGATGCCCTCTCAAAGAAAAAAAAATATTACTGTTCATTGACAGTCCACCTGATTACCCAACAGCTCTAATGGAGACGGACAACAAAATTAATATTGTTTTCACACCTGCTAATATAACATCTATACTGCATCTCATGGATCAAGGAGTAACTTCCACTTTTGAGTCTTATTATTTAAGAAATACATTTTGTAAGGATATAACTGCCATACAGAGTGATTCTTCTGATGGATCTGCGCAAAATAAATTGAAAAACTTCTGGAAAGTACTCACCATTCCAGATGCCATTAAGGACATTTGTGATTTGTGGGAAGAGGTCAAAATATCAGCGTAAATTAGAGTTTGGAAGTTGATTCCCACCTGCATGGATAACTTTGAGGGGTTCAAGCCTTCAGTGGAGGAATAACTGTAGGTGTGGAGGAAATAGCAAGAGAGCTATAATTAGAGGTGGGGCCTAAGGAAGTGACCGAATTGCTACAATCTCAAGGTAAAACTTGAACTGTGGAGGGGTTGCTTCTTATGGTGAGCAAAGAAAGTGGTCTTTTGAAATGGAAACTGCCCCTGGTGAAGATGCCGTGAAGGCTGCTGAAAAGACAACAGAGGGTTTAAAGTACTACATAAACTTAGTTGCAGGATCTGAGAGGACTGACCCCAGTTTTGAAAGAAGTTTTACCGTGGGAAAAATGCTGTCACACAGCATCACACGCACAGAGAAATCGTTCCTGAAAGGAAGGGTCAATTGATGTAGCAAACTTCACTGTTTTCTTATTTTAAGAACCTGCCCAGCCATTCCAGACTTTAGCAACTGCCACCCTGATCAGTCAGCAGCCATCAGCACTGAGACAAGACCTTCCACCAGCGAGAGGATTCTGACTCACTGAGTTCTCATTTTAACATTTTTTAGCAAATATTTTTTAATGAAGGTATGTACATTTCTTAGATGTAATGCTATTGCACACTTAATAGGCTATAGTATAGTGTAAGCATAACTTTTTATATGCATTGAGAAACCAAAAACTTCATTGAACTTACTATATTGTGATATTTGCTTTATAGTGGTGTCTGAGATTGAACCCTCAGTATTTCCAAGGTATGGCTATAGAGGATTGGCCTTGGGTAGCGTCCCCGGGAGATTATCCTTAGTTACAGGAGGAAAGACAGATTTTCTTTCTTTCTGGATACAGGGAGGTGCGGATGTGGTAGAGGGAGCTTACACAAGTCCTCTTCTGATTGAAATAGGGGGCAACAGTTGATATCAAGAAAAAAAGAACTCTTAAGCTTTATTCATAATCACTAAAAACTGCTAAGAAGTCCTTCAACAAGGGGAGGAGTAAACAGTGTGGTATGTCTATTCAGTGGAACACTGGCTGCCCTACAGCTGACTAAGCCAACATGGATACAGCTTAGACAGACAATGCTGAAATGGCCAGCCCCAAAAGTTTCTAGACTGTGTGATTCCATTCATGTGACATTCTAGAAAAGACAAAATGATCAGAACAGAAGAAAAAGCATTGCCAGGGCTGGGGTAAGGGAAGGGTTGACTGCCAAGTGACATTACAAGGGATTTGGGGTGATGGGCCCACCTGTATCCTCATCATGATGTTGCCCGGCAGCTGCATCTGGGGAGGTCCCTCCCTGCCTGCTAGGTGAGACCTCAGCCTGGACGGGGGAGGGTTCTTGACTCTGAATGAGAAGGAATTCTTGAGCAGGTTGAATGAGTGTGGGTAAGGAAGGAAATCATTAAAGTGAGAATAGCAGCGAATGGCAGCAGCTGTGCAGGAAGTAGAGTGCAAAGAAGAACAGAGGGAAGAAAGGGAAGCTCCTTGAACTGCTGCTTGGCATAGGGCAAATCCCTTGCCAACTCCTAAAGCCAGGGTCATCTGGCAGCCAGTGTCTGCTTGGATCTGCATAGCGTGGGAACTAAGCCCCTACCACCTCAGGATTTGGGGGTGGCCACAGAGCACTGGATGGAGTGAAATTATGTTCTGAGAACTTCCCAAAGGCCAAGAAAGGAGATTTTC
Source organism: Manis javanica (assembly GCF_040802235.1). Taxonomy (NCBI): domain Eukaryota; kingdom Metazoa; phylum Chordata; class Mammalia; order Pholidota; family Manidae; genus Manis; species Manis javanica. The sequence continues at coordinate 7,110,663 of NC_133157.1, read as the reverse complement.
AGGCAGGCTACTAGAGAGCATAATCGACAGCTGCAGTCCTGTCCGGGTCACCCAAGTGACAGGAACTTGCAAGCCCACATCAGAGATCTCAGTAGCCTCTCTCTACTTGTCTGAAGTAGAACAGAGAGAGTGAAGACTTGTGCTTCAGTCTAGAAAATTGAAATTGCAAAGTAACAGACGCTTGCCATCGGAAGAGCGCAGAGATAAAACACAAAACGTTTGAGCAGGGAGAAGGCCTTATTTAAGGCAAAAAGCAGACACTCAAAGAAAGGGAAGTAGAGGCAACCTCAGAGAGGAGGTGCACTCAAAGACTGAGGATTCTGTCTTTAAGGCTTTTAAGAATGGGGTGAAAGGGAGGGGGAGGGGTGCATACGCTTGACATGTGGTCTCATGAGGTCTCTCTCTGGTGGGAGACATTTTGTCACCACCCACAGTCAGTCCTCTAGACAATTCTGAAAGATAACACAAGGAATTTATTGATCCTGTTCTTCTCCAAGATAGTGGCTACCTTCAAGCACTGGGAACATATCAGTTAGGGCTGCTCGCCCTGCCTTAAGATAGAGTAGGTCGCTGGCTGATTACCAAAGAATATGTTAGGAATCTTACCTCCTAGCTCCCTGGTTTTTAAAACGGAACCTTAGCCTTAGGATGGAGGCCCTCCTGTTCTTACTACACTATTTATATTGCAGTATTTTTAGGAAAACTAGTCATGATGCTTGTCCCATGTCTCTGGCCTACCTCAGTGGGATCATGGTGGTGGTGGGCAGGCAACTGGCTGTACTCGGCTAGAACTGAGAACCAAAAACAGTGAACTTGAAACAGTATTTTTAAAAAGAAACTAGAGAGTGATACTTAAAAGCACTCTCGGCTTCTATTTCTTTGATATCTACTATGCACAGGGCAGAGATGGATCTACCAGGAAGCTAATGACTTCATGTTCAAGCTTCATTCTTTTTCACAGAGGGCCCCCAATTGTATAAGCTTCAAGTCCCTTGAAAGCTGGGTTCACTTCAGAATGGGCCAATGGTTTCTCCTCCCCGGGGCCGCACAGGAGCCCTGGCCTTGCCCCCGTCTCCACCCTCAGCCCTCTCCCTTCACCTGCTCTGGCCACACCACCTCAGGGCCTGGTGTCTGTGCCCCTCTGTCTAGAAAGCTCTGTCCCCAGATGTCTACATGGCTGTTCCTCTGGCATCCAGGTCCCAACTTATGTGTCACTGCCTCCAAAGGCCCTCCTGGATGCCAGGTCCAAAGTGGCTCCCTAAGTGTCCATCTGTCCTGTAATTTTCTTGCCTGCTCCCCCCACCCTGTATACTCCATGAGCCCAAGGACCTGGTCTGTGCTTTGACACCAAGTCCCCAGTGCTAGGGCAGTAGTTGGCCCACAGATGTACACGATTAATACACAAGGGAGGACTGAATTGGAGAATGGTCAAGTGGGTGTCATTTTAATCTCCATCTTACAGGCGGGGGGACTGTCTCATAGAGGTCAAATCACCCACTGGAGTCGGGGTTCACACCCAGGCCCTTCTGCCGCCAGAGCCCAGCCCAGATGCACAGGCTGTACCCCTCCTCCTGGTGATCCAGACAGGCAACCGGCATCAAGGCCTGTGGTCAAGCTGCTGGTGTTCCTGAGCACGTTTCTGCATAGTAAGAACTGTTTGCACTTTTGTTAGAGGCGCTAACAAAGCCTGACTCATTCCATTTCGAAACAAGCTAAGAAGATAAACCTTTCCTTCCATGTTGCTCTCTAACCAGACCTTTCCACTTTCAGGAATTTTGCCTGGAGCAGCCTGGAAACCACAGATAGGGACATTCCATCCTTAAGGCAGTTTTGATGAACATAGTCTCCTCCAGCCAGCAAGTCTGCCCTCAAGCCATTGATTAGCTGTTGGTTCCGCACAGGGTCCCCTTCTGTCTCCCCTTTAAAATGCTCTCATTCTGAACCGCACTTTGAAGATGACCTTGGAGGATGCTGGTCCACCTTCCCCCCCAGGTTGCCTGCTTCCTCAACAAAGCAAATTTCCTCCCCACACCAACACGTGTCTCTCGAGTTTTGACTTTAAAGCAGCTGAACTTGGGTTCCAAACCAGCTTGGTGAGACTTTCTTTGGCTTTAAAAACAGAGTCTATTTCTTGGAATAATAAACTCAATTGTTTAACTTCAATTTTAAAGCTCAACTTCTCAATTTCATGTTGCTTACCCATTTGGTACAGTTAAACAATCACTCTTACATTCTAGACTTTTTAGGGTAAAACTCACTTACTGAGGAAAACATTTTACCAATACTAATTATGGCAATCAGACAACACAAAGAGATAAAAGGCATCCAAATTTGTGAGGAAGAAGTGAAACTATCCCTATTTGCAGATGACATGATATTATACATAGAAAACCCTAAAGACTCCACCAAAAAACTATTAGAACTAATAACTGGACTCAGCAAGTTACAGGATACAAAATTAATACACAAAAACCTGTTGCATTCCTATATATAACAATGAACTAACCGACTGAGAAATCAAGAAAGCAATTCCATTTACAATTGCATCAAAAAGAATAAAATACCTAGGAATAAACCTAACCAAGGAGGTGAAAGACCTATACTCTGAAAACTGTAAGACACTCATGAGAGAAATTAAAGAAGACACCAATAAGTGGAAATCTATCCCGTGCTCATGGATAGGAAGAATTAATATTGTCAAAATGGCTATTCCTGCCCAAAGCAATTTACAGATTCAGTGCAATCCCTATCAAATACCAACAGCATTTTTCAGTGAACTAGAAAAATAGTTCTAAAATTCATATGGAACCACAAAAGACCTCAAATAGCCAAAGCAATCCTGAGAAGGAAGAACAAAATTGGGGGTATTATGCTCCCCAATTTCAAGCTCTACTACAAAGCCACAGTAATCAAAACAGTATGGTACTGGCACAAAAACAGACCCATAGATCAATGGAACAGAATGGAGAGCCCAGATATAAATCCAAGCATATATGGTCAATTAATATATGATAATGGAGACATGAATATACAGTGGGGAAAAGACAGCCTCTTCAACAACTGGTGTTGGGAAAACTGGGACAGCTACATGTAAGAGGATGAAACTGGATTACTGCCTACATCCATACACAAAAATAAATTCAAAATGGGTCAAAGACCTAAATGCAAGACATGAACCATAAAACTCTTAGAAGAAAACATAAGCAAAAATCCTTTGAACATAAGCAGTTTTTTCCTGGACACAAACAAAAAGGGAAACAAAACAAAAAATGAGCCAGTGGGACTATGTCAAACTCAAAAGCTTCTGTACAGCAAAGGACACTATCAGCAGAACAAAAAGACAACTACAGTATGGGAGAATATATTCATGAATGACTTACCTGATAAAGGATTAACATCCAAAATACATGAAGAGGTCATATACCTCTACACCTAAAAAACAAATAAATTGATTAAAAAATGGGCAGAGGAGCTGAACAGACACTTCTCCAAAGAAGAAATACAGATGGCCACGTGAAAAGATGCTCCACATCGCAAATCATCAGGGAAATGCAAATTAAAACCACAGTGAGATATCACCTCACACCAGTTAGAATGGCCACTGTTCAAAAGACAAGAAATAACAAGTGTTGGTGAGGATGTGGAGAAATGGGCACCCTCCTGCACTGTGGGTGGGAATGTCAATTGGTGCAGCCACTGTGGAAAGCAGTATGGAGGTTCCTCAAAAAACTAAGAATAGAAATACCATTCGACCCAGTAATTCCACTTCTAGGAATTTATGAGAAGAAAAAATCCCTGATTTGAAAAGATATAGGCACTCCTATGTTTATTGCTGCATTATTTATAATAGAAAAGGTAGGGAAACAACCTATCAATAGATTAATGGATAAAGAAGATGTAGTACATACACACTATGGAATATTATTCAGCCATAAAAAAAGAAATCCTGCCATTTGCAACAACATGGATGGATCTAGAGGCTATCATGCTCAGTGAATAAGCCAGGTGGAGAAAGACAAATACCATGTGATTTTACTTATTTGTGGAATATAAATACAAAGCAAAATAGAATGAACTAAACAGCAGTAGACTCATAGGTACTGAGAAGGGACTGGTGGTTACCATGGAGGAGGGGCTGGGGTGGGTGGGGGAGGGGGAGGGCGATAAAGGGACAAAAATTCTCAGTCATATGTAGGTTGGTCACGGGGCTAGTAGTACAGCATGGAGAACATAGCCAATGATTCTGTAACACCTTCCTGTGTTTACAGACAGTAGCTGTAGTAGAGCGGGTGAGGATTTAATTGTATGGGTAACTGTTGAACCACTGTGTTGTATCCTTGAAACTAGTAGAAGACTGTGTATCAATTTAAAAAAAGAGAGACTCCTAAGCTCTGAAGTTGCCCACACTCCCCTTTCTTTGAGTGTGTACTTAAAGAGTTAAATAAATAGACTTAAATAAATAAATAAAGACTTCTCACTCCTCAGGGGGGAAAAAAAAAAAGGAAATGACTTCACCATCCCAAGGGATTTGCGGCGGTTTTCCTCAGCAAACCGAGGCTGCATATTGATCAAGTGTTTTGGCCAGGACACCAGGTCCCCCTGCCCCCCATCGTGATAGGCCACACTGACTCCTCTTCTGTAATCTCTGTGCCAATAAGGACTGCAAGTGGGGTGGTGTGACAGTGGGGTTCAGTTACTAATTTCTCCAACTAATTGAGATTTGCAGATACCCTCTGTTCCCACCCAGGTTTCCTCACCGATGGACTGGATCCGGCTAATCCAAGAACTGCTTGATGTCATTCTGAATTTTCTCTGTGCAGAAATATGTATTTGTATATGCTTCCAGTCTGACAGGGCCACAGCTCTCTGATGGGATTGGATCATGTATATCTCGCCTGGCTTCAAGGCCTCAGCAGGAAAATTTCAATGGGGACACACCCAGAGCACAGCGGGGTTGAGCCAACGTCAATATTGGGAGGCTTTGGTTAAACAGATTAAGAACACCGGCTCCAGAGCCAGACTACCCAGATCAAATTTTCAGATCTTCAGTCTACCCTTGACCAGCTGTTTACCCTCTACCTCCCTGGTGCCTCAGTTTCCCCATCTGTAAAATGGGGGTTACATTCTCTGGGGGACCTTACGTGGCCTGAGGGAGGGGCCACGTAAGAGGCTGGAAGCCTGGAGCTGCTAAATAGGAAGAGGGGGTGACTGCCTTGGGCAGTGAATGCGGCTTGAGTAAGTCCATGAGGAGTGGGCGCTTGCTCAGCCTGGCCGCACGCCCAAGTGACTCTGAGGTGGGAAGAAGGGTCTATACTCACCTCTGGGGCAGGGATGTGGGAGGCATACAGGGTAAACTGAGGTCTTGAGCAACTACCTGCTCAGCAATCATGGGGGGGGCAGGGTCCAATCCAGACACAGATGCTCTCTGCCAGGTACAATGTCTCTCCTGAGTAGCTTTCCTCACCCATAAGGTGGGGATAATCACAATGCCTTTCATTCAGGGTGATTGTGGGAGCAGCCAAGAGGGTCAGTGTAAAACTCAGCCCAGAGCCCAGCACCTCAGAAGCCATCAGGAAATGATAGCTTCTGTTATTCGTATCAACATCCTCATCTTCCCTCAGGTTACCTGGCCCACTTGCCACCAGCCCTGCCCAGGTCCTGGGCTGGGCCCTGGGGCCTGGGAATCGTGGACAGTGATAGCATCAGTCCAGCCTTTCAGACAAACAGTGTGGGCAGCCAATTCCTACCTCCTGGGGAAGTTACTGGGTGAGCACTCAGAGAGAGGCCGAGAGGGCTCAGGGCCCTTGTGGGCACAAGTACCGTCACACGGGCCCTTAACCCTGTGAGGCTAAATCAAACGCATAGATGACAGAGAGGCCTCTGACCTCCCGTCCAGAGCCCTAGCCCCACCACAGATTCTCAGAGGCAACCAGAATGAAAAGGCCCAAGGCCACCTTTTGAGAACATGGTCCCTGGCCTCAGGTGTCCCTCAAAGTGATCCACATTCACACTCAGTCAGGCCGATCTGTGGACACTATGTCTCCACATAGGACATTATTGTCCCTTAATAAGTCAGTTACCCCTTGAACTGTACTGGCTGTTCCCTGGGCCCGGAAGGCTCCGTCCTCCAGATAATTTCCTGGCTCAGCGCCTCCCTTCACTTCTTTATCCAAATGACCCCTTCTCAGGTGGCCCCGTGTAACATTGCCACCTTCCACTCCCCACTTGGCGTGTGGGCTGTCTTGCTTACTGATGTATTTCTGGTGCCTGCAACAGGATTGGGCAAATAGTAGGCACTAAATAAATATTTGTTGAGTGAATCCTCCATAAAGTGGCTGAAATCTTTGGGGAAGCAGCCCCCCCTCATGGTGCCAATCTGCTCAGTGGCAGGGACAGCCCAAGGTGAAAGAGGTACAGGCTTTCCTCAGAGAGAACCCTGTATCTCCGGCCGCCTCCACAGGGCCTGGAGGAAGGAGTACAAGTACCTGATGGACAGACATGCTCCACTGATAAATGACCGAAACAAGTGTGACACTCTGTATATATTATAAATCCACTTTGTGAAAAAATTAGCCATTGGGGTTATTCATTCAGATAAAAGGAAAACTCCGATTTCCTCTCTGCATATCCTTTTGACACCACATGTGTAGGATTTTCCATAACAAGTAATTCTCTAGTTCTCAGTGGATAAGGATTGGGTGTCCACCATTTGACTCAATTCCAATGCTAACTGCCTGGAGTTTACACAGTCCCCAGAGGATAAGGGCTCAGGCCTGCCAGACTGGTTCCATTCCAGATGCTAATCACAAGTCCCAGGTTGTCACCTGTACTGCTGACCAATTGGCTGAAAGTCGGGAGTTCCCACCACCCCCTCCTTCCTCAGGTTGGACAATTTGCTTGGACAGCTCACAGAACTCAGGCAAACACTTATGTTCACCAGTTTATTATAAAGGATGGAGCTCAGGAACAGCCAAGCGGCTGAGATGCACAGGGCGAGGCGAGCGGGAAGGGGCACAGCTTCCAGGCCCTTTGGTGTTCCACCTGCCCGGCCCTCTGATGTTAGCCACCAACCCAGGGGCCTCCGGACACCATCATGTTCGGCTTTTAATGGAGCTTCCATTAAATAGGCAGGTGTGATAGGAAGAGGCTTGTTATGGATAACAAAGGCACCTGCTCCTTGCTTCGTAACTCTGGCACTATTTCAGGAACTGGGGACAAAATATTATAATGACAAAGGACACCATCAGCAGAACAAAAAGGCATCCTACAGTATAGGAGAATATATTCATAAACGACATATCCGATAAGGGGTTGACATTCAAAATACATAAAGAGCTCACGCACCTCAACAAACAAAAAGCTAATAATCCAATTAAAAAATGGGCAGAGGATCTGAACAGACACTTCTCCAAAGAAGAAATTCAGATGGCCAACAGGCACATGAAAAGATGCTCCACATAGCTAGTCATCAGAGAAATGCAAATTAAAACCACAATGAGATATCACCTCACACCAGTTAGGATGGCCACCATCCAAAAGACAAACAACAACAAATGCTGGCGAGGATGTGGAGAAAGGGGAACCCTCCTACACTGCTGGTGGGAATGTAAATCAGTTCAACCACTGTGGAAAGCAGTATGAGGTTCCTCAAAAAACTCAAAATAGAAATATCATTTGACCCAGGAATTCCACTCCTAGGAATTTACCCTAAGAATGCAGGAGCCCAGTTTGAAAAAGACATATGCACCCCTATGTTAATCGCAGCACTATTCACAATAGCCAAGAAATGGAAGCAACCTAAGTGTCCATCAGCAGATGAATGGATAAAGAAGCTGTGGTACATATACATAATGGAATACTATTCAGCCACAAGAAGAAAACAAATCCTACCATTTGCAGCAACATGGATGGGGCTAGAGGGTATTATGCTCAGTGAAATAAGCCAGGTGGAGAAAGACAAGTGCCAAATGATTTCACTCATCTGTGGAGTATAGAACAAAGCAAAACCTGAAGGAACAAAACAGCAACAGACTTACTGAACCCAAGAATGGACTAACAGTTACCAAAGGGAAAGGGACTAGGGAGGATGGGTGGGAAGGGAGGGATAAGGGGAAAAAGGGGCATTATGATGAGGACACATAATGTAGCGGGGGTAGGGGAGGCACGGGGAAGGCAGTATCGCACAGAGAAGACAAGTAGTGATTCTACAGCATCTTACTACACTGATGGACAGTGACTATAATGGGGTATGTGGGGGGGACTTGATAATGGGGGGAATCTAGTAACCAAAATGTTGCTCATGTAATTGTATATTAATGATACCAAAATTTTAAAAATATATCATAACGAAAGATACTCCTTTTACCTTGATCACTTAGGAAATTACAAGGGTTTTAGGCACTCTGGCCAGGCACTGGGGAGGAAGACCAATATATATATATTTCTTATACCACAGTAGCACAACAGGTATTCAATTCATTAAACAGAAATTTGTTAAGCACCTACTGCATGCCAGGCCTGGGACTGGGTGAGTAAAGCACCACCGCAAAAGCAGAATAGCTCCAGTGGGGAGGCAGGAGGGTGCAGTGGTTAGGAAGGCTGGCTCTGGACAGCTGGCTCTGAACTCCTTTCTGGGTGTCCTTGGGCATGTCATTTGTAGGTCAAGGATAGCCAAGGTCCTAAACCCTCGCCCAGGCTGTTTAAGGATTAAACGAGATCAGGTCTGTTACTTGCTCTTAGCTCAGGACCTGACCCAAGGGAAGCCCTCTGTAAGCATCATTCTTGGGACCCTGGGCTCATCTGGTCCCTGCATGAGGCAGGCACCGTTGTCACCACTTCCACCTAACAGGCAAGGCCAACTGAGACTTGCCGGTGTGGGGTTACTAGTCTAGGTCACACACTGAGGAAAGGGCAGGGCCAGGATTCAAACCCAGGGGGATCAATCCCACAGCACCCCTTGGACCATTTCAGTTTGCACAGGGAGCCTCTGTCATGTTCCTAAAGGAAAAAGAAAAATATATCCTGTGGTGGTGAAATTTATGCGTCAGATTGGCTGGGCCACAGTGACTACATACTCGGTCAAACACCAGTCTAGATGTTGCTATGAAGGCATTTCTAAAAATTAAATCAACATTTAAATCAAATTTATCAGATTACCCTCTACAGTGTGGGTGGGCTTTATCTAATCAGTTGAAGGCCTTTAGAGAGAAAAGCCTGCGGTCCCCAAGGAAGAGATAATTCTGTCTTCAGACTGTCTTGGGACTTGACTACAGCATCAGCTCTTCCCTGGGTCTTCAGCCTGCTGCCCTGCCCTACAGATGTTGGGTTTACCAGGTTTCACGATCATGTGAACCAGTCCCTTAAACGAATTCTGTTTATATCCCCATCCTGTCGGTTCTGTTCCTGAACCTTGACTAACAGATCCCATCCTAGGAACCCAGGGCGTGGCTCTGGTGAGTGAGGTAGACCAAAGCCCGTATCTCAACAGACTCCTGAGAGACACTTCTCTTAGCTTTGAAATCTGAGATTAACTACCCAAACTTCGTGAAACCTAGAATGAGACCCGTATATACTCCCCATAGACAGTGCACTCAAATAGAAAGCTTAAATTTAGTTGGACAAGGGAAGGGGGATGCTTGGAGAAAGCCCTGGAGGAGACCACTAGATTCCTCTACCCCAGGTAGCCACCCTCTAGACCCCCCACGGGGACCCTGATCCCACCTGCACAGGATGCTGGGTGCAGGTCTGACCCCCAGTGCTCTCCCAAAGGATTGGTTATTAACCGCGACACCTGCCCCAGGCAACCTGCAGCAGGCATGGAGGGGCTGCAGCTGGTGTGCGAGCAGTGGTGGTGGAGAGAGGGAGGAGCCGGGTCCTGACCTTGGGGGAGTTCTCTGGTCACAGGTTGGTGGTGCCGAGGAGCACTGGGCCGGCCCGGGTGAATGCCTAACCAGGTCATGGCTTGATCTGTGTCCCTGCAAGATTATGTTTGAAGTCGGGGCCCTTGGGTACCTCAGAATGTGACCTTCTTGGAAACAGGGTCATCGCAGATGCAATTGGTCAAGATGAGGTAACACTGAGAAGTGTGTGTACTTAATCTGACTAGTGTCCTTACAAAAGGGGAAAATTTGGACACACATGCACACAGGGAGAATGCATGCGACATAATGGCAGAGGTCAGGCTGATGCTTCTGCCAGCCAAGGAGCGCCAGATTGCCAGCAAACCACCAGGAACCAGGACGTGCAGGGGACAGGTTCTTCCTGACAGCCGTCAGAAGGACCCAACCCTGTAGACACTTGTTCTCGGACTCCCAGCCTCCAGAGCTGTGAGGCAATGCACTTCTACAGTGTAAGCCATACTCAGGGAGCCCCAGAGACCTGATCCGCCGCGTCCCACCACCCACGGAGGCTGGCTACTCTCCTCTAATGAGGCCCCTTGAAGAGCCATCTGCCCTGTTCCTGAAGGCCAGAAGAGAATGGCGACACCTACTAGACCTCGGGGGATTTTTAAAGCCCTGGTATCACATTCCTTAGGGACTGCAAAAATGAGGATTTCTGGGCCCCACTCCAGACCTGCTGAGTCAGAATCCTTGCCAATTTTCTCACATCATCACCAATATTGGATCTTTTCATTGATTTTTTTTTTCAAAGGCAATTAAAAGACATCTAATTTTTATCTGTATGCCTTTCATTATCAGAGAAGTTAAGCACTATTTCTGGTTTACTGGTCTTTTGGATTTCTTTATATTTTATATATATATATATACACACACACACACATACACACACATAATTCATGTCATTTGCCCAATTTTTCTTGTCATCTTTTTCTTATTATTGTTTTATAAAAGCTCTTTATATATTATGGGCATTAGTTTGTAAACATATTTAAAATACTTTTGTATTTGTTTATCACCTTCTCACCACACAGAAGTTTTTTCCTTTTTGGCTGGGTCAAGTTTGCTGATCTTTTCTCTTAGAGCTTCAAAGTTTTATGTCACACATAGAAAAGAGTCCTCTACAGTTTGATTCTGCACAGTCATGGGTTCCAACTCATGAACAATTCTTATTTTATCTACCCGCTGCCACAGCAGCTGCCTGGCCTTTCGATGCCCTGCACAGCTCTCCAGCCTCAAGGTGGGGCTCAGTCTCTTGGAGTCTCAGGGCTGGCCTGAACCGGTGAGCTGCTGGGTGCCTGGCCTGGCCTCAAGCTCTTCTCTAGTTCCACTGCCACCCGGGGGGCTGCAGCCTGGATGGCATTCTGGATGCTCTGTAGGTTCCACTGGGTCCTCAAGAGGGCATCGTCCAGGGTGAAGAAGCCATCGCGTGTACGCCGCACTTGGGAGCAGACAGCCGTGCTCTTCAGCTCCAAGCCTATTTCATGCACCAGCCTTCGCAGCTGCTTCTGCGTCTCATGCATGCACTGCACCTCTGCCATGGACACAGGACAGGTATGGTGGTCAGCACAGCCTCTGGGGTCTGCTGATCTAGATTCACACCCCTTGATACGTCCGCTGCCTAATAACTTTAACAAGACACCTTCATTTGCTAGGGCTTTGCTATTCAGTGTAGCCCAAGACCCAGCAGTGGAAGTCGGTTAGACAAGCAGAATCTCAGGCCCCATCCTGACCTGCTGAGTAGGAATTTGCCTTTTAAGACCTCAGGTGATCTGTGGGCAAGATAATGTTCGAGAAGCACTGCTCTAAGACTTGGTTTGCTCATCTGTGAAATGTGTGGTTGTGAAGAGTCAAGAGAGAATTTATATAAGGTGCTGAGAATCAGGAAAGTCTAGGTCAGTGCTCAAGAAAAGGAGCCTTCACACTATCAAAGCATCTAATAACGAAAATGACAAAAAATGGTTCCTCTAAGTCATAGGAGTGGAGGTAAATCTATGGGTACCTTCCTCTGAAGTCAAATGAGTTTCTTATGCACTCATAAAAAAAAAGAGATGCAGTAGGAAAAAAGAAAAGAAAAGAAGACTTCATTAATAGGATCAACAGAGAAGAAAGGAGTTGCGGGGCTGAGGTGGGCAGGACTGGGGAGGTAAGAGGGGTGTCCGATGGCCCACAGCAACTTGAAACACTGAGTGGCTCAGGAAATGGGCTGCTCAATATAACCTTTGCTTGTTAAGGTCTAGTTTCAAAGAGATTTGGCGGAGATTGGGCAGCGTTTGTTCTGTGTGCTGTGTGACCGGCCACGTCTGGCCCAGGGCTCTGAAGAAATGGACCCCTGGTGTCTTGGCCAGCAGAGATCAGGGCCGGTGTAGGCAGGCCTCTGCAAGGGCATTCTGTGGTGACTCCCCAAACCCAGAAGCCCACCTTAGGCAACTTACCTAAGAGGAATTCTGGCGGTGCAAAGTATAGGCATCGGATGCCGGTTATCAGCATCGGCGACTTGCTCATGGGCCGGATCAAGCCTCTCACAGCCATCTCATAGGCCTCCTGCGTCTGCAGGTCAACGTTGGAGTACCTGGGGATCAGAAAGCAGCTGGAGAGGGGTTGTAGGGGTTGGGGAGCCGGGCTTTTCACCTCTGGCCCTGCTTCACTCGTGAAAGCTGACGTTCCTGAAGTTTTTCACTTGCTTTCCGTCTTCCCTGTCCCTCCAGCTGCCTTTGCTCGGGGATTGTATGCCCTTCCTGGCTTCAACAGGCACACATGCCAACTGCCCCCAGCCCAGCTTTGAACTCTGACCGTGTGGATCGGGCTCTCCTCTCCACTAGACCACATGTTCCCTGGGAGGCCAGGGGGGATCTCTTGTTCCCCTTGGTCTCCCTGGGTGGCTGGCCCAAAACCGTGGCACAAAGAAACACTGTGCATGTGGAAGGATCAGTGGTTCTTGTGCCTGGTTCTGGGCTCTGAAAAGAGGAGCCCAGGGCAGGTGGGGCCTACAGGAAGCTCGTGGGCACTTCCTGCTCTGCCGGCAGCTCCCTGAGGGTCCCTTCAGGGAGGTGTGAGTCAGGCCCCACTCACATCACCAGGGCCTTCTGATGGGATCCTTGGATCATGGCCAGGATTCGGTCCAGCTTCTCTCTGGTCACATGGTCTGAAAAAGCCAGGGGATGTAGGCACACAGGTGTCTACTGAGAGACTCCCTTCCTCCCAGTTCGCCCTGTGCTTGGAAGGCCCCGGAGGGGATCCTGGAGCATCCACTAGTCCCAGGGTTCCCAATTAGGGGGTTGAGAGTCCTTTGAGAATCTTAAGACCCTCTCAGAAAGATGCACTTGAACTCAACATTGTGAGGACATTTTCAAGGAGCTCACAGACTCCATGTTGAGGCCACTTTCTTCTGGAAATAAGGCTCAAAGCCATGGTGTGACTTGCTCAATATTCTCAGACAGGTCCTCTGAGCCCCAGTCTGGGATTTTCCATGTCAGGGACCCTGGAAGGGAGAATGTCATCTGCATGTGGAAACACGTGGCAAGAAGTGGGAGGAGCCATCTTCTGGCCTCACCAAGTGGCTGGGGTGGGTGGCGGCACTCAGAGATTCCACCAGGAGGCTGACCTTGGGGTCCAGCTGGGGCAGGTGCCAATTTCTGGCTCCAAAGGCTCTGGGCACAGGTGCAGTTATGAAGGCAGGCCAGCTTGGAAGGGCCTGGACCTCTCATCCCTTCTGTCTGGCTTCATTCATGCTGTTGTCTTACCTGAAATGCACCTGCCACTGCCTCCTCCCACCTCATTTACAACCCAGCGCAAATGCTGCCTCCTCCAGGAAGCCCCTCCTGGAGCACATCACTGCTTCCTCCTGGCTCCTGCCACTCTGCACCTGGGTCTCTTTCCCAGCATTTAATTTTATTTTGATTTTACATTATTTTTTAAGTTCTTTAAGAAGTTTAGATCAGCACCAAGCATCTCCCTTCTCCAAACTCTGGATTCCTCCCTACCATAAATGTCAGCTTGGTAGTCATCTTTAGATGTTTTTTGGATGCCTGACATACACCTACACGTACAAATATACTGTGTTTCTTTGCCACGTGTTTTTAATCTTATCCAGAAGATGTAGGGGTACGTCTGCTCTCCCCACTATACTGAGTTCACTGAGACTGGGGACCCCATCTGATTCATCATATGACTCCAGTGCCTGGCACATGGCTGGCACTCAAAAAACATGTCAAATAAGTAAATGCAATAGACCCTATGGAAAATGTTAGAACATGGGGAGAGTAATAAGTGAAGAACAACCCATCCGTCCTTCCATCCAACCATCACTCCATCTCCCTCCCCAACCCCTCCATCCAACCCTCCACTCACCTCCCTCCTCATCCACCATCCCCTATCCATCCCCAATCATCCACCCATCCAACAAGCCTGTGTCCTGGGCTCTGTGCTGTGTGTGACCACAGGAGGGCAACGACACAGTCCCTGCTCTCACGGGTGACAGTCTTGTAGGAAGATGGGAGTTAAATCACCGCTAATCCCTATCACCAATTGATTACTCCTCTGAGAGTCCATCTAGCCCAGGTCTGGGGTATAGAGAAGCTTCCCTGGGGAGGTGACATTTACACCAGTCACCTCTGTGACAGGAGGAGGCACAGTAGGGTACAGGGCATTCCTGGAAGACAGACTGATGTGTCCAAAGCCCCCCGACAGCCTGAGTTTGGTGTATCTGAGAGTAACTGAGCAGGAGCCTGCCTCTCGTCCGGGGCGAGGAACTAGGGGAGGCTGATGCGGGGCGGCCACAGCTGCTCCTCCCACCTGCTCGGGGCTCTCACCGAATGTTGTCTTCTCCACCAACGGCCCACCCTCACAGAAGTCCTCTGTGGCTTTGCCCAGGAGGCCGCGGACTGTGTAATCCTGCGAGGACATGGAGAGAGGACAGGGTCAGTGTCCCTGCTCTGAGCCTCAGCACTGGGGGAGGCACAGCCCAGCAGCCCACTCCCCAAGGCGGCCGGTAGGGAGCCCAGGCTGCCCAGCTGCCCCCCTGCTGCGAGGGAGGGGCACCACACCTCCCTGACTGTGAGCCCCTGCGGCCTGGCCTGCAGGCCTGCAAGAGATGCTGATGGCAGCACCAGGACCACGCATGCCTCCAGGTCTCTCCACCCCAGCCACACCTCCCAACTTATCCGGCCAGCCCCCCAGCATGCCCTGCCGGCTGCTCTCCACCCTAAACAGTGCCCTGCGCAGCCGACTGCCTCTGCTGCAAGTAATGCTGGTGCTCATGACGGGAGAGGTGACAGCAGGGACATCCACTGAGCACAGACATGTGCCGGCGAGTGTGCTAAGCACGTTACACGTAGTCACTGATTTCATTGTCAGAGTAACCCTACTATCATTCCCGTCAGAGACGGGGAAATGGAGGCACACAGATGATAAGTAAGCCACCCAAAGACCCAGGGTTGGAAAAACCTGGTTTTGAACTGAAGCCATCTGGCTTCAGAATTTGTGCTCTTAACAACCAGAAGTGTGGGTTCTCTAACGTGGCACCTCTGCACATGCTCCTGGTACCAGACTCCACAGCCCCGGCTGGGACACAAGCTCCCTGACGCCTGGACAGTGCCATCCACTTCTCAGCCATGGGGAGGGAAGAGTGGTGTCCTGATTAGGCTCTGGTGTCTGACAGATCCAGGTTCAAATTCCAGCTCTGGCCCTTGAAAGCCAGGACCCTGGGCAAGCAACATGCCCTCTCCGCACCTCAGTCCTCTAATCTGTAAAATGAGTTAACGACAGATCCCACCTTACAGGGAATTTGTGCGGCATCCCTGAGGGAGCCCAATGCAGTACTCAGCACGGAGCGGCTGGCATGTAGTAATGCCAGAGCCACCACTACATTATTGTTCGTCTTCCCTAGCACACAACGAGACAGAAGTGCTTGCTGAGGGCCTAGGTGTCCCCCATGGAATCCTCTCGGCATCAGAATCCCATCAGTGACCCCCAGGGAAAGACCAGGGTATAAGCAGCTGCTCCCAGCCCCGGTACCTTGGTGAGGTGAGCGCTGTACATGTCAGTGAGGAGGCTGCATCCATGTCCCACGCCGAGCACTGAAAGGCACCCAGGCCGATCTCACACCTGGTTCCCCCTTCCCGGGGACCACCCCCAAACCCTGCACCCACCATCAAAATACTCCCACCTCTGATGCTGCTGAAGCCATCAAGAGGGCAGGAGAGCTTCCTCTTCAGAAAGCAAGTGAGCACCACAAAGTATATGTGAAAATGCAGATTTCGGGGCTCCACCTCGATGTATGACTGACTGGTGGTGGGCAGGGGGCCTAGGATCCTTAGCAAGTTCCCCACGGGGTTCTGATGCACTCAGAACCCAGTGTGGCCCAGTCACACTAACTGGCACTTAAATCTGGGGTGGCTCTAAGCATGTCCTTTAATTTCCTTGGGCCTCTGGTTCCCCATCAGAAAAATGAGGATCAAAAATAACATCCCACCCGGGTGGTACTGTCGAGACTGAGACAATGCACAAGAGGCAGTCAGTACAAAGGAAGGGCCTGGGCGACGGGGGCAGCGTTGCCATTCCCAGCCCTTCCCTGGCTCTGCTTTTCCCTCTGGCTGAGAGAATGACTCTCCATTCACTCCTAGAGAACAAGAACCGGGAGGGGGGCATGACACCATGTCTGCCTGCCCGTGCCCAGGAAGTGAGACAAGGGGAGTGCGACTGTCACGCATGGAGGTTGTGGCCACTGCCTGACCCTGGGGACACAGATGGCTCATGACTCAGGGCTTTATGTGTCCAGCTCCAGCAACATCTATCCAGATCTTGGTCAGTGGGCCAGAGTCACACGCCTGGCCGCCTCATGGGAGTGATGAAAGTATTCCCTCTGGACCAGGGGCATTCACGAGCCACATGACCCAGGATGAGTCACCTAAGCCGCAGCCTCACTTTCTTCATCCATAAAGTCATAAAACATCTACCCAATATGGTTGTTGTAGTGAATACATGCACACAAAGGGTTTCGTACCACATGTCAAATGCAGGAATCACTTGATAAAAGCAGGCAACTGTGACTTCCCTCCTTCCATTAGCCAACCAGACAGGGGCAGGAATCAGTGGAAGAGGGCAGAGGGGGGAAATCACTGTCAGCTTGGTAGTGGGCGTAGTGGGCTGGGCTCCTGGTAGCTTCCCAATCCTCCCCGAAACTCATCACTGCACCCCCAGGCTTACCACAACACCTACCAAGCACCCCAGATGCCTGGGCATCCAGCCGGTGTCCCACACCAACCTTCAAGCTGGTGAATGCAGGTCCACATACTGGAAAGAAACAAACAAGGTTGCTTTTCTCAATGCATCAGCCTCAAAGATGACTCAGGCTGTGTGTGGAGACCTCACTCTTCGAATGCAGCCCCATGGAGCCCAGATCAGGGTCAGATCGGACTCGCAGGCTTCCTTACCATACAGAGGGGCCTAGAGCCATTTCCCCAGTCCCCTAGGCCCAGAGAAAGGTGTTCGTTTCTCTGCCTATCAACATTCCCCCAGGGAGAGGCTTCAAGTGGACTGGGCATAACAATGGGAATCAAGATTTTGGGGTCCTCTACTTAGCTCCTGCAGGAGAGTCCTTGGGACTATAAAGTGGAGGCTGTGAGCTCCTTATGCAGGTCCTGGGCCCCCAGTTCTACCCCCAGAACCCAGAACTCACTAGGTACTCAGGAAGTAACTATTGAATGAATGAATGACTCTCCAAAATACACACATTAATATATGTGTAGTTTTTTATATATCAATTATACCTCAGTAAATTGGATGGGGAAAAAAAAGAGTGAATGCAGGAATAAGCCAGAAGAATTTACACTTTTGTAGATCAAGAGAAATCCAGGGGAAGGGAATGGGATGATTAGGTGTCTACTGAATTTGGACTATGTTACTTAATGTCAACACTGAGCCTCGGTTTCCTCACTTGTGAGAAGAGAACAGGACCCCCATCATAGGGTTGTGGTAAAGATCAATGAGACAGCATCTGGGGAGAGCTTAACACAGTATCTGGAACACAGCAGACCCTTGATATATCCTCCTTGTCATTGTTATACTGTAGCATCACTGAATATCACTGTCAAAGGGATTTTAGAGGTTCCTGATCAAGCTCCTCAGTTCTCCTACAGCCTACCCAACACGTGCTTAATCTCAACTAGTGCCAGGAGGCTCATCAGATTTAGTTCCATTCTTGGACAGCTTTGTTGACTAAAAAGTCACTCTTCCCTAGAAGCTTAAAACTCCCTCCTTCGCACCTCTGCCTGAGAGTCAGTTTCCACCTGGAGTCCCAGAATAGTAAAGGGGTCAACAAACTACAGTCCACTGACCAAATCTTTAAGCCTATGTTTTTTTTGATGGCCCACGAGTTCAATCTTTTCATTTTTCAATGGTTCAGAAAAAAAAATCAAGAGAATATTTTGACATATGAAAATTATATGAAGTTCAAATATCAGTGTCCATAAAGTTTTATTGGAACACAGCCAGGCTCACTGCTTTCCATACTGCCTACTGCTTTTGCACTACAATGGCAGAACTGAGCCAACAAAGCCTAAAATACTCAGTATCTGGCCCTTTCCAGGAAAAATTGCCACTTCCTGGTCAAGTATTTCATACGCACTCTGTCCGTTCACGAGTCTGGGACAGTAGGAGTCTGAGCACTGACTGGGACACTGACTCCGGGCAGAGGTTTCTTCCGAAGTGATACCCAGGCCTCTGCTTGAATGTGCCTTACCCAGCGGATGGCTGGTGAGGGTGGGGACACTGGTGGCTGTGAGGGTCAGCTCCTTCTCTTCGCTGCCTTCCATGGGGCCCAGCAGGAAGCGAACACGCTGTTCAGGGGCAGGCGGCTTCCCGGCATTGACACCTGAGCACGCACAGGTAAAGGACATCTTGTCAATTCCGTTAGGACACGTGGAGGAGGTGGGACAGGGAAGTATCGAGATGCAAAAGAGATAAAAGCCCACGCTGTAGCGAAGAGAATAGCAGTAGTTAAGAAACAGGCTTGAGTTCAAATTCTGATTACTGCTTCTTAACTGCTTATGACAATACTGAATCTGTTTGCCTGTATGAATATAGGGAGAAACGAACAGGAACGGAGTGTATGGAACAGTTGATTAGGTAAACGCTCCACCCAGGCGACTAGGTCACATGACTTCATGTTGCTGGAAGGATCAGAAGAGAAGATGGATTCCCGGGAGAAAGAGAGAAGGATTCAGTGTCTGGTCCGAGGCAACTCACCCTTAAGAAGTTGCAATTCCACGGTATCCCGCAGGTGCTTCCATTTTAACCCGGGGGGCTTGTAGGCAGCGAAGAGCCCATGCAGCCGCGCCAGGCCCCTGGGTCTCATGCCTGCAGCCAGAGGCCCCGGCTCGCGGAAAAGCTGGACCTGTACGGAAACACCGAACGGCCCCGCCCCCAAAGTGTGGGCCTTGCCATGGGCGCCGCCATGTTTCCTGGCCGGAAGAGGCTCTCTTATTGTGCTCGGGGTAAAACATGCTGCGCAGCAGCAAGTAGGGCCCGATGCCGAGCCCTGAAACTAGCGGGGGTTACTTGGGGACTCTAGGGTGAGGTGAAATGGTGAGAGTTTTGTATCGGTAGAATAGGAGGCAGACAGGTCGTCTGGGTTTCCTTCCCATACTTAACGGTAGGGCCCTCTCCTGTCCGTGCTCAACTTTTACCAAGACGCCGTAGTCAGCCCAGTGGGGGATCGAGTTCTTTTGACTTCGGCGCTCCGTCGCCAGAGACGTTTGGGACGTCGGCCGTATTCCGCCCTTCCTCCCGTGGACGTGGGACAGTGCCCGCTGCCATGGCGACGCTCCGGACCCTGCACTCCCTCCGCCGGCTCCGGTGCCGCGCAGGGCGGGCTGCAGGCAAGTGGCGCAGGCGGGAAGGACTCTCGGGGGCGCCCAGCTCCTTTGACCTCAGCTTTCCCTTGCCCTGCAGACGTGCCCCTCCGAGCCGCAAGCCTTGGCGCCGGCCGGCTCTACCCCGAGCACATCCCCACCTCCCCGCTGCAGAAGGCGCTGCTGGCCGCCGGCTCTGCGGGAATGGCCCTCTACAACCCGTATCGCCACGGTAAGGCCGCCCGCGCCCGGGGCTCTCGGGGCAGCTGGGGGTCCGGGCGCGTCCTTGCCTCGGAAGCCCGGGCAGGTCCCGACCTCTGTCAAAGCCTCGGTTTCCTATGCGTAACTGGAGAATAGACCGGTCAGGGTACCCAAACCTAGATGAACCTCATAATCACCCGCAACGTTCATTAAAAATGGAGGTGCCTGTGTCCCACCTCAGTCCGGATCTGCCGAATGTGGGGAGGGGAGGGAGAAACCAGAGCTTCTGCTACTTCCCGATTCTATCATCTAGACACATTGAGAACCTCTGGACTAAATAGGTGATTTATAACATCTATGGTAATATCCATCAAGTTGCAACATCTCCCTATAAATTAAACTTTTGAGATGAAGAACCATGACTACCCTGTTCACTGTGTCGGCAGCATTTTGGATAGTGCCTGGCACATGATAAATGTCTGCTAGATGTAAAGACCAGAACATCTTACGGTTTTGCATTACCTTTTTACATCCCTCCCAGGTTTCTAAGTTTAGAAAGTACTGTTACTCTTACTAACAAACGTGATAATGCTAACTGCTCACTGAACATTTGTTCTGGCTGCTTAACTGCACTGAATAGTTAATATGCATGATATTTTTTATTTCTTGCATTACCCTTGCTTGTAACAACTATAAATGTCTAAAGGTATAAGAAAGGTTTTATGTGCACTTCACAAATTAGGACCCTGAAGCTTCGAAATGTGAAGCAGTTTGCACAAGGTCATCTAGATAGTGACTGTACCTGGGCTCAAACCTGGCACTGTGATGCTAAAACCTGTACCTCTCAACAAGGACGTTGTATTCTGTCATGATAATAGATGTAAAAGCGACTTAAAAACTCTTTGGAGTACTGTGCTAACCAGAGTCACCTCACTGTGTTAGATTAGTAATGATAATAATAACTATAGATACATATGTTGTACCCTTACTGTGTGCCAGGTGATTCACTAAGTGTTTAACATGAAGCCTCATAATCAGGAGGTAGAAACTATCCCTTTTTCATTGTGTAAGAAACTAAGGCTCAGACCAGACCGTGTGACTGACCTAAGATCATAGCCTCCATTCGTCCCCATTCTTTCCTTTCAGACATGGTTGCAGTTCTAGGGGAGACCACAGGGTGCCGTGCCCTGAAGATCCTCAGGGACCAAATGAGGAGGGATCCAGAGGGTGCCCGGATCCTGCAGTAGGTCCCATCTCTGCGTCAGGGGTTGGGAGCATTCTCTGGGGATCCTGATCTCTCTGGAGTCACATTTCGTTCTCCTAGGGAGCTCTTCTTGATATCCCGGCCCTGGATGGCTGCACAAGCTGGGTACTGTCCAACTCCATGAGTGCTGTTCACATAGGCACTATGATGATCCCTGGGTAGTACAGTGTGGTGGCCTCAGCCCAGTTCTAGCCACAGGGCTTTGTACCTTCACTAAGTTCCCATGACACATGCCAGCTGTAGCCCCCACCCCTGTAGTGAGTGCCCTTTGGAAGTATCCTGCTCACATATGAGGCCTGCCCTCTGAGAATGTGCCCCTATAGGCAGGAGCCACAGCCTCAGTTTATGGCGGTCCCCTCAGTCCTGCCACCATCCTGACCAGTGGTAGGTGCTCTGTTAGGACTTGGCCCCATTGCTGCTCTCTGCCCCTCCACCTCTCCCACCATTGGAGTAGCTGGACCTTTCACCTGCCTTCGCTGGCACTCTCCCAACACCTAACTCTTGCCTTCTGCCTTGCAGGGAGCGTCCCCGGATCTCACGGTCCACCCTTGATCTGGACAAGCTGCAGAATCTGCCTGAGGGCTCCCTTGGCCGCGAGTATCTCCATTTCCTGGATGCAAATGTGAGTTTCCAGCATCTGTGCATTTGGCAGTCACCAAAAAGGGCAGAAAAGTGACGTCCTAAGGAAGGAGGTGCCCTGAACTGCCGCCATGGGCAGTAGTGCTTTTCAGTCTCTTGTAGGAAGTCTCGGTCATGTCCTGTGGGACAGGCAAATGGGCCAAGAACATCATTCCAAGCAATAATACCAGCCAGCATTTATTAGCCTCTTACTGCATGCCAGGTGCCAGGCTCATACATGATCTCCCTGAATCCTCCAACCACCCTGTCAAGTATGTTTTATTGTTATCCCCTTTTAACAGGTGAGGAAACAGGCTTAGAGCAATTAAGCAACTTGCTAATTTCACACAGCTAGTACTAATAGAGCCAGCATTTAATTCTTAACTGCCCTTAACTGCTGCACTGTGTCCCTTGTTGTAGAAACAGTGCTTTTCCTAGGATGCGACAAGTTGTGGCACTCTCCAGCCCTAAGCAGGGAGGATGGGCTGGGGGTGGGGGGGTCCCAGCCTCTGAGGAACCCATTCATTTGTTCAGAATCTGTCATGTGCCATCCATTGTCCTGGGTGCTGGGGATGTAATGAGGTAGACGGATAAGGTCCTGCCCCCATGGAGCAGACATCCTAGTTGGGGAAGTAGACAATAAAGCAGCCAAAGGAAAATTTTCATTTAAAAATTCAGACAAAATACTGCGTACTCAGAATGTACCAGCCACTGTTCTCAGCAATTAGGATACAGTGAACAAAACCGGCCAAGAGCCTGCCCTCGCGGGGCTTCCATTCCAGCAGATGGGGCTGTGAGGACCACAGTCAACATGATAGAGGACAAGGGTCAGGGCGGGGGACAGTGGCTACTTCTGATAGGGTGGTCGTGGGAGGCCCCTCAGAGGACACTTGGAAGATGGGGAGGAGCACTCGGGGTGGGGGGACTGCCGAGTGCGAGGCTCTGCGTGTTTAAGAAAAGGAGAACGTGCCCACGTGGCCAGGAGAGGCGTGAGTCGGGGGAGGCAGCCAGTGGGCTGGGAGGTCAGCCGGGCCAGGCCCTGCCGGCCATGGGAAGGAGTAATAGGAACAATAGGAAGCCATTAAGGGTTTCAAGCAGGATAGTGACATGATCTGATTCATAAAAGGACCTTAAGGTATAGCTGAGCCACCTTCCTGTCCCTCCCTACATATCCCATCAAAGCACCTCTGCCCAGTGGCAGCAGGAGCCAGCCAGGCTGGAGGAGGTGAAGGAGTGAGTAAAGGTTGCTCAGAACTGAGTTTCTCAGCCTTGGCATGGTTGACTTTTAGGGCCAGATTGTTCTAGGGTACAGGGGTTGCCCTGTGCATTTTAGGGTGTTTAGTAGCATCCCTGGCCTCCACCCAGCAGATGCCAGGAGCTACCCCCACCCCACCCCCCGCTCAGTTGTAACAACTATAAATGTCTAAATATCTGCAGATACGGCAAGTGTCACCTGGTGGACAGGTGAGAACCACTGCTCTGGAAGATTCTCGTCCCTAAGAATCTACTCCCCATATTCTCCTGACATTTGCCGCCTCTGCCCCTTTTTATGACATCTCCCTCGGATTTCACCAGGATGCAATTATTTCATTACTGGGAAACCCACCAGGGTGACCTGCCCTAAGTGTCCCCCAGGGAGGGACAGCCTTCCGTGGAAGTTCCCCAGAGCCTTTTGTCCTGTTGCTGCGGAGGGGATGGAGCTTCCAGGGCCTCCCTTGGCACCTTACCCAGTCACAGCCCTAATTGTGATAACAGCCCTAGAGATTGTGACATTTCTAGAGCACTGTAACCAGCAGAATATGAAGGAACACCTTTGTCCAGAGATTTAGATCATAGTTCAAGGTGAGGACACCCTCCCTGAGGCTGACGTTGGTAGGGGGTGTGGTCATCCTTTGGCATCAAGATTACAGGCATGGGCTCTAGGTAAGAGTAGCCTGAATTACACTGATGGGCAGTGACAGCAATGAGGTACGGGGGGGGGGTGACTTGATAATAATGGTGAGTGTAATAACCACATTGTTTTTCTTGTGAAACCTTCATAAGAGTGTATATCAATGATACCTTAATATAAAAAAAAAGAGAAAGAAAATCTTTAAAAAATCAAAAAAAAGAAGCCTGAATTAGAATCCTGCCTCTCTTCCCAGCTTTATGGCCCTGGGCAAATCATTTGACCTCTCTGAGCCTTAGATTCCTTATCTGAAATAAGGGGACCTAGTGTTTATCTTCCATAGCACTTACATGGCTTATTAATAATGGGCGTTAACAGAATCAGTAATGGAATCCAGCAGACTTTGTTCAGACCCTGACTCAGCCTCTTGATAGCTGTGTGATCTTAGGCAAGTTACTTTATCTCTCTGAGCCTTGTTTTTTTTATCTGTACCTAAGGCTAACAGGATCTAGCCCTATAGGGTGGGGAAGACGCAGTACGATAATACATGTCACAGGTCTCTCACAGTGCTGGCGTGTGGTAGGTGCTCAATGACTGTTACCACGGTGATAACTTTCAGCTCCACACAGCAGGTAGAACTCTGCAGAAGAAATTAGGACCTAGGACTCAGTGAGCTCCAAGACCATGGCACTGAGCCAGCAGCCCCAAAGCAGTGAAGACATCAAATCTCTTGGGCTCTGGGTGGGCTGAGGAAGGACATCTTCCTGCCCTTGGGAACAGGAACACTAGGCTGCTTCCACTCGGCATGGGTGCTGCTGAGGACTTAGAGGGGCACTGGGTGGGTAAAGGGAGGGCAGCTGACTTCTCTGCCTGGGACCAGAAAAGTACTTAGGGCCGGCCTTTTACTCGTGCATTCAAATGATACTAATTCTTCCGGGCCCTGGAGATACAACAGTGAGCAAAACTAAGCCAGCCCAGTCCTGTGTGGCCTACAGACTGCTGCAACACTGTTCACAGAAATAGATAGAACACAAGCCACATAACTAATTAAAATTTGCTGCTAGCCTCTTTAATACAAGCAAAAAGAAACAGGTGAAAGGAATTTCAATAACCTATTTTGTTTAAGCCAGTATACCGAAACTATTATTTCAGCATGCAATCAATATTTTTAATATTATTGAGATTTCACATTATTTTCTTAATACCAAGTCTTCAAAATCCAGTGTGTCTTTACATGTGCTACAGCTCATCTCAGTTGGAACTTGTCACATTTCAGGGCTCGGTGGGGCTCCCAGTGGTGAGTGGCTGCTGTAGAGGTCTAGAAGAGAAACATTAACGATCCCACACACGAAACATCCCAGTACAATCGTGTCGAGTGCCACAGAAATGCACAGGTGCTACAAAAGAGGCCATACATGGACCTGATTGGTCTGAGGTTCAGGAACAGCCTCCTTGTGGAGGGGACACTTACGCTGGTCGTAAAGGATAGGTGGGAATCGTCACCGTGAAGATGAGGTGGGAGAGAGCACCCTGGGCTGGGGGCAGCTCATGTGAAGGATGGAGGGTCTTTTTTTTTTCTCATTGTATTTCTAATTGTGGCTTTTAAAAAAATGACCATAAAATTCACCATCTTAACCATTTCTAAGTGGACAGCTCAGTAATGTTAATATCCGCATTGTTGTAAAGCCAATCTCCAGAGCTTTTCCGTCTTGTACAAGTGAAACTCTGTACCCATTAAACAACTCCTGCTTCCCCCTACCCCGGAGGGTCTCTCTGCCATAAAGTCCAACAGGCTGTGTGCTTTATGCGTGAGTTGCAGTAGGCCAGGGGGCCACTCATCCCACCACATTCCCTGCCTGAGGCCTCCCGTGTTGGCAGATACGGACAGAAACAGAGTCCCCAGAGATTTCTGGTGGAGTATGAGTCTGGTGGGAGTGGTTGACAGAGTCAAAGAGAGGCCGGAAAATTGGGCCCAGGAACTGTTGGGAAGGGGTATAGGGGAAACTCATGGTTGTCAGAGGGTCTCGCCAGACACCCGAGCACCCACACGATTCGTGGACGATGAGGAGCTAGCGTACGTGATCCAGCGGTACCGGGAAGTGCACGACATGCTCCACACCCTGCTGGGGATGCCCACCAACATCCTGGGTGAGTGCCACCCCACCAGCCCCCTCGAGAGTGGGGGTACTCCAGCCAGCCTGTCTACTGGAGGCTGTCTTCAGAACCAGGGCAGGGCTCTCCTGTCTTTGCCAGTGACCAGTTAGTTAGCTGGCTTGGGGCCTTGTTTTCTGCTCTCTGAACCTCTTGGTAGCATCTGTGCCACACATCCCGTCCTCCATCGCCACCGCCTCCTAGGGCCTTCTCACTGACATGGCAGCATTCCAGCGCCAGGGCTCCTTGCTCTGAAACCCTTAGCACCAGCCGAAGGCCCGTAGGAACCGGCCTGGACTCCTCAGCGTGCACGAGTCCTCCGCATTCTGCTCCCAAGCCTCCTTCCCAGCCCCTGTTTCCCCCTGTGCCTGGACTCTCCTCTACCCCAAGCCAAGTGCCCCGAGGCCCAGCACGAGCCGGGACCAGGCACTGCTGACCCCTGGTAGAGATCAGAGAGGAGCGGACACCTCTTTTGGCCCTGCCATGAGCACCGCTAGCCTCTCCTCCTGGGCCCTGCTCACCTCCTACCTCGTTCCCCCCACCAGGGGAAATCGTGGTGAAGTGGTTTGAGGCTGTCCAGACTGGCCTGCCCATGTGTATCCTGGGTGCACTCTTCGGACCGATCCGACTCAGTGCCCAGTAAGTTCTCAAGTGGCAAGGAGTTGGGAGAGAGCTCAGAGAGGCCAGGGCTCCAGGAAGTGGGAAGAGCATGCAGCCTTCCTGAGCAGCCCTGGGTTCTCCAGGAAGCCAGGTGGAAAGAACGGGACAGAGAGGTGAAACTGGCCTGGCGTGGAGTCTCTGGGACAATGAACGTTCGTAGGACTCCAGGGGCTTTTGGGTCAGATCACAGTGTTGGGTCTGAATGGTGGTGCTGGGGATGGTGTGGCAACCTAGCATTAGTTTGTGGAGTTAGGTAGCCCTCAATTTAAATCTGGGCTTTGGCATGTTCAAAATGTGTGGCTTTGAGCACAGGATTCTACCTCGCAGAGCTTGTTTCCTCAGCTGAAAAGTAGGGATAATAACTGCCTCCTTCTTAGGGCTGTGTGAGGATTAACTGAGAAAATGCACCGTGAGTGCTGGGCACATAGTGTGCCTGGCCCTCGGGACGTAATACTTCTTTTTCTTCTGCTGCCCACAGGAGCCTGCAAGCACTGGTCTCAGAGCTGATCCCATGGGCAGTTCAGAGTGGGCGCAGAGCCCCGTGTGTCCTCAACCTGTACTTCGAGCGGCGCTGGGAGCAGCCCCTGAGGGCTCTACGGGAGGAGCTGGGCATCACAGACCCCCCTGTGCAGGTCGGGGGCCTGGCCTAGGCCCTGAGCCACCGAGCCAGGAGGGCCCGGCCTGGCTTCCTGACGCCCACACCCACCCCAGCTTCCCCTAGGGACAGAGGGCTCCTTTGCCATTACCTCTGTTCCTGTATGAACACTGACCCTTGGACATCATCTGTCATGATTTGTCATAACCACTGCTGAGTGGCTTTGAGGACCAACCCAGGAAGGAGCAGGCAGCACAGGGCGGCTCCAGGGGAGGCAGGAGCTGCCCAGAGAGAACCGCCCGTGAGCAGGAGTCAGCCATCTAGGCTCGTGCTGGAATGTCTCAGGTCCACAATCCCCGTTTCAGAGCCCTCCCTGCCAGCCACGGTGTTCTGGTGCCAGGCCGGGCGGCCTTCAGGAGGAGGGCTGCCCCCAATTCCAAAGACCTGAGAAGACGGAGGCGAGTCGGCTGTCTGCATAAAGGCTCCCGTCAGGCCGAGCACCTGCTTCTGCCCGGGACCCCGGCAGCCCTGGGCCACGGAGCAGCACCAAGGGCAGACGTTCCCCTTAGCCTGCGCTTCAGCTGCTTGTCCCGACTCCTCTGGTCTGAAGTTGGACAGACTAGGATTCAAATTCCCAACTCCCCCACCGTTTTCTAGCAGAGGAACTTAAAGCAGTCCTTTCCCTTCTCTGAGCCCATTTTTCATCATCAGTAAAAGGGGACTGAAAACAGCAGCCACCGGCCAGGGTTACTGTGGGGGTTTCATGAGGTGGCCCTCAGAAGGGCTTTGGAGGAAGGGTCCGAGGGACAGGCGTTGTTTATCACTGCGCTCGCAGGTGGGGGGAGGCAGTCGCAAGGCTGCATGTTCTTTCTGGAGTGGGAACGAGGCGTTTTCCTTGCGTCAAAGCCAAGGAGTGGGGACCGGCAGGGTGAAAAGTATCATCTGAAGAATGTGTGGCCCTGTCTTGGGGTTTAGAACCAGAAACACTCAAGATGGCAGAGCCTTTAGAGTTTTGGGGGGCCAGCTCCTCGTTGTGTAGATAGGGCAACTAAGGCCCAAATATGGGCAAGGAATTGCCTGGATTAATTAGAATCCAGGCCAAAAGACCTGGTTCATTTTCCTATGCCTCAGTTTCCCTGTCGATAATGAGGGCTACAGTTTATAGCTGTACTGTGTGCCTGAACACTTGAGGTGCATCAGCACATGGATGCCTTCAGCAACCCAACAGTGGAGGTGGTACTAGTATTTTACTAATGAGGAGTAGAACTGGGGCTGGAGCCAGAGGTTGTCCAAAGACCTGCCCAGCATTGCCACACCAGTGTCTCAGCCTCCTTTGTGCCCACCACATCCCAGTCCCGTGGCCCATAGGAAACTGAAGGCCTGTTTTGGAACCATGGCCTTGTTAAAAGGGAAGCCTTGTCCTGAGTTCTTTGAATTTCTGCAGAAGGAGGAAGGGATTGGGGAGCTCCCAGACCTCCATCTGTGCAGTGTAGGACACCTTTCCAGACTGCCAGCTGTCCACAGCTTTCCAGGGTCCCAGGCACCCCTAACTGCAAGTCAGTAAAAGAACAGTGCCACAGTTGGGGGAGAAAGGTCAGACCGTCAGATGGCTGCCTCTGCTCAGCTGGGGCACTCCCCTGCTCCAGCCACTAGGTACCTGGAGGACCTGGGCCTTTACAGCACTTGAGAGATGGGCACTGACATCAGGATTAGCTGGGAATGGAGTCACATCTCCACAGGGTGGCATTTTTGTCACCCGCTCATGACTGGAGGAAAATTATACTGGCAATAGCTACCTCTTACTGTGTTCCTACCACAGCCTGTGAGTCCCTGCCAACTTCTAGAAACTTCCATTCTTCATCTCAATAAACCATGTCGGTCTTCTTACTTTGGGAACAGCGCTCTGTCCCCACCAGGTCATCATATTGTCAACTCCTTGTCATTCACATCTGTGCTCCAATGTCACCTCAAAGAGACCTTCCCTGACCACCGTGTGAAGCAGCCGCCACGCACTCCATCCCGTCATATCACTTTCTTTGCAGTGCTTACCACTCTGAAATCATCTTCCTTGTTCATGTATGTACGCGTTCCATGTCTGCTCCAGGAGGGCAGGAGGACTGTACTTCCCTTCATTGCTCTGCACACACTAGGGGCTTGCTTACTGCTTCACTGTTGAAAACGGATGCTGAGCACCAGACATGCAAGAACTCGCCAGCCCTCACAACAACCCCACTTCATGGGGAAGACCCTCAGTCTCAGGGTAGTGTCCTAGGGGACACAGCCAGGCTGTGGTGGAGCCGGTCTTGGGACACACAGGTCTCAAGTCCTCTCCTGGTAGCCAAAGGAAAACTCCCTTTCCCTCTGCCCAATGAAGGCATATGTAGCTGACCCCAGAGCAGTGTTTGGAGGCAGAGGCTCCAAAGGCAGGCGGACCTAGCTCTGCCTCCATCCTTGCAGTAGTCAGGTCATCCTGCTGACCCTGTGCTCTCATCTGTGAGCTGGGGAAAGTATATACCTATTGCACAGCAGGGCTGCTGTACATGTGTAGCACTTAGGAAATGGAGGCCATCCTTTGCCAGGAGGGTCATCTGAGACCTCTGAAATCACTGTACACAAGCCAGAGGTACTTATTTTGCACACACCCAGAGTAGGAGGACTTACATAGCTCAGAGATCCTAATACCAAATGAAACTGAATTTCTATGGGGAAAGCTCCTATTGTGTGCCAAGGGGCATACCACTTAAGTCTGCTGGGGAGGTTTAGTGCCTTCAAGTGAGTTCAGATGTCAGTCTCTGGTAAGTCTGGAGATTTAAGCACCCCTGTTAGCTCCCAAGGCAGGGCAGTCGGGGTCATGTCACTGGAAACAAGCCCACTGTGAGGTCAGCCTAAGCTCAGCCTGTCCCACAAATGACAGGACCCAGCTCCGGCCCTTTTTAAGAACTCTTCAATGACTTCACTGGCCCCAGGGTAAACTCCTTAGCACACAAAGGCCTTTCCAATCACCTTTCCCACCATATGGCCTTCGCCTGCACATGTGTCCTGATGCACAAACTCACTTGTGTTCAGTCATTTCACAAATGCCATCTAAGCATTTGCCACATGCTGGGGGCCAACAGTGATGGAGACAGCTGCATTCCCACCCTCTGAGAGTTGAGCGTTTAGAGCAGCTGGGGGCCTTCCATGTGCCAGAGCTCTGTGGCATGCATCAGCTCCCTGAATCCATACCCAGCGCAAGGGGGCAGGGACCATATAACCATACTTCCAGCCTAAAAATGAGGACACTGAGGCTCTATGGGGTTAATGTTAGACATTTGCCCAATGTCTAACAGCTGAGGCTGGGGGTCTGAATATAAAGCAAAGAGAAATCACAGTAATGCGTACTGGGTGTTGACAAAGTATGGTGAGCTCTCAATGAGGAACAGTTCAGTCCAATGGTCTCATCCCCATCTGCCCTCTCTGTGTCTGACTAGCTTTAAGCAACTTAAAGGTGGATATTCTCATTCACTCTCTGTCCCCTTGCATCTCCGCCTAGGGCCTGACCCCGTGTCTGGTGGGGTACTGCTTTGGCTTCACCCATGTGACCAGTTTGGGTAAAGGACAGTAGGGGGGCTGGTCACCATCGCCCTCCTCCAAATTCTCACTTGCCCACTTCACATATGACCTCAGCGGTCAATGGGGAAATAATTATGTTTATACCCATGGATCCCACTGTGGATAAGTTTGGAGGCCCCAATTCACTCTCCCTGGCATTCATTCAACACACATTTATCAAGCTTGTTATTTGCTAAGCCCTGTGCTAAGCCTCTATACAGAGATAATCTTCATATGTAGATTTTGCCTGTGTTTTGTGGCCAATGAGTTTGTAAACTATGATAATAAACACTTCAGAGCTGATTCAAATGCTCCCTGTGACTCTCCGCAGCAACCCTGTAAGGTAAACACTGTGTGTACTCATTTTTATATATAAGAAATGGAGGTGTTGAACATTCAGCTGATAAATTGAACCAAGTCTGTTGGATGCCAATGCCCATGCCCATAACCACTGCACCACACTGCCTCCTGTATGTAACACCCA
Organism: Manis javanica; assembly: GCF_040802235.1. Classification (NCBI taxonomy): domain Eukaryota; kingdom Metazoa; phylum Chordata; class Mammalia; order Pholidota; family Manidae; genus Manis; species Manis javanica. The sequence continues at coordinate 7,079,464 of NC_133157.1, read as the reverse complement.
CGGTGCTTTCATTTACCGAGGTCCCCCAAAAGGATGCACCCTAAACTCTGGAAGAAAGAGGTACAAATACTTTATCAGATCAAACTTCATTTTTAATCCCTATGAATAGACCCTGAAAACTCCCCTCCTCCACTTTCAAGACTTTAATTGGAAAACCCTGGAGAAAGGGATTAAGGAATCTACTTAAGGGTTGGCAACTGTGGATGCCCAACAGGTTTGGTTATCTAGGAACCAAGTTTCCAGAGTCCCAGAGCCGCACGGGGCTGGGAGGCTGGCCGATATCCCACGGCTCAGCAGGTGGCATGATGAGGTCAGAGGTTTGGAGATTAACTGATTTGCTGCAGGGTCCAGGGCGACCAGTGATCAAAGTTTGGTACAGGTTTCAACTTCCGTGCTCTTTATACCACTAGGTGTGCGGGTAGCCCACGGAGAGGAAAGGATTTTCATGCAATAAATCCGACGCCAAGTTGATTGCTGTCCAGAATCAAATGTGCTAGCCTCAGGTCCGCAGTCTTGGGTTTTTGGAACCTTATGAAGAAAGTACCTGATGCCATAAAACATCCAAATGGAAATGTGGGAGGTGCACACCAAAACCCAACTCTGGTGAAACTCGAAAACCCACAACCTTTGAGTCACTATCCTAGAATCTGCTAGAAGTCCAAGGGGCTTTCCATTGAGCCACAGCTCTCCTCTCTGCCCAAGACCGCCCTTTTAGCGCTCCTCTGGGTGTGGTGCCAGGCCTTTGTCGAACTCTATCCCGATCAGGGCACAGACTCCGTATTCTCCGCCAACGATTCGGGTCAGGGGGCTGTCCCCACGTCCGGACACCGGGAACTTGCGGCGCCGAGGCTCCAGCAGAGCCTTCTCCTCTGCTCGTGGCTCGGGGGTCTCCGCAGCACCGTACGGCTGCGCAGCGCGGACTACAACTCCCAGCGTGCCGCGCGGGGCGCCGCCCGAGGCCATTGTGCACTCAGGGCCGGCTGGGCCGGGCGGCGTCGCGCACTGGGGCTGTGCTGCCGCGGGTTCTGCTGCTCGCCAGCCGCGGGGAAGGCGCGGGAGGCGGTGCTGCCGGCCGGCGCAGTAGGTTTGGGCTGCAGGAGGCGGGCGGGGGAGGAGCGCCCGGGCGGGCGGGGCCGGGCGGCGGGCTGGGCCCGCTGGGCCATGCAGGGCGCAGAGCCGGCGAGGCGCTACTGAGACCCGGCTTTCCGCGCCCAGGGCCGGCTGATGCCCCACGAGCTCCCCGCTCCGCTTACTGCGGCCCGGCCACATCTGGACTCGGCGCCGCGCGGCGGGGCCGACGCCAGGTGAGCACAAAAGCCAGGCTAGTAGGAGGTTCCCGGGCGGGGAAATGTGCCCGGCGGAGTCGGGGGGAGGTGGCGGTGGCGGTCCCAGGCGAGGGGCGCCCTACTACCCTTCCTTTTTGGGGGCGAGGGCGGTCCGCGGTGACCTGTGACGGAGGCCCGAGGGATCCTCTCCTCGCCCCATCCCCCAGCCTTCTGGGACGGGTTCTTGCCGTCTGCCTTGGCGGACTCTGGGAGGCCAGAGGTCTGAGGGCTTTGGATCTGGGGGCGCTGGTTCGGTCCCCCCCCCGGCTTTTTCTGTGGAGGAGGGGGAGGTGGTCTGTAAGGGCTCCCCGTGGTCCAGACCATGTCCTTGTCCTTGGCTTGGAGACTCCCAGGCTACCTCACAATCGTGACCTTCAGACCCTCCCTGGGAATAGGAGAACCCAGAAACTGAGTCCCATCTCTGCTGCCCCTTGAGCAAGTCTGTAAAGCACCAGGAATAGAGCGTAAGAGTACTGATCTCAGCCCAGCCAGCCGTTCCCCTCCCCTGAAGCCCCAGTCCCAAAAGGTTCATCGGAGTGGCTTGCTGGGTGTGTGTGTTAGGGGTGCCTTGAAAGGCGCTCTTCCTCTCCCTCAACTACCTTTCCCCTCTGGGCGGACACCTCTCAGGCACCTACCTCTGGGCTCTAACCCCTTTGCTCTGTTGCCCTCTATGGGCCAGCAGAGGCATGGCGCTGGGATCGAGCTGGGTGCCTTCCCAAGGAAGCCCCTTTGGGTGCTGTGGCTTGGCCTCGTCATCCGCAGACCCTTCCAGGGTCACTGGGTGGGGAGTCAAGCCAGAGGCGCTTAAGTCAATAGCCCTCTCGAAGCATTTTGGTTAGGGACCTTGGATGTCAGGAAAGCGGACTGCCCTATTTGGGCTGGAAGGGCCTCTGAGAGCAGCCTCGCTAAACCCATGACAAAGAGGGAGAGACTAAGACTTCAAGTGGGAAAGAAACTTTCCCAAGGCCACTCAGAGAGTTTTGTTAAGAGACTGGCCTAGGGGGCTTGAACCCATTCTCTGCCTCTCAGCCTGGGAACTCCTCACCTCAAGTCCCAAGCTTCTAGCCTGCCCCTTCCAGCCAGCCCTGGGAAAGGGGCCTGTCTTCAGCTACCCCACTCAGTGTGGCTAAACCTTACAAGAGGTTGGCCCCTTGGAGTCACTGCAGCTTGACTGCCTCAGCCAGGAGGTAGGAGACTCAGGCATTTGGTCCACTGACTGCCCTGTATCCACAGGCCACCATGCTGCTCGGGGCGTCTCTAGTGGGGGTGCTGCTGTTCTCCAGGCTGGTGCTGAAACTGCCCTGGACTCAAGTGGGGTTCTCCCTGCTGTTCCTCTACCTGGGGTCTGGTGGCTGGCGCTTCATCCGAGTCTTCTTCAAGACCATCAGGCGCGATGTCTTGTGAGTACCTGGTCCAGCCAGCCCTTCCTGCTCTCCCACAACACACTGGGCCTTCTAATCGCCCATATCTCCCAGACCAGACCCCGTGGCCTCTACTGACACAGGGCACCTAAGCCCCCAAAGAGCAGCCTCTGCTCCACATCCTTCCCCGGCAGTTCTACCTGGTCTCTCCATCTCCAAGGTCAGTCTCCTCCCAGGGAATGTCCCTAACTTGTTGCTCTTTGTGGGCCTGGGACACACATCAAACACCAGGTGTGTTGAGAAGACATCTGCAAGGGTCCCAAGGATATGCTTGTGAGAAGGTGAAGAGGAATCCTATGGGAAGGGCCCTGTCCCTGGGTTGGCATGAGTCTGAGAGAGGCCACTGAGTTCTGGAGCAGGGCCATGATGTCTGGGAGAACCTGCTCCCTAAAGAAAGTCAGGTGTGGTCTACGAGGGATATCCTGTACCAGAAACACCTGCTGCCACCTGCTCTGTGCCAGGTGTCAGGCTGGCTGTGAGGCCCATAGAGGAACAAGGCAGACCTAGTCCCAGGCCAAGCTCAGAGTGGTTAGGGAGCTAAGAAGGGGATATAGTAAATCCCTAAACTGGAGGTGCCTTGTAGGCAGAGACCCTGGCAGTCTTGCTCATGGTGGTGTCCGAATGCTCAGCACAGTACCTGTGTCCAAAACAGGCAGCTCAGCATTTGTCAATCTGAGTTGAATGCAAAAGGTGGTATAGAGTGGCTGCCCCAGAATGCTGTAGGAGAAGGGAGCAAGGGAAGATGGCTTCAGGCCAGGGACTGGGGGATTAGAGGTGGCCTTCTGGAGGAGAAGTAGCTTGGGTACCTCAAGGGGGTGGCCACAGGGGATTCTAGCCAGAGGGCACAGCATCAGCAAAGGCACAGGGGCTGGGAAGTGGGAGAGGTTATGGGTCAAAGGTGGCAGGGGCAGGGCAGGAAATGGGAATGTTGCCGAGTAATTACACAAACACTTAATGAACATCTATTCTGTGCCTGGCACTGAGCAGGGCCCCAGGGACAAGGTGATGAACAGGACAGAGCCCCACCTTTGCTGGGCTCCCAGAGAGGGAAACGGAAATCACAAACTCATCCTTTATTTACTGTGCAGTGTGGTGGGAGAGGTACAGTAAGGGGCTGTGGGAGGTCCCCAACGAGGAGTGGAAACTTCGACCTGGAGTCCTGCAGTCCCAGAAGGCTCTGACAGAGCAGCAGACTCAGCAGAGCTTAGAGGATAGTAAGAATTGAACTCTGGAGCCAGAGAGGACTGAGGTTCAAATCTCAGTTTAGCCACATTCCACTGGGAAGCCTGGGGCAAGCCGCGGTGCGGCACAGCCTCAGTTTCCTCCTATCTGCTGGGGAGGGAATGACTGCCCAGGTCCCTGGTATTATCGTGCAGTGTGGGTGAGCTGGTGCCCGTAACGGTGCCCAGCACACACGTGCTGGGAAAAGGGAGTGCTGCAGGTGATGGGGCTCAGCAGTCTCAGGCCTGCCGGAACACCCACTCCTGACCCTGGCAGTCAAAGCTCCCTTCCTCACTCCCACCCAGTGGCGGCATGGTGCTCCTGAAGGTGAAGGCCAAGGTTCGTCGGTACCTGCTGGAGCGGCGAACAGTGCCCACTTTGTTTGCCTCTACGGTGCGGCGCCACCCTGACAAGACAGCCCTGATCTTCGAGGGCACAGACACCCACTGGACTTTCCGCCAGCTGGATGACTACTCAAGCAGCGTGGCCAACTTCCTGCAGGCCCGGGGCCTGGCCTCGGGTGACGTGGCTGCCCTTTTCATGGAGAACCGCAATGAGTTTGTGGGCCTGTGGCTGGGCATGGCCAAGGTGGGCGTGGAGGCAGCACTCATCAACACAAACCTCCGGAGGGATGCCCTGCGCCACTGCCTGACCACCTCCAGGGCCCGGGCCCTCATCTTTGGCAGCGAGATGGCCCCAGGTGAGCCCCAAAGGGGCAGGGAACAGGCAGGGCATCCCACGGGACTTTGCATCGACCACAACCCCACTCCAGCCCCGGGGGAGGCTCTGCGGCTGAGTTAAGGGCATAAGCTCTAGAGTCAGACAGCCTGGGTTCTGCTGGTACTAAGCTAGAGACCCAGAGTAAGAGACCAGAAATCTCTGTGCCTCAGTTTCCTCACTGTAGTACCCATCTTATGCCATTTTTAAAGAAGATACATCATCTGAAGCAGTAACAAGGTGGCTGATGCTAGGTGAGCGCCCACATACAATGGTAACCATTCTTGTGACTAATTAGACCTCATTTGTTTCATCTATAAAATTGGAGTAAGAATTTATTCCCTGCTGTCCTGCAGTTTCTGTTTTATTTGCTGCCACCTTGAGCACTGATTTCATGAAAGCAGCTCTAATCTTCCCAAAGCCTGGTGAGGTAGGGATCGTCATCTCAGCTTTATAGATGAGGAAACTGAGGTACAGGGTGGCGAGAGGAGCTCACCCACGGCCACACAACCAGATTTGACCTTGGGTTTGAACACCATGTTCCTGTTGTTTGTTCTCACCATGGTTGTGGGATAATGGACAGGAAGGGTTATTAAGATGTGAGGCTAAAAGGGGAGGAGGAAGGATGCAGCATGGAGGAGGGAGGCTTGGACCAATCAAGAAGGAGCCAGAGGGGCTGAATGGGATAGCACCAGCCAGGGTCTAAGGCAGGTGAGTATCTGCGCGTTTGTAGTGCACAGGGGAGCCTGCGAGAAGGTCCTGCTGGAGGCCTTGGCCTCTGACTGCTGCTCCTCCCTTCTTAGCTGTCCCCCACGGACTGGCATAGTACAGTGGGTTAGAGTGCATACCTTGGTGTGAGAGAGAGCTGGCGTGAGTCCCAGCTCCAGCACATTCTAGCTGTGAGCCAGTCCTTCCCATTCTCAAATGGGCTGTTACTGGTTCCCAAAGTGTGTGAGCAGGAGAGTGCATGTAAAGAGCCCACTGTGTAGTAGCCAGCAGCTAGTGGGAGCTGTTACAACTCTCAGCTTCTCCCTTCACCCAGCCCGCCTCCCCTGACAACATGCCCAGCCCTGACATGAGTGGAGGTCCTGGCAACTGCCTGCTGATCCACCCTGCCTTCCCTGCAGCTGTCTCTGAGATCCATGCCAGCCTGGACTCCTCACTCAGCCTCTTCTGCTCTGGCCCCTGGGAGTCCAGCATGGTGCCAACTGGCTGGGAGCACCTGGACCCCCTACTGGAAGATGCCCCCAAGCACCTGCCCAGTCGCCCTGACAAGGGCTTCACAGGTGGGCCCCCACCCCCACAGAGGAGGTCTAAGGTGGGCCAAGGACAGAGCACTGGCCTCGGGGACAGAGGCCTGGGTTCTTCTGCAGACTTGCCATATGACCTGGGGTGAGTCATGTCACCTCCCTTTTTCCATCTGGGAAAATAAGGACGGTACCCCTGGAGTTAGTATGAAGTTTGAATGAACTGATATGTATGGAAACTCCAGACACAGTCCTGGCACATGGGCTCAAACTCTGCTCCTTTGATTTGTTAAACAAGCTTCATTGAGGCCTAACATGCAGAATCACATGGAGCCCAAGAACCTCCTGTGTCTGGTTTGCCTGGGCTTGGGCCAAGGGCAGGGCCCTTCAAATATTCATCTAGCTTCTGTTCAGTGCAGGCCCTGTTGGGCTGTGACCCTCTCCCTACACCAAGCCGCCTGTGGCAGCCCCCCTCCTTCAGGCAGCCTCCCCACCCTCTCATCTCTTCCTCCAAACTCCAGCCTGCCATGTCGTGCCCACAGCTTGCTGCACTGCCCGGTGGCTCACTGTGGGCTGAGGTCGTACCCTGGCTCTACTGCTTCCCTTGCATGACCCTGAACACCTGAGCCTCAGGCCCCACAACCATCGAATTAGGGATGGTAACAGTACCTATTTTATGGATTTGCTTTGGGGATTGAACGATACAGTGGGAAGCTAAAATGTGAAAGTGCTCAGTAATGCTCACTGTTGTCATTTAACCTCTGTCACGGGCAGATCTTGTGTCCTGGGTGCTTTTGTAAGCTACTTGAGGGCAGGGATTCCGGCTGGTTTGGCCTGGTGCCCTCATCATGGTGCCCCAAGGGTTGGCATTCAGCAGGCATCCAGGGAGCACGAGGTGGTTGGTCTGTAATGCGTGGAGTCATCCCATGGCATTCCTGACCCAGAACCTCCAGCCTGTTGGGGCTGAGCTTCATACGGAAGCTGTCATGTGACAGTACCTGGTACATGATGCAGGGTGGAATAAAGCTATGGTCATGGTACAGAAACTGCCTCAGCACCCCCTTCCTGCAGCTAATGCTTCCCATCCCTTAGGATGTGAGTTAGCATCGCCTCCTTTGGGAAGCCCTTCCTGGTCTCAGCTCTCCTCCGTGGAGTGGAACCTGGTCAGGTGCTGCCGCTGGGCTTCACAGGCCCTGTGCTTCCCAGCACTTTGTGCTCATTACTGGAATTGCCTATGTCCTCATCTGCCACTTGGCCATGATTTCAACCAGGGCAGGGCCTGTGCCTGTTGCAGTCACTGATGTCTCCCTGGGTCTGGCACAGAACAAGGGTCCAGAACAAGTTTGTTGAAGGAATGGATGCAGACATTAGAGCAGAGTGGTGTCTGGAGTCATCAGATTAGGCTTCCTAGAGGAGGTATAATGAAAATGGGAGTGGGCGTTGAACGACGCACTTACAGATATCCGTCTGTCTGACTCAGCGGCCTGTTCTCTCGGTGCTGTTCCCTCTCAGCTGCTCACATATCTGTTTTCTCCAGATAAGCTCTTCTATATCTACACATCAGGCACCACCGGGCTGCCCAAAGCCGCCATTGTGGTGCACAGCAGGTAAGGGGCAGGTGCCCTGAGGGGACGGCTGGGGACAGTGGGGCCTGGGGGCCTCTCATGCCTTTCCAGGGCCCCACTGAGCCTTCACCATGCTCTCCCAGGTATTACCGCATGGCTGCCCTGGTGTACTACGGTTTCCGCATGCAGCCCGATGACATTGTCTATGACTGCCTCCCCCTCTACCACTCAGCAGGTAGTACTGGGCCTACGCCCTCAGCTTCCACTCCCCCAGAGCCTCAGGAACCCCACCCCTCTCAGCAGGCAAGATGGAGTCAAATATGGGTCCAAATCTGGTCATGGCAGTTGACTGGACCTCTGGATGAGAATGGCCACACCAGCCTCCCAGTGTGTGTGTCCGTGTCTTGCAGGGCACCCTGGCTGGCCAGCCATTCAGTTAATTTCCATCCAGTTCATTTACAAGGTCTTGCTACTTGGTCTTAGGGACTCAAGAGAAGATAGAGATGGAGTATTTATATAGTTCCAGCCCTCAAGGTACTTAGAGTTAGGTGTATGTCTGGGACAGGATGAAAAATGGGAACCCCCCCCCCACAACTGACTCTCATAAGAAATGGTGTTGTGAGTGTGGGGTGGCACAGGGAGCAGGGACTTGGCTCAAGGGAGGAGCCCTGTGATAGCTCCGGAGGCTTCCTACAGGAGCTGTGCCCAAGGCAGGCAAATATGAGGTGCAGAAGCCGGCGGGCTAGCTCGGCGCCCCCTGGCAGAATGGCAGCCTTACAGGTATGGGAGCAGGAGCTCGGGGTCAGCTCCAGAGGCCCCAGGAGCCAGCCTAAGGATTGTTGCTCGATCCCGCAGGCACCGGGGACTAGGGGAGGGATATGCTCAGTTAGTGTTGGAAGGACAGGACGGGAAAGACCAGGTGAAACCTCCTTCAAAGGGGGCTCTGGAGGGAGGGTGCCCCATCTCTGGCCTCCAGCGCCCATCACTCTGCCTTCAGGAAACATCGTGGGGATCGGGCAGTGCTTGCTCCATGGCATGACGGTGGTGATCCGGAAGAAATTCTCGGCCTCCCGATTCTGGGACGACTGTGTCAAGTACAACTGCACGGTGAGCAGGGAGGGAAGGGGCTGGCCATCCCCGTCTCCCACAAAGCCACCAGGCCAGCCGCCCATTCAGGGCAACGTTCCATTCTGATGCGGAGGTTGAGGCCCAGAACGGGAAAGGAGTGCTGGGTGGGGTCTGAGGGGTTGCGAGGAGGGGCCGGGCTCATGCCGCCCCCGCCCCCAGATCGTGCAGTACATCGGTGAACTGTGCCGCTACCTCCTGAACCAGCCGCCGCGGGAGGCGGAGAAACAGCACAAGGTGCGCATGGCCCTCGGCAATGGGCTCCGCCAGTCCATCTGGACTGACTTTTCCAGCCGCTTTCACATCCCCCAGGTGGCCGAGTTCTATGGGGCCACGGAGTGCAACTGCAGCCTGGGCAACTTCGACAGCCAGGTGCGGACGGGGTTCGGGGGGCCGCGGGTCACTGCGTTCTGGTGGTGGGAGAACCCAGACCCAAATCTTGGCCTTTGCAGGTGGGAGCCTGTGGCTTCAACAGCCGCATCCTGTCCTTTGTGTACCCCATCCGGCTGGTACGTGTCAATGAGGACACCATGGAGCTAATCCGGGGGCCCGATGGCATCTGCCTTCCCTGCCAGCCAGGTCAGCCTGCCCCAGGGTTGGAATTGGGGAATCAGAGCGGGACAGGTTGGCCCAGCAGGGCGATGGGACGGGGGTGGGAAGGTGAGGAGCCCTGTTCTCACCGGTGGCCATCACCTCAGCTCTCCTCGGGCTGTCAGGCACTTCCTGCTCCCATTCCCCTCCTGCCCGTTCATTCCCTGTTGCACCGAGGACCCTGGGTCCAGGCCGCCTGGGACTAATCCTGGCTCAGCCCCGCAGCTCTGTGCCTGAGCTCCCCCACCTGCTGACGGCAGCAGTACTTCATGGGGGTGCCCTGAAGAGCACATGTGCTAAAGAACACAAAGCTCTCTGAGCAGAGCTGGGGGCCCGGGAAGCACCAGCTTTGGTTGGGCTGCCCGTGTAGAGCTTGGCCACCCTTTCATTTATTTGTTCATCTTTCCATCTGCTCAGTGACCTGAGTGCCTACATGTGCCAGACCTGCCAAGAGAAGCTTCCTGCTGTTAGGGCTCCTGGGTGAAGGGGAGAAATGGGCATCTTGGTAGAAAGCAGTGTTAACAGAAGTCAGATCAAGATGCAGGGTGCATCTGGGTGTCGGGGGGGCGGTGGAAGAGGCCACCAGGGCAACTCTGACCCTGCCCTCCCTGCGCCAGGGGAGCCGGGCCAGCTGGTGGGCCGCATTGTCCAGCAGGACCCCCTGCGGCGCTTCGACGGCTACGTCAACCAGGGCGCCAACAATAAGAAGATCGCCAAGGATGTCTTCAAGAAGGGCGACCAGGCCTACCTCACTGGTGGGTGGGCACCACTCCCTGGCCCTTTGCAGCCCCTTTGGGGTGGGTGGGGTGGAAAGCAACGAAGGGGCCTTCCCTCCCTTCAGAGATACCTCCCCGGGACACCCGCAGTCCCAGCCCTTCTGATCTCACAGATCCCTGGGGTCCGGTGAGGACTACCCAGCCCAAGCCCTGACTCACACAGCCCCTCCCTAGGCGACGTGCTGGTGATGGACGAGCTGGGCTACCTGTACTTCCGAGACCGCACGGGGGACACGTTCCGCTGGAAAGGCGAGAATGTGTCCACCACCGAAGTGGAGGGCACGCTCAGCCGCCTGCTGGACATGGCCGACGTGGCAGTGTATGGCGTCGAGGTGCCAGGTCTGTGGGGGGCGGGGCCCAAGGTGCCCGTCTGTGAAGGGCATCACCACCGGGGGCACTGCCAGCCCCTTACTGTTCACCCTTCTGCCCCCAGGAATGGAGGGCCGGGCCGGAATGGCTGCTGTGGCCAACCCCACTAGCAGCTGTGACCTGGAGCACTTTGCACAGCTCTTGGAGAAGGAGCTGCCCCCGTATGCCCGCCCCGTCTTCCTGCGCTTCCTGCCTGAGCTGCACAAAACAGGTCTGTCCCCTTCCCTGCTCCAACTCACAGGTTTCAGGCCTGCACCCTTTCCTGTTTCTTCTGGAGAGACCCGGGGAGCTGTCATTTGACTTTCACCCACAGCCTTGCTGGGTAGCTGGCAAAATGACCTCCCCACATGTAAGCAAACTGAGCCTTCAGAGAGAGAAGGGTCATCTACTGGTGGAACAAGTAACTGTTGCGTATCTACCATGGGCCAGGCACTGCGCTAGGCCTCAGGGACACAGGTAATGAATTCTGGCAGGACCTTTGCTTTCTTGAAGCTTCTCTAGTAGTAGGGAAGGCAACACAAGACTAGAGAGCCCACAGGTACAGAAGGGAGCACAGACCACAAACAACATTGACAGAAAAGTGAATGCAAGTGTGCTGGGAGTGGCTGGGAAGCTCCCAAGTTGGTGATGTTCTAGCTGAGGCCTGAATCCCCATTCAGGGAGGACTCCTGCAGTGGTCCCAGCTGGAAAGGGGGCATTCCTTTTAAGACAGGAGGGCGCTTGGGCACTACAGGAATGAAAGGAGGTCCCCAAAGCAGGACCCAGGGGAGGGGTGTACAGCATGTGGGGGACAGAGAGGCCAGCCAGGGTCAGCCCAGGCCCATGGGCTGAGGAGGGGCTTGGACTACATCAAGTTCAGTAGGAGCCCAAGAATTGCTTGTACAGGGTAGTGACCTGGTCATTTTCCTCTTCCACCTAGCCCTGTAGAGAGTGGGGGAGGGCTGCAGGCGGCCCCAAGGGGAACAGGAGATAAGTGAGGGGTGTCACTCATCTAGACGAGAGGTGAGTGGTGGGTGCCCTTCACGTGGCAGGGTGGTGCCATCCTTCCGTCCAGTGGCCCACTGATGGGTTCTCTGCGGGGCAGGAAGCACTGAGGCTGGTGCCCAGACCTGCCCGCTACAGTCTTTGCCAGGCTCTGCCCCTGCACAGCCTCTCCCTGGCTGCTCAACTTCAGGCCACATCTGCCTGGCCACCTCCCATGTGGTCATCATCATGTCAGCCCCTACCTTGCTGATAGGCCTTCCCTGAGGGATGTGGCCTCTGCCAGGTGGCAGACCCTGGGGGCATCTGAAGCAGTGGAGAGAGTCTGGCAGGGATGCTGGTGCCGGTCTGCTGAGACTGCGGGCTCCCTGAGGACTGGGTGCCTGCTGTGACTGCTGTCTAAGAGGCAGAGAAGCTGTCAGACCTCAGGCTTCAGAGAGGCTTAGCTGTAGTACCAACATGCCCAGACTTACTTAGGGCTCAGAACAACCACTCTGTTTGCAATTTGTGGGTCATCAATTTGGGGTTAAGTTCAGCTGGGTGGTTCTTGTGTTGGCCTCTCCTGGTGTCCTAAGGAGCCACCGTCACTCAGTGACTCTGCTGGGGCTGGGGGTCTAAGCTGGCCACATTCATGTCTTGACTACCAGCTACTTGGGTCCGTGGCCACTGCCCAACAGAACTCTCTCGTTGACATGTTCTGTGTCTGCGCCGTCCCAGTGCAGCTGCTACTAGCCCGGGTAGCTACTGAGCACGCGACATGTGGCTAATGTGACTGAAAACTGGATTTTTAATTTAATTAAATATACATAGCTACATGTGGCCAGTGACAACCCTCCTGGACAGCACCAGTCCAGGGGGCCTTTCTGGGGATGGTTCTTCTCTGCTCCGTGTGGCTTATCTGTAGGAGCACACAGTGATCTCTGCACCCCCAAAACAGTGGAGGTGGAATCTGCGATGCCCCTTGAGGCCTGGATTAACTCAGAATTCCCACAACATTGCTTCTGCCACATTTTATGATCAAAGCAAGTCATAAGACCAAGCAGGGGCACTGAGAAAAACTCCAGCTCTTGCTGGGAGAAGTGGCCCAGCCACATGACAGAGGCCCAGTGCATGCAGGGAGGGAGACAGCCACTGTTCTTGGCACTCTGTCACACCTGGGGTCGCTTACCAGCTATGTAACGTTGGCCTGGAGATGTGCCTCTCTTCTCATCCTCCCATTGGGGCTAATACCGTTGATTGAAAGACACATAATTTACATTGCACAGTATTCAGAAAAAACTAATTGAACTGAGAGATGCTAAATCTGAAAATGTGCATCTTAGAACCCGTAGAATACTTTGGGCACCTGCCTCTGGATTTGGTGTGCAGATTAAATACAATCACCCCTGGACGGTGCCTGCTCAGATGAGGGAGCCGTCACAGACAACTGAGTTCCGGCCCTCCCTATGTCCCCCAGTGTGCACAGACCGCTTCCCTTCTCCAGGTCTCAGTCTCCCCATCTGCAAAAAGGGGGCGGGTACCTGGCCTCCCATGGCTTTTCCAGGGCTGCTCTGGGAAGCGATGTGATGGAATGGACGGAGCCTTCCTTTACCAACATGGAAGGCCTGTGCCCCTCCTCCCACACGCTCTTTGCAGATCCCTCTACCCCTCCTCAGCTTTGGTGGGCTGTTCCCCGGGAGCTCAGTCCCTGCCCTGCGCCCTCTGACTCTTCCCCGCCCCGTCTTTCCTGATCCCTCAGGGACCTTCAAGCTACAGAAGACAGAGCTGCGGAAGGAGGGCTTTGATCCAGCAGTCGTGAAAGACCCACTTTTTTACCTGGACGCCCGAAAGGGCCGCTACATTTTGCTGGACCGAGAGGCCTACACCCGCATCCAGGCAGGCGAGGAGAAGCTGTGATTTAGCCCTCCGAAGGCCAGCAGACCCTGGATCCAGAGCCCCACCTCCCACGCCAGAGGGGGCCTGGGCAACGTCAGACCAAAGCAAGCAGGGTCTGGCACCTCCACTCTGAGGTGCTCATCACTTCCTCAAAACTGCCAAGTGACTCACTGCCGCCTCCCCGCCTCACCGGAGGCTTTCTGTGAAAGCCTCATGTCCACATTACGTCTTTGAGGCTCGGCAGGGCCTTTAGTCCCGGTTAAGACAGACTGGGCCCCTCAGGATGATCTTGCGTCAGGAGAAGAAGGGTTGACAAGCACCCCCCTGCAGGGTGCTTGAAAATGGGACCAGGGCAGAAGCCCCCAGACTCAGGAAACCAGGAGAGTGGGTAGGGACAGCAGGGGCTGTCCATCAAGGGGTTGAAGAGGATCCTGGCCACAGAGATGAGCGTCACTCGGCCCTGCCCGCGCCTCCAGAAGGGTGGGAAGACCTGACCTGCAGCAGGCGGCCGCACTGAGAACCTCACCGCTCACCTGTCCTCGCCTGGGTGGCTGCCTGGCTGTCCTCAGGCGATACCCTTCTGTCTTCGTAGGTCTGTCCACGTCACCTTCTCCACCTTCGTCCTGGCCTGGCTGTGACAGGAGGAGGGGTAGGGAGCACGTACATACTCCAGGGCCAATAAACTGCCTTGTTAACCTCAGCCTGTGTGCGTGCCCCCTGAGCTCCCTCAGCCTGCTCAGGGCCCCTGCCTGGCCCCTCCGGCCTCTGCGTGCACTGGTCCGTTCACTCCCCTGGACTGAGGGCTAGGCAGGTAAGAGGCCAAGGCCCTGCCCTCTGTGGCGGCGGGGGTCAGGGGAGTTCCCACCAGAGTCTAGCAAGGTGTTTAATAGCATGAGCTTGAAAGTCCAAACCAACTGTGTCACTGAAGAGCTTGTGACTTTGGGCAAGTAATAGTCTCTTCATCTGTTAGATGGGACTCGTCAGGAGGAGTCAGAGAGCCGAAGGTAGTAGCCCTTAAGAGCCCGTGAGAGAGAAGACCCTAACCCAGGGATCCCATTTCCAGACCCTCGCTCATGCTGTTCCTCTGCCTGGGGTGCCATTTCCCCAGGGCCACCTTGGGAAGAGTTCAGGAAAGCTTCCTGGAACAGTGCTACCACCTCGGCAGTGTGGGTGGAAAGCCAGCTGTCTGCTAGACCCCAGCGCAGTGTGCGTCCCCGAGGCTTCACTTCACTATTTAACCCTCATCACAGTCTGTCTCACTTGGCTAAGGTCACACAACGAAGAGTGGGGTCTGGAATGCAAACCGCAGCCCCATGGCCGCCTGATGCAGAAGGCAGCGGGAAAGCCAGAGCTTCCATTCTACACAGGCCTGTGGGGCCAACTGTGGGCTGTGCCCTAGACCGACAGCTAACAGTTCGGGTGGAGGGTGGCCAGGATGAGAAATAGGTGCCTCCTGGGGAAATGATCTTTGAAAAATAGAGGAGTCTGGTGCTTCCCTTGGGGAAAGGGGGGCAGATCTGGAGTCAGGTCCTGGGGGAGTGCTGCTGAGGTGGCTGGCGTGGCTGCAGTACCCCAGTGTGGCCAGCGGAGGGCGTGTGGAGCCTGGAGAGTCCTATCTGGTCCCCTAGTGCAGGGCCCGGGGAAGCCCAAGGAGGGGCTGAGTCCCCACCTCGCCCTCAGGCAGGTACCCAGCCCAGAGAACTCCATGGGGGGCCTTTGATAGAGCTTCCAAAGGCTGGGCTGGGCTGACAACCTGGCTTTGTGTCTTTAGCCCTCAGCAGTGGGGAAGGAACCCCATTCCTTAATCACCAAAAGGCAGTGTGGAGTGGTGGGTGGTTCAAAGCTCCAGCTCGGGAGTCAGACCTGTGTTGTTAAATCCATTTGCCAAACTAAACCTGTTTCCTCTGGTAAGTGGAGATCTAAGAATTCCTGCGTTGAGATAGTTGTGAACAGGAAATTAGATTGTGCATGGAAATCTTAGTCTAGGGGGTCTCATGCTCAGCACATAGTTTCTAAAAACAAGGAGACACTTTCAAGTGTTGAGACCCCAGACTAGGTGTAAGTTTCCCACTTCCCCACCAGCTCCCCAACAGCTCCTACATGAAGGGGTGGGACTGGTGGGCCTCTGGTCACCCCAAACCGTGGCCGTGAAGTCATCTCCATGCATGCAATAGATGCACAATATGTGCTTGTAAAGTTAACAATAGCTACTGTTTATTGGACATTTCCTGACATTTATATAGTGCTTCACAGTTCACAAAGCACTGTGAGTTCGTCTGTGGAGCAGATCCTTAAGGCCTACTCTGCGCAGGGGCAGGAGGCCGTCCGTGGTGAGCAAGATGGAGACCCGGGCCCTAGGCCTGCCATCTGGGGGCCAGGGGTTAGCAGGAAAAGCAGCAGTGTGTGCTTACTGCACCCAACCCAGTGCTGCCCTGGGGAGGGGGGGAAAGGGGGATGTTGTGTTTCATGGTCAGAGGCTTTTCAAGGAAGAGTTAGCCAAGAATTGGAGGGAGAAGAGTGTCCCAGATACAGGGAATAGCAAAATGTAAAGGCCAGAGGTGAAGGGCCAGCAGGGCAGATTGAAGAAGTGCAATGAGGCTGCAGGAGAATTGCGGGGGGAGAGGGGATGGAGGCAAAATATGAAAATGACTCATCCTGCAACACTTAGGCTTGCATACCTCCAGAGACTGGCAGCTCTGCTAGGAAAGCCTTTTATCAGGCCACAAGGTCAAATACACTTCTTAGACTTGATAATGGCCACCATGGAGCACTTCCTACTGCTGCGTGCAAAGTGTTTTATGTGCATTTCATTACATCCATAACACAAGGCAGCTACTATCTTCATCCCCATTCCACAGATGAGGAATCTGAGGCTTAGAGAGGCAAAATCTCTCCAAAGACCCTAGAGCCTGGGAATGGCAGTGCTGGGATACAGGCAAGCCCCCTTCCCGGAACCTCAGCATTCCCATCTGCAACCTGAGCCCAGCGAGGCTGGAAGGGGCCTACCTCAAGCGTCCCCGGAGGTCCTACCGCCCTTGGGACAGGCAAGTGGCCGACCAGGCCCGTGCTTGGCGTATCACTTTCAATTCCCGGGAAGAGGGTTAAATACCTCCGAGGGGCCCTTTGAGAAGGCGGCAGCGAGGGAGGGGGTGACCAAATGACTTTCAAAGGGGCCTGAATGTGCGCTGGCCCCTCCCCCCTGAGGAGGGGGCCCTGCTTCCTCCTGGCCTAATGATATTCTGGGCTCAGCCCTCGTCTTTGGCGGCAGTTTAACCCGAGCTGGGGCAGATTTCTTTCTCACTGATCTCAGCTTGACACCCAATTAGCACAAGAATGGGAGGAGGAAGCCTGCGAGAGGCACCTCCCAGCCTCCCGGGGCGCACGAGGGGAACAGGCGGGAAGACAAAGGGCAGCGGGCAGGGGGGCACCCGCGCCCTCGCCTCCCCCGCCAACCCTGCCATTGTGTCCCTTGGAGCTTCAGAAAGGATGGAGGCTGACGCCTGGGCTGCCCAGCCTGCAGGAGAGGACGGGGTGGGGCCCAAGCCCCTCTTTTGCATGGATCCCCAGGGAAGGTGTTCGGGTGAGCCTTGCCCAGTGGGAGGTAGTCAGGGTCAGTGAGTTAAGGGCAGGGATTTTGAAGGCACAACCACCTGGGGTTGAGGCCTGACACTTAGAGGTCCATGGGCATGCCATCGGTTCTAAGCCTATTTGCTCATTGGCAAAATAGGGATAATGATACTTCCTGTGAGGAATCAATCAGGTAATGCATGTAAATAAAGCACCTGGCAGGTTCAAAGTGGACATTCAATAAATACTCATTGAATGAATAAACTATGCTAAACTATTACTGTTACTAATTAAGAGGTAAGGTGGGGTAGGCTTGGAGTCAGGAGAAGGAAGAACTTGTTAAGAGTTGACAGCCAGGCATTCACAGAACCAGCTGACTTACTCGGAGCTGTGCAAGAAGCTGGAGGACCCCCGCCTGCTGAGATGTGGGAAGGATTCCTACTACTCCAGGAGGAAGGGAATGCCTCTGGTCTTCCCACCTCCACCTCCCACAATTCCTTTGGATTTGGGCTTAACATATGACTTCCTCTAGGAAGCCTTCCCTGATCCCAGGGCTGCATTAGGGACCTCCAGCCCCCACAGATCCTATGTTCCCCCTTCATAAGACCCCAGAGCCTGGGAGTGGCAGTGCTGGGATACAGGCAAGCCCCACAGTGTGGTCTGTTTTTAAATCTGTGTCTTCTAGGACATCAGGCCCAAGAGGGCAGAGGCCCATTGGTTTTGTTCACCACTGTGCTCCAGCAACAGCACGGGGCCTGACACTTAATTGGTGCACAATGAATGTTTGTGAAATGGATAAAGCTCTTCAAATGCTCCCTAGCTCTACTCTTCCAGCCCCAGGCGGTGCAGTTCCCTGTGTCAGAGGATATTCAACTCATAGAGGTGGGTTGGGATCTGAGGCTCTAAGGGTTCTGAATGCCTTCTAGGAAGGCCTTTATCTTGTTGGCAGAGAGAGGCCATTAAATGACTTTGGGCAGGGGAATGTTAAGAGTTCACTGAATCATTTTGTGTATTCACTCAGCAAGCACCTACCAAACCCCTATAATGTACAAAGCTCCTCACTGTGAGCTAAGGATCAAAGATAATCAGGCAAGGCTTCTGTCCCGGAGCAGCTGGGTCCAGTAAGAATCTTAGAATATTTTTGCTGAATGGACTTTAAGAGGTGTTTGGTGCCAAACCTTCTACAGGATGGGGAAACAGACTCAGAGGGGGTAAGTGCATACCCACAGCATGGTGATTTCCACTTATCACAGGATTCCTCTGCACTCTTTGAAGAGCAAGGCTGTGTCTCATTTGTCCTTGTTTTGCCAGTGCCCTGGAACAGTACCCAGGACATTGAAGGGGCTCAGGGCTGTCCATGAAATTGAACTGTATAATGAAACCAAGTCCAAAGAGAGTGAGGTGGGAGGCAGGCAGACCAGAGAAGCAGGTGTTTGTAAGGTGATGGGGATGCTGGTGGGTGGCAGTGGTATTGGTGAGATGGGAGAATGGAAGGGAGCCTGTGTTAGGAAAAGAGGCACAGTGCCAAGACCTTGTTTAGTCCTTGCTACAACCCTGAGGTAGGGGCTATTATTATCCCCATTTTACAGATCAGAAAACTGAGGCACAAAGATGTTAAGGGACTTAACCAAAGACACAGCTAGGAAGTGGTGGGACCTGGGTATAAAGTTGGCAACTGAACTCCTAGTTCTTACCCATTATATCCTTCTGCCCTTAACCACACTCCACCAATGTTGAGGTCAATCTGGAAACGTGGCTTAGCTACACCAGGATATCCACTTCATTTCTGCCCTAGACTTTTCTAACAGGCTCCCTATTTCCCTGTCTCCTTCCTTTTTCCCTTCCAAACCATTCTCCACACTAAAGCCAACAAAGGATATTTTAATACACAGTTGTAATAATGTCAACCCCTCCCCAAACCCTTCAAAAGCCTCCCATTGCTCTTGGAAGAGACTGAAATTCTTACCTGGTTCACAAGGCATGATTTGGCCCCTGCCCACCTTTCTAGCCACCAGGCCCTGTTCCCTAGCCTCCATCTTATTACTCTCTAATGCTTCAGCATGTTCCCTAGAGAGCCTTTGCACCTTCTGTTCTCAATGGAATGACCCCAGAGAACAATCTCTCCCCCCAGCTCTCCTCTCACATCCACCGACGTCCAGATCAGTCCGTTTTCTTGTTGAAGTTCCTATAACTTCAGACGTTTTTCAGTATGGTTGGTATATTCATTTGGTTAGAGTTCGCTTCCCCCACTACACTGTGAAATGCCCTAAAGGCAGGAACCTTGCCCATCCTGTTCACCACGGCACAGACAAATGTGCCTGGCACACACAGAACGTGTAATAAATGTCTGTTGAATAAGTAGAGATCCAAGTCGACGGCCAAAAGAGCGCGGTTGGGTAGTGAGTCCAGCTCAGGAGAGATTTCTGAAATGAAAATCAAGACTGGGGGTGAGGGGTCACTTATAATTCAAGTCAAGGCGAGTGGAGTGGACGGGCTCGCTCAAGCGGCATGCAGACTGAAGAGGGACCTCAAGTTAAACAGTAACGTGTCTCACAGGAACTGCGCAAAGACGCCGGGGAACTCCTCCGCTTAGCTATGGCTCGTTCAAAGAGCCGCCCACCTCGGCACTCTGAGCCCGGCCCCTAAAGAGCAGAGAAGCAACAATTCCAAAGACCCCAACAGTGGCCGTGACCGTCCCTCCGGCCTTCCTCCAATAGTTGAGGAGGATAGCGTCCTGAGCACCGCCTCTTCCGTCCGCGGCGAACGGAAGTGGGGCGGGAGTACCGGAAGCTGAGGGGAGTTTCCTGTGATCTTGGCTTCCTCAACATGGCGGCGCCCTTGTCAGTGGAGGTGGAGTTCGGGTGAGTCAGAGAGCTGGGGTGCCGTGGGATGGATTGAAGTCGTCGGGCCTGGAACTCCCTCCTTCTGCCTTGGGGCCTGTAACGACCGAAACGCCGAAGTTCCTGGCGTCTTCCTTGAGCTACGCCATCTATCTCGGAGAGTGTAAGAGGCTTGATTTCCCTGGGCGACGAGGCCGTATGTCCGGGAATAGAGGCGCACGTCCCGGCGTGGAGGTGCGCTCTGGGCACTCCTCAGTGCCCTGTTCCCTACCAAACTAAAGAGGCATGATGGTTAGCAGACGGTCTCCCTACCTTCTTTGCCAGTACCCTTTTGGACCAGCCACATGTGTCTAGCATCTGAGCTCCCAGAACTGAGAAGGACCACCCTTCACCCCCTGATTTCTTCCTTCGGGCAGCGATTTCCGCTTGCACGATTCTTGGAGCTTGTTTCTCGTGGGCTGTGTGGGCAAGACGGAACTCCTTTTTTCCTCTTCGCCAAGATTTGGGGGTGTTAAACAGACCTGAGCCCCTTTCAGAACATTAAGTAAAATTGCTGATTGGCTTCTGCAGATCTTGAGTCAGGTGGAGATACGAGGTTAAATAAGAACAGCGGAGGAGACCAACCCTGACAGTACAGTATGCACAAGATGAAAAGTGCAGGATTGGGGTACACAGGCCAGTAAGTGAAGAAGCACAGATTAGGGAGGAAATCTTCTCAAGCCACTATCTTCCATCCCCTTACAGAGAGAAGGTTTGTCATATGATATTTGCAGAAACTGCGAAGCTTAGAGAGAAGGCAAAGAAACTGACACCCTAATAGAAGGGGTGTGTGTGTGTGAAGATAAACAAGTTAAAGGTTATAGCAAAGGGAAAGTCTGGAATGAGAATCTAAAACCTCTGCCTATAAATGCCTTTCCTTCCATTGGATGCGTCTAGTTTAAGTTTATTTGATGCTTTTTCTTCATTGGGTAGTCTATTCACCAGTTATTTATTGAATGCCTACCATGTGCCAGGCAGTGAGCCAGGCAAGAAGGATACAAAGATAAATAGAACTCTGTCCATGCCCTTCAGTATTCAGCGTTTCTGTCCCTTAGAAGCGGGTAGTCTTATGAATGTTAACTGCATTTTAATTGATGGTATTGTCTGGCCCCATGGGTCCAATTAAACTGTGCCGGTCTGGCCTTCTGGCTATTTTTTTTTTTTTTTCTTCACTGACTCTTGGCCTAGCTATACTCCTCATAGCTTGGAGGTTCTAGTTCTCTGCTACTTTGATGGACCTCAGCAGAGCTGAAAAGGGAGACACTGCCAGTGTGGAAGTTTATCTACAGCCAGCTTACCTTTCATTCTCACTCAGTCAGACATGCTATTTGTTCATCAGAAATGTCTTCTGTCTGCCAATTATTGTGCATGCAGCAATGGGGAAGTCAGAAGAAGATGTGGTTCTTGCCCACCAGAACTTACTGACTAGCTCAATTACCCTTTTTCTAGGCTGGCCATCTCTAGCCTCAGCCTTTCTTACCTCCAAGAGCAATAATGAGCCCCAGCAAGGCAGGACAACATTCTTCCACCTCCTAATACCCCCACCCACCATCACAGTGTCCCAGGAGATTTTCAGTTTCTTGGGAAGCAAGAATGCCCAAGATGCATGCCAAACCCAGATTCCTTCTCTCTTTTTGTTTCGTTGCATTTTTTTGCCCCTGGTCTTTATTTTCTACCTCACTTAGCACACCTCTTTGACCCATCCCTATGAACCTGAGCAGATTTGCAAAGAAGTTGCCTTGCCCATTCTTTCTGTCCATTTTGCCCCTGAATGCCACCCTGATCCTTGAAGAGTCCAGCTTAGGAGTCTGCCTCTTTCCCCTGAGCACATGAACCTTCAGCCCCACCAGCTCTGATAGACTCTTTAGAAGACCTGCCATAGCTTTCTCCCTCTTGTCAGTGACTAGTTCTGCCATCCTTTGTCTTGCCTCTTCTCCTGAACTGTCTTTAGCAAAACATTTTCTCAGGTCACATAGGATTCAAAGTGTATAGTACAAATGTGTTTTGTATCCCTGCAGCCCAGATACGAGGTCCCCTCTTCCTTTTCCCTTTTCTTCCTTCTTGAGCCTGGGAGGTGTTGATTGGTATGGGGAGGGTAGACCATTGAGATTAGAGAAGAAGTGGGAAGAATGGGCATTTTCATTCATTCAGCACGTATGTCTTGAGTGCCTACTGTATGCCAGGTCTGGCTTTAGGCAGAGTTTGCATTCCAGCAAGCAGAGAGGAAAAAATAAAAAGATGAAAATAAACTAGAAAAAGTGAGGGTAGTCTTGGGAGTGTCTATACCAGTCACTGGTACCAACAAACATGCCCACCAAGAACTGGGAAATTGAGGGAAGGTGAAGTACCTTAAGATAAAACTCCTTAATTGAGTTTGATTAGCAGATCCCGTAGGGCATAGAGAGTTTGGCTGTGGTTCTCTTCTGGGGCCAAAACGCCCCTTGCCTGCCGCCCTGAATCACTGTAGAGGCTGAACATGCACCTTCCCCTCCAGATGGGCCGACAGAACCGCCAGCCCCTTCCTGGGGGCTGGTGAACCCAGCAGTGGCAGGTCATTCTCTGAGTCAAACTGGTTGTTCCTTCATCCGCTTGTGAAGGGGAAAACAGCCTCAGCCTCTGAGCCTGGCACCACCAGGTTTGGCCACTCTTGGTTGTTTGCCTGGGTCCCAGTGCCTCCAGTTCCCACCGCTCTTCTCTGACCCCCAACTCCCGAGCCCCTTGCCTGTCACCCTCCCCCACCCCAGCTGCTGCATGTGCCAGCCCCCACCCAGGAGAGAACTAGGCTCTTGGAAGGGGATAAATGGAGGCTCTGTGCAGGCTCACAGCTGAAATGGCCCTGCGCACGGCCACAGATGGGCCTCTTCTCCCCCTCCACATTTCTGCATCAACAAAGCGTGACCTTGTTTGGATGACAGTCGCCCCATGTTTCCCCCATGACAATGCTTGCCTTGCCTTGCCTCCCAGTGGACTGTCTCAGGACATCTCTGTTCTCTGAAACTGGGAGAGGGTAGTGGGGTGGGAAGCATCACATCCATTGAAAGTCTGTTAAGGCCTTCTCAGCTAAGGTCTGTGAAGGCTGAGATGGACTCAGGAGACCCAGAGGAAGAAACAGTGTGGGGCAGGCATTGAAAGAGCCCTGGTGGCCACATCTTAAGCCCTGGCTTCTGGGCTTAGCTCCAAGCATCTCTGCCGTCCCAGCCTTCCCTTGGCCAAATGCTGGCATGCAAAAGTGAGCCAAACTCTACCCTCAGGGGGCTTATTGACCTTCGAAAAATCTTTTTTTTTCTGCCAGGGCTGCTGGAGCTGAGCAGAAACCAGTTAGAAATCAAATCCTAGTTCAGCCACTGCCTGTGTGACCTTAACCTCTCCAGGCCTCAGTCTGCCTCTCCATTGGATGGAGGTTTAAGAATGTCTGCTTCCCTCGCTCCTTCCCAGGGATCCCCTGAGGAAGAAATGAAATGAAGAACAGTCTTGTAAATGGCGAGGCTGTTGCTAAGCCCAGGGGAGCCTCTTAACCTCCAGCACTGTGGTGTGCCCACCAGGCCAGCAGTGGGTGGCACACAAGCAAGGGCATTTCAGAGGGAACCCCTCAGCACACAGGAGCTCCAGCATGCCTCATGGGCTTCTCACTAGTTCTGCAGATGGAAAGACTGAGGCTTGAGAACATGGAGTCAGTTATTTACATCCTACTTGACCACTTCAGAAAGTCGCGTTTGAGAATTAGTCCCTGGTACCCGAGGAGTTCCGGAGCCTTGGTCTCTGCACCTCTTGGTCTTCTCGTGCCACCCCCTCCTCAGTTTTCAGTCGTGGTGTTTGCAGGAGCTCACCTGGCTGTCTTTCTCTGGCCCTCCTTTGCAGAGGCGGTGCGGAGCTCCTGTTTGATGGTGTAAAGAAACATCAGGTCACCTTACCTGGACAGGAGGAGCCCTGTGAGTATGGGCTTTCTGAGCCCTTCTCTGTGGGCCACTGGGCAGGAGTCTGCAGGGGTAGACTCAGCCCATTCAAGTGGGAATGGGTAGGATTCTCCCGGCCAGTGGGAGGGAGGAGAGAAGGAGGAAGAGAAATCGCCAGAGTACCCTTTCCCCTTCCTCTCTGGCATCAGCCAGCTTTGTAGTAAGGAGGTGCCATAGCTTAGTCCTTAGAGCGCTGGTTCTATATTCAGACAGACCAGTTTGAATCTCCTTAGAACCTTAGGCCAGTGCCCTCACCTCTCTGAGCTTTAGTGTTCTTATTTGTGAAGTGGGGATGGTTGCCAAGAGGATTAAGCAAGCTATGCCACACGTCTTCATTATTAGATGACAGCAGAAGAGATGTTTTCCTGAAGGTGGTAACCTTCATCAAGAATGGGACGATGTGGAAGGGCTCCCATTACGGTTAGAAGAATTAGAAGAAAAGGAAAGTATCCAGCCAAATATAAGGTTGGAGCAGAGCAGTTGACTGAGGGAGGGTCTTTGTTGAGGGAGGGTCTGAGTTGACAGTGGGGTCTTTTCATTTGTCCATTCAAATACTTGTTCATCTTTAACAAATACCGTTAAAGATATCGAGCACCTCCTGTGTGGCAGAACATGTCACAAGTGCTGGGGAGACAGACGTGAATGAGAGTCTGTTTCTCTGCCTTCAGACTGATGGGGTTTGAAGACCTGCAGAGATCCAGCTGGGGAACAGCAGTGTGGCCTGAAGGCAGGAGGCTGGCTGTCACAGCCATGGCGGTGCTTTGCAGCCCTAGCTGGGGATCCCCTAGCAAGAGCAGAATGCTGAGGAACAGGACCCCATCTCTCCCTAGGGCTAAGATACTTCTGGGGAGAAGAGGAAATAGTCATGTGAGGAGGCAGGAGAATGAGGTTGCTGGAGGCAGACAGTAGAAAATGGTCAAGTGAGGCTTGACAGTATTCTTCAAGAACTGAACACATATCTGCCAGGAATCAATTACCACCCAGATTCACAGGATGCCAAGCTTTCTGCCCCTTGGGTTGGAGAGCAGTGGCATAGGATGGGTCTATGTGCCACATTTAGAGGCCGAGGGACACTCACCAGAATAGGGCACTGCTCCCCCTTGAGCTGGGGATGAGCATGAGGCTGGGTTTATGTGTCAGGATTGGAGGTGTGTGTGTCCTTGGTGGGGAAAGAGCCAGGGTGATAAAGGCGACTGTTTTGTAGTTTGGTAGATGGCTACACAACCCTGGGAGGGAAAATGGGGCACTCAGAAGAAGCCTCTCAAAAATTCAACCTTGAAGAGCTGGCTGGGAAGTTATGAAAACCTCACAAGTTATGATTCATTTCCCCCTGTGTTTGCTTGGAAGGCTCCAAGTTTAGTGATTCCAGGTCCCTTTCATTCATCCATTGGCTGAATGTTCACCAAATGCCAGGGATGGAAGTAAGCATTATATTCTTTTCTGTAGTTGGCACATCTTTTTTTTTTTCTTACTTTTTAATTTTTTTATTTTGGTACCATTACTCTACAATTACACGAGGAACATTATGTTTACTAGACTCTCCCCATCACCAAGTTCCCCCCACATTCCCCATTGCAGTCATTGTCCATCAGCGTAGTAAGATGTTATAGAATCACTACTTGTCTTCTCTGTGTTGCACAGCCCTCCCTATGCCCCTCCCCACATTATACATGCTAATCATAATGCCCCCTTTCTTTTTTACCCCCCCATCCCTCCCTTCCCACCCCTCCTGCCCAGTCCCTTTCTCTTTGGTAACTGTTAGTCCATTCTTGGGTTCTGTGATTCTGCTGCTGTTTTGCTCCTTCAGTTTTTCTTTTGTTCTTATATTCCACAGATGAGTGAAATCATTTGGTACTTGTCTTTCTCTGCCTGGCTTATTTCACTGAGCATAATACCCTCTAGCTCCATCCATGTTGTTGCAAATGGTAGGATTTGTTTTCTTCTTATGGCTGAATAATATTCCATTGTGTATATGTACCACATCATCTTTATCCATTCATCTACTGATGGACACTTAGGTTGCTTCCATTTCTTGGCTATTGTGAATAGTGCTGTGATAAACATAGGGGTGCATCTGTCTTTTTCAAACTGGGCTGCTGCATTCTTAGGGTAAATTCCTAGGAGTGGAATTCCTGGGTCAAATGGTATTTCTATTTTGAGCTTTTTGAGGAACCTCCATATTGCTTTCTACATTGGTTAAATTAATTTACATTCCCACCAGCAGTGTAGGAGGGTTCCCCTTTCTCCACACCCTCGCCAACATTTGTTGTTGTTTGTCTTTTGGATGGTGGCCATCCTTACTGGTGTGAGGTGATATCTCATTGTGGTTTTAATTTGCATTTCTCTGATGACAAGCGATGTGGAGCATCTTTTCATGTGCCTGTTGGCCATCTGAATTTCTTCTTTGGAGAAGTGTCTATTCAGCCTCTCTCCCCATTTTTTAATTGGATTACTTGCTTTTTGTTTGTTGAGGTGCGTGAGCTGTTTATATATTTTGGATGTCAACCCTTCATCAGATCTGTCATTTATGAATATATTCTCCCATACTGTAGGATGCCTTTTTGTTCTATTGATGGTGTCCTTTGCTGTACAGAAGCTTTTCAGCTTGATATAGTCCCACTTGTTCATTTTTGCTTTTGTTTCCCTTGCCCAGGGAGATATATTCATGAAGAAGTCACTCATGTTTATGTCCAAGAGATTTTTGCCTATGTTTTTTTCCAAGAGTTTTATGGTTTTATGACTTACATTCAGGTCTTTGATCCATTTCAAATTTACTTTTGTGTATGGGGTTAGACAGTGATCCAGTTTCATTCTCTTACATGTAGCTGTCCAGTTTTGCCAGCACCAGCTGTTAAAGAGGCTGTCATTTCCCCATACATCTTGTTTTTGGGTACCACCTTTGTGCCAGGCATTGTACCAATTGCTCTGTATTTGGTGTTAAGCAAAACAGATGTGGTTCTTGCCCTGATGGAGCTCACAGTGTAATGGCAGTAGAGCCAGACAACAGACAAGTAAGACATAAAAGTCTGACTGTACAGGTGGTAGCCGTTGGCATGAGGAGAGCAGAAAGCTGCTTTGAAAAAGATGACAAGTGGTCAGGGAAGTCCTCTTAAAAGAGGTGACTTTGAGGCAAAGATCTGAAGGATGCAAAGAAGATGTCTAATAATTTAGAGGGCAAGCAGAGATACATGGGGCCCATTCCAGGCCGAGGGGACAGCTCTGGTGAAGGCCTCCTGGTAAAAGACCTCAGGATGATCAGGGAACCAAAGGATGGCCAGTTTCCTAAGGGGCTGAATCTGGCATGGTAGGCAAAGCCCCACTTAGTTCCAAGTGGTTGGGCAAATAATTGTCACAGATTCCTAGGCTGTAGCTGCCATTATTACTCCCATTTTAAAAAATGAAATCCAGACTCCAGCATGTTATGGATCTTATTCCATGTCATATAGTTATTAACCAGCAGAGCTGGCATTCAGAACCAGGTTTCTGGATCACCACCAACCCATCATCATTTGTCCTGAGAGGCTCCCTAAATCAAGTAACCTCTTACACCAGCAATATATTTTCCAGTTTCTGCACTTTGATTCAGTGATTCATTTATTCCTGCCTTCAGCAGCTACTTTGATTTTTATAATGACCCCAGTTGATATTATCTATCATCAAGGAAACCAAACCGCAGAGAGAGAGAGTGACCTGTCCAGAGTTACTCAAGTAGGGAAGCTGAGCTAAGACCCAGGTCTTAAATTCCTCATCCTGCATCCACTGCTCGGCGGGTGGCTGGGGCTGGCCTCCCCTCTCTGGGGTGAAAGAAAAGGAGGCAGGGCCGGGCAGGGAAGCTGAAATGGCCTGTTGGCTCAGTCTTTGGGCACTTGGCTCTGGATCTGCCTCTGGTTCCCGTTTTTGCCCTGCTGTGCCCAGCAGCATAGGTCACATCACAGTCACAGAGCCAGTTGGCAGCTGCCAGGCCTTACCCTGGCACTCAGGAGCCCAACGGGCGCTGCTAGGAATCTTACTCTTCCCCCAAGCCTGTGCCCAGATCTGTTGTCTGGCAGCCTTCCCAGCTTGGGGGCTGCCACTTGGCCAAGCAGGTCTTGGAGACTCCAGCAAAGAAAATAGCAGCCATAAGATTATGGACTGTGACCAGTCTCATAAACAAGGGGACTCCAAGGCCCTGGGTGCTGGGCCAGGGCAGAGCTTCCAACCCAGCCAGCTTGGGAGAAGAGGATGGGCAAGGCCAAAGGAGGTGAGAGGAGGGCAGTGAACCATGGCAAATCACTTATTTCTTCGGGCCTCTCTTTGCCCATCTGTAAAACGGGAGGTTGGTGTTTACTGAGCTGATTATTTATGTGACATGTACGGTTTGGTAAAGTTGCTTCCAGATGCAAGCATACAGTTGTGGGAAGCAGAGAGCAGCTGATCCAGTGAGAAGTTGGACATGTAGGGGGCATCTTAACATCTGTCTCCGGGGAACAGGGCACCTCCTTGATTGGCCGGGGGTAGTAGGCAACCACCAGTGTTGGGCATTGTGGAGCTGAGAGCTGGCTTTTATGCACCAAGGATCCCTTCTGCCCAAGGCTCCCAGCCTGTGGTTGGTCAGTGGCCTGGAGCAACAAACCATTGGGGGATAGACTGCCCCAGCGTGGGCATTACTTGCCCTGGCCCCCAGGGGGAGATGTGTCTGTCTCACCTCACCCTGTCCCTCTCCTCTGCCCTGCCATTGTATTAAACAGTGGCAGGCCTGGGAGGGCAGGAGCTGGAGGGAGCTCCCTGGAGCTTTAAACTGCTTAGCATGCATTTCCCAGCCTCTCCGGGGCCAGCTGTTCCTTTCTCTGCTCTGGGGCCTGTTTGCTGATCCCCTCTCCACTGCCCTCCTCTCCCCCCATCCCTTCCAGTCCCTGTGCAAAATTGCTTTTGAAAAGATCCACTTTCTGCTTAATTAAACAATGAGGAGCGTCCCCTCACACATCTGTAAACCTCCTTCTGAGGCCAGTTGAGCCCACAAACTGCTCCATTCTTACCCCCATTCACTTGTAAATGGCCCCTCTGATGTTGCATCTACCCTCTTCTCTTTCACTCCCCCATCCCAGCTCTTTCTTCTTTCGCAGCAAAGGCCTGGCGTGGGCTCCCAGAAGGGCCTGAGCCTGGTGGACTTGGGAACAGAACAGTGTAACCTGTGTGAGAGAAGACCTCAGGGATCTGTCTCTCCCCAGCCTGAACAGTGTGGGGAAGAGGGGCCACAGTCATGGTGTGGTCTCTATGGACCAGCCAGGCTCAGTGGGTGGGAGTGACAAGAAGGCAGATTTCTGGTTGGAGAAAATCTCTGGAGGCATTCAAAGAGAGGCTGATGGGGTTCGTCGCAGCCAGGTTCAATGTCAGATAGGACCTTGGGATTGTTCTCTTTTGGCCCAAGAAGCTACTGCTGGGGGCCCTGCCACAGTGGGTGATCAGTGTCCCCAGACAAGGACAAGTCCACTGGGGTGAGGCACCCTGGTAGGAGCCTTTGTAGGGTGCAAAGAGGAGCTTGCATGGTGCCGCTTTGCCAGCCGCCTCTAGGGTTCTGGAAGCCCTGAGGATAAGAGTCCTGAATCAGATGGATGCATGTTCTGTGGGTTGATACTCTGCCGGGCCTGCTGCTAGCATTATGCCTGAATCCTTACAGCAGCTCTTCAAAGTTTGGGGTGCCATCCCCACTTGTCAGAGGATGACCCTCTGACCTAGAGAAGTGAAATGACTTCCTGCTTAAGGCCATCCAGGGCATAGCCCAGGGCCTTCTAGCTCTAGAGTCCCGACTCTCAATCACCCCGACTCAGCAGCAGCCGCTGTCACTTCTCTTTCTGGAATGGGCAGGCCAGGGCCCAAGGCTTCCTGCACTGGAAACCTGTATTTAGGTGCTCACCTCCCTCTCTGGTGCCACGTGCCCAGGGGCAATCTGGCCCCAGCACCCACAGCCTGGATCATGATACCCTTTGCCTGGGTGGTCCTGGGAGCATATTAGGTGTCTGAACATCTGAAATGGAGGGAAGATCAGTGTCTGGGGCC
Organism: Manis javanica; assembly: GCF_040802235.1. Taxonomy (NCBI): domain Eukaryota; kingdom Metazoa; phylum Chordata; class Mammalia; order Pholidota; family Manidae; genus Manis; species Manis javanica. The sequence continues at coordinate 7,049,816 of NC_133157.1, read as the reverse complement.
TCCTCCCAATCCACCCAGTCCCCCATTCCCTCTCCGGCTTCTGATAGAAAGGAGGCGGATCCCACGGAAAACCCCAGCCAGGCCTAGCACCTCCTGGGTAATGGTTGACAGAACCCTACTCTCCAAGCTATCTAAGCATATCCCCAGGGTTTCAGGCCCCTGGGTTGAGCGTGTGGAAGCTCAGGGCATCAGAAGGTAATGGGTACCCCTGGATCGTGGAACCATTCCTGCACTGATGTGCCAGGCCCGGTGCCGAGAGCTGTTTATCGGTCATCTTGATCCTCACAAAGACTCCACGAGGCATTCTTACCATTCCCACTTCACAGTGAAAGAAGCTGAGGCTCGGAATTCCTTACCCAAGGTCATATAACTGGGAAGTGATGGACTCACAACCAGGACTGTGGCCCTTCTTAACCTCTCCTCCCTCTCTCCTCCTCCCTTCCCCCCTCCACAGTCCTCTGCAGTTGAGTAAACACCTCAGGGCTTCTGTGGCCAGTGGCCAGTGCCAGGTCCTCAGAACACACTCTACTGTAGTTAGAAAGGATGGTCATGCCATACATTTGAGCTGGGTCCTGCTACGTGTATATCCAGAGAAACATGGCGCACAGCCCCAGGCAGTTGGGTTCATGCCCGTGGAAAAAACACTTGGTAAATACTCGTAGGGTTCACGAGGAGGGAGAGGCCTCCTCCAGAGCAGACCGTCTCTCCAGGCCCACACATGCGCCATGTGACCTGGCCCCTGGCTGCCGCCCTGGCCCCATCTCGTGCTGATCTCGCCCTCTCTGTGCTGTGACTTGGAACCTGCCGAGCCTCCTGCCTCGGGGTCCCGTATGTTCCTCCTCCTGCCTGGAGCTCTCCCCCTTCCCACCCTACTCATTGTTCAGGCTTCAACTCCCAATGAACCTTAGAAAAGCTTTTCCTGGGCCCTCACCAAGCAGATAGCCTTGATCACAACTAATTACATAAGCAATGTTCATCTACCGGCCTGTGAGCTCCATGAGCTCTATGTGTCCATCTTGCCCGCCACCATCTCCCCTTGAGCCTGGTGTATAGTAGTTGCTTAATAAATATTTGTCTTGTGAATGATTGAATAGGATCCCAGGAGGAAAATCAACTCAGTAGGAGTGGGAGGGCAGGACAACACAGGGAAGAAGAAAGTGAGATTCCCCAGAGCCATCCCCAAGCCACCAGTCCCTGACTCTGCTTAACCCTTCCTCCTCCCCTGGGTGCCTTTGGAAGCCGACCATCTGGCTTGGAGGCTATTTACATATTGTCTGGGCCTCAACAAGCCTAGCAAGATGTCCCTTGGGGTGTGTTTCAGGCCAGACCAAGTGGCCCTTGCAGCCTGCAAAGGGAGCCATGAGTTCTACCTCTCCCCACCCCCAAATCCAGGCATGGGGGAACAATACGGGTGGTGATGCAGTGGCCTCACCATGGTAACAGGCCATCAAGAATGTGGGCAGATCTGGGGGGCACAGAGGAGGGAGGGAATGACCTCAGCAAAGAGGAGCATCATGATAAATGAGCCAGCACTGAAGGCAGACCCCCTCCGCCCTTCCCCCTGGGACTCCATGTTGGTGCCATCACTTGGATGACCCCGGCATGACCACTAGCCCTGCTCCTCCCCTCAGCCTATCCAGAGTGGAGCAGAAGTCTCCTCCTTTTGGAGAAAGCCAGGGCTGTCACCCCACTGGGCCCTGGTTCTGTACAGTCTAGCCAGGGCTGTGGAGGTACAGCTGGTGGCCCTCAATCCAGGCACTGCCTAGTCCCTCTCGGCCTCCGCTCACACAGGCACAACCCCGCCCGCCAGGGCTGGCTGATGGATGTGTCAGAGCCGGCGGCTCTATCGAGCGGCCACAAGATGTATGGGCTGGCGGCTCACCAGGCAGTGTCACGATGGAGGTCACAGGGAAACCTCTGAAACCCAGGGCTCAAGGAAGTCAGCCAGGAGTCCAAATGGACTACAGCTAGTTGGAGGCAACACTGCCCATCCCCTGCCCCCTGCAGGGACCGTGAGGACTCTGATTTGCTTTGTCTAAAAGTAAGAATTGGAAGTGAAAGGCAGCAGTCTCAGTCCATGGACTCTTTGCCCAGGCCACTGGGCTCTGCTGGCATGCAATCCAGAGAAGCTGGCAAGGAGCAGAGTAAACCAGTCCATCCAAGGTACAGCAGCCTGCCTCCTGGGAGGGCGGCATGCAGGTCAGTGAAAGGGCCTTCAAACCCTGCTCAGGGCTGGTGCTGTGCGTGTGACACACTGCGGCGCCTAGATTGGAGCAGAGCTCACCCTCTCCTTGTCCAGGCAGCCTTTCCTGGCCTACATGCCAGGATCGCAGCCCGGCAGGGAACCAAGGCCCTGCCTAGACCCTTCTCCAGCTTAGCCCTGAGCTTTGTCTCAGGCGTGGGTCCAGGACAGCAGACTCCTCTGAGGGGTTATCTTCCCAGAGCCTGGTTCTCTCTCCAGGGCCTTCAGCCCCCAAGTCCTCTAAAGCAGAGAAGCAACTCCCTTTTGAGGAGTGCGTAGGTAAAGCCATAGGCTTCAGGAGTTTACGGAGCCGGATTTCAGTGTGCTGTGGCCTGGGACCCTGCTCCTCGTAAAGGAGAGGTGACCCTGCAGATAGGTGGCTCTGAGACCCCACCTGGTGTGCAAAGAGCTTGGTGGCTCTCCTAGAACCAGAGCAGCAGATCTCAGTGTCCAGCTGAGCAGGGGAAGTCCTTTGGACCCAGAACGTCTTGCCTCTTCAGGGTGGCCGCCCCCAGCCTGGCGAGCTCTGAAAGGGGTGGAGTGGGCAGCCATTTGTCAGAGTGTCTGGTGAATCCTTCTTCTCTCCCTGTGCCGGAGGAAATTAACTGATGTTATCAGCTCAGCAATTGTTTTTCTGCCCTCACAAAGGGAAATATATGCAGACCCCTCCCAGAGCAAAGCCAAGTCCTCCCCACCTGGGACCAGCTGGAGAAGGAAAGGTGCAGGGGCCTTCCCAGAAGCCTGCCGGTGGTGGTGTCAAACCGTCTTCTAGGACTTGATGGTGGCGGTCTGTCTCCCGACACTTTCACTTGTGACAGTGCCTCCTGCCATCTGCCTTGAGTCCCCATTGCCTCTTCAACCCTTCAGCAGTGCCATGTGCCATGTGCCACTTTCTCTGAAGACCTCTCTGGCAGGATCTCCTAACCCATTCCCTCACCTTGGGAATAGATGAGTTGAGGGGCCATGACAGCCTCACCTGAAAGAGGCCCCTATTCACTTCCTTCTGCCCCAGGCAAGGTTCTGGGGGCCAGGGATCATTTGGGTTTGACAAGTTTGTTCTGTGCCTTCCTCTCCAGGGGACATCAGGAACCTACTTGTGTGGATCAAGAAGAATTTGCTAAAAGAGCGGCCCGAGTTGTTCATCCAGGGAGACAGCGTGTGAGTCCCTCTCCCCCCTTCCCTGAGGGTTCGGGTAGAAGGAAGGATGCTTGAGCCCCTGTCCTTGGGTTCAGCCGCAGCCTTCCCCTGTCATGTTCTCCCCCCTGTCCTCCCCTTAACCTTTCCTGCCAGGGAAGGAGCTAAGAGCTTCTGTATAGCTCTGTCTGAGGTTTATTTTCTGTTTTCTTGTTACCACTCTCGACTGGAGATCCGTTAAAAACCCAGGTCAAAAAACTTGGATTCCACCTTCTGGTTGCCACAAATTTACTGTGGCCCCTTAAGCCAGTTACTTCCTTTCTCTGGGCCTCAGGTGCACTCTGTATGGGAAGTACTTTGAAAAGTACTAAGGCCTTTTCATCTCTTAGCAGTCCGGGGTGGTGGTGTCCATAGAATTTCTTGTGATGGAAGCATTCTGACTGAGCTGTCCCATATCGTGGCCACTAAGCACATGAAACTATTGAGCCCTTGACATGTGGCCAGTATGACTGAGGAATTAAATACCCAGTTTATTTGTAATTTATAAATGTAAACATGTCTAATAGGTAGTGTATTAGATACCACAGGCCAGTGTTCTGGGGAGTTGCTGTGCATGTATGCACGCGCACATGTACACACACACGTGGGCTCTCTGGGGGTACCTCTGCCCCTAGCCCAAAGCTTCTGTACTTGTCCCCAGGCCAAGCCTCCTAGGAAAGGAGCCAAGTTCTTTGTGCCAAGAAGTCACTCTCCTTCTACATCAAGGGCAACTGAATGTGTAAAGTGGGGAGCAGGACACTTATGGGATTCATTCATCTGCTGGAAGCAGAGGTCACCAGCCGGCCCTGAGGGTCAAGGCTGCCATCCTGCCCTGCCTTAGGCCAGGCAGAGCTGCCCTTGGGCATTCATAGCCCTGCACCATTGGCAGTCTTCCCTGAGGTTAGAGCCCAGGAGGTTCTGGCGAGCAAGCCCCTCGCAGGCATCATCCCATTTCATCCTGGTAAAGCCTTCAAAGGGAAGGCACTGAAATGTGCCCCATTTTCAGATGAGGAAACTAATGCTCAGAGAAGCTAAGTGCCCTGCTTGAGGCCTGAGAGGTGGTGCTGGAATGTGTACCATTTTCCATCTGGCCCCGAAGACCAGGAGTGTCTGGACTTGGTTTCCTTTAGACTCAGACTGTTGCCTCCACTTCCTGGGAGGTCTTTAACCAGAACCTCCAGAGGAAAGACTCCTTCCGCACTCTCTGCAGCCCACCTGCCGAAGCCTCTGCCCCTGCTGCTGGCTGCCTCCTGCCCTTCACTCCCTGCTACTCACTGCCACCTTTCCCACAGGCGGCCAGGGATTCTGGTGCTGATTAATGATGCCGACTGGGAACTGCTGGTCAGTACCTCGGGGACATCCATCCCTCAGCCCCTCCCTTCACTGATTTAGTGGGAAAGTCTTGGCCTTCATCAGGCCCAGATCGGGTGGCTGGGTGATCCTCTCTCCCACTCTGGCCTCCAAGCTGAGGCTGCACAAGTGTCCCACCCCGAGTGAGGAAGGAATGGGTAGCTGGGGGAAGTGGTGAGCTCTCCTCCATCCTGGAGATTTTCAGGTTAACATATAGGGTACCCTTTTTTCTGGAAGATTCTATCTCTCCCAAAGCAGTCAGGCCACCCCCCTGGGAGGGAAATGGAAAAGACAGTGGAAAAGTGCCCCTGACTGTCTCCTCGTTTCTCTCCTGGACCAGGGTGAGCTGGACTACCAGCTTCAGGACCAGGACAGCGTCCTCTTCATATCCACGCTGCACGGAGGCTAAGGGCCCCTCTCTGTACCTGGTGCCCCTTGGGATGGGGGGAAGAGAACAGTCAGACATGCCCCTGGGCCCTGCTTGCCGAGTTCCCTGTCCCCCCTTGGCTGCTTTCTTCTCTGCTCTGTCCCCTGAGCTCCCTCCAGGCAGGGAAAAAGAGGCCAGGTGCTAAAAATGAGTCTTTCTCAGGCACGTGAGTAGGGGAAGGCAGACGCCTGAGCCAGGCACTCCCTCTCCCCGCAGCTGAGTTGGGGGAGGGAATCCCTGTGGTTTGTCAGGAGTGAAGGGGGAGCTCCAGGTGATCCAGCTGCCTTCCAGCTCTTTGGCTCTCAGTCTGAACACTGAGTGACCACTAATAAGGCATTCATTCAAGCTCCTGGGCCGCAGTGTCTTGTGGGGAAGATGAATGGACCCAAATAGCTGATGGGAGGCCCCTCCCTTCTCAAATATTTGAGGGGTCTCCGCCTCAGTTTCCCCATCTGGACAGCAGAGGGTTCTGCCTGTCCCCCACTGATACCATTATGGAACCCCAGCTGGGGTCCCCTATTCAGTGCTGACCCCCTCCTCCCCACCCAGCAGCTGCTCTTCCAACCACATCCCTCCTCCTGCTTCCCCCATCCCCAGCCCTTGACCCTGCCTGGCCTTCCCCCCCACAGGCCACCAGATGGGCTTCTGAGACCCTCCCCCAGCAAAAGGCTGCCTTCAGCTCATTCTGGAGAGAGGGAGGGAGTAGGCTAACCCTTGGACTGGCAGAGAGAGACTGGAGGGTGAATGAAGCGGGTCAGTGTGCCTCAGTTTCCTCCCTAACAACAACTGTTTATAGCGTCTGAAAACTGGGGTGATACTTGATGGCACAAATGTAGACCTTATCTCCCTTCCTACCTCCTGCAGGAAGCAGGATGGGGGTCAGGCAGCACCTGGTAGACAGGACAGTTCACCTCTCCCTCCATCCCCTTGGGAAGTCTTGGGGCCTGTGTCTGAAGCAGCTGGCCTTGGGCAAATAAAAGACTAGGTTGTTTACTAGCATCGCTTCTAGCTTCATCCTTAAAAACCAACGACACCCCACATCCTCCCAGCCATGGCCTCTGGTTCAACATCTCTGCCCTCAGACTAGAGCTTTCAAACTTACTCTTCACCCAAAAAGGGAGCAGTACGTCTGGGAGGGGGTGATCTGATAGGGCCATCTGGAGAAGGGGGTAGCAGAGCCAGTCTGCAGACCAGTCTGGGTCCCCGGACACTTCCCTACCCGTCTGTCCAAGGCCAGGCTTTGTCCCACCAGCTGCAGCCAGCAGCCCTAGAACCCAGAACAGGGGTGGCATAGATAAGACTGCTGAGCCCCTCTTCCCATGACCTGGAGAAAAAGCTTTGTTTGCTGGAGGAAAACCTCCCCCCACTAAAAAAAAAATAGGTCATTAACATCTCACCCAAAGCCTTGCTTTTCATTAAACGTCAATAATTTTAAGTGGAACTTCTTGAATTCTGTGGAGATGAAAGTACCAAATGGTTGTACCAGCAGTGTTGGGGGAGCAGGTGCATATGTGTGCACATCGTTCTCAAGGCTTAGAGGACAGACGACCCCCTGACCAGCCAGCTTCTCTCCAGCACTGCAGGTGGCGGCCCTCTGGGTGTGTGTGTAGGGGGCCAGGACGGGTTCATGTTGGAGTTACAGATAGGAGCTGGGCTGGGTGCAAATTAAGGCCAGTGTTGGGGACCAAGTGCTGTCTAGAGAAGCCGTATGACCAACCCACACTAGTGCCAAGGTCAGGGTCTCTATGTTAGGGAACAGAGCAAAGGATTTGAAATGGCCCCCTGCGGCTTCACTTTAAAAGATGGGCCTGTCCCCTGATTCCTCTAAACCCGCAGGTCCTTCCTGGCTCCCAGCCCCACTGGGGCGGCCCACTGACCCCTTCGGATTCCAGGTCCTGGAAACTGGGCCATAGGAGTCTTCTCCCATGTGCACTGGGGGAAGGGGGATAGATGGGCTATCCTTTCCTCCACCACACCCCAATTAATGCTGAGGAGTAGGGTAGGTTGGTGCGCTGGGCAAGCCAGGTTCTCCGTGGCATCCAGGGATGCCTGTGCTGTCGCTGAAACTGGTCAGGGCCATACTCCACAGCATTTCGGGTCATTTTCAGCCTGGAGTTGCTGAAGGGTCAGAGACAGGTGACCTGGGCTCAGCCCCAGCAATGACCAACTGCCACCCCCCCAGCAACTCCGACCCCTGATTTTGAGGAAATAAACGAATAAATAAGCCCCACTATCTCCGAAGATTTGTCTTTAATGAAAGGGGTTCGTTTCTCCAAGTTGTCTCCAAAGCCGAGGCGATTGCCCGGCTGGAGCGCATCATTCCCGACGCTTCTCTGACTCCGGCAGAGGCTGACGGAGGCTGAGCCCATCGGTCGGTCCGGAGGCTCTGGCGGGAGGGGTCATTTTATTTGGGATTTGGGGGTCGATGTAGGCTTTTTTGTTGTGGGGGTATTGGTAGGGGGATAGGTTAGAACCAGTTCAAAACGAGTTAGCGAGCGCTTTCTGCCGGCATCTTCTTTCGCCCCCGACTTCCTGCGGCTCAGGCCGAGGGCGGGCCCCTGGGACCACATTCGGGCCCCGCCGCGGCGTGCCAGCTTCGTTCCCGGCCGAAATTTGAAAAGGGGAAAAACGACGCGATCGACTGGAGGACCCGCCAGCCGGGACCGGTCACCCGCAGAGGAGGACGACGGCGACGACGAGGGTGAGGATGGCGGCGCGGGTGGCGGGGACCGGCGTTCCTCCTCCGCGCGCCCGGCCGGCGCCGCGGTCCTTGCGCTGGGGCCGGGCAGCCGCCGCCCGGAGGGATCTCGCCCGTGCCGAGTTGTGTCCCTTCGGCTCCCGCCCCCGTTGCGCCCAGAGCTCAGCCACAGATGTCCAGCCACAATTCTCGGTTGGCCGCAGACCCGTACAAGAATTGCGTTTGGACAATCAGTGGCGAAGCCCCCGAGTTCAGGGCCCCGGGCACCTGGGGGGCTCCGCTGCGCTCCTTGAAAGAACCGGACTAGGAGACCTCCGGAGCCGCGCGTCCCACTACCTTGCAGACGCTCGCGTTCGCGGCCCATCCCCGCGGTAAGAGGTGGACGAACGGGCACGCAGCTCCCGACCCTGCGTGGGGATCCCCATCGCCCCTGGCGTGTGTCTCCTTCGATGGCAGCCCAGGGTCCCCAGAGTAGCCCGCGTTAGGTCTCTGCGCCGCCCCAGGTCAGGGGAATCTCCTCTGTCAGGCCCGGGGAACCCCGACTCCCCTCTCCCCGCCCCCAGCCTGGGTTCCCCGGGCTCGCCAGGAATCCCGAAAGCAGGGGCCCGAGGCCGGGCCGCGTTTCCGAGCTCGGGGTCCGAGCTGCTGGACTCGGGCCCCCGCCCCCGCCCAGCCCCGCGCACGCACCGGCTCCGGCGCTCTCCGCTTCCCTGTGGCTGAGTCGCGGCCAGGGCGCCGGCGGTGGCGGTGGCCGCCGTGGCTGGGGCGGCGGGGAGCGCTGGAATGCGCCGCCGGGTCACCTGCAGCGCCCGGGGAGCCGGGCCGGGAGCCGGCGGGATGGCGAGGCGCAGGGCTGAACCCGAGCGGGCGCCTCTGGCGGCTCGGGGCCGGGGCGGGCTTTTAGTGGGCCGCTCCAACAATACGGGCCTGGCGCGGAGAAAGGGGCTCGGCTGCAATTGGTACTGGATTTGAATAACGCCACGGGGCCATCAATGGTCATTGTGTCGGCGGGTAATGAATCTCCGCTGTCTCTCGGGCTGGCCAGGCAGCTGCAACCTGCGCTCAGGCAGCTCTTAAAGACATAGCGTGCCCCTCCCCGGGGGCGCCCCCCTCTGCACTGGCCGGACCCCTCTCCCTCCCACCCCCACCCTGCGACCTAGACTCCCAATGCCCCGCCTGCCCCCTCCTCTGAACCCTTTGCCCATAACCCCCTCCCTCCTCCTGGGTCAGGCACCCGCTTCTCAGCCCTGCACTCCCATGGACCTGACCCAGGCCCCTGGCCTTGGTTGAGCTCCCCACTAGTGCCCAAGGGACACCAGGGTTTTTTCGCCTCCCATCTGCGTCTAAACCTGAGGCCACTAGAGCCATGCTTCCTTAAGCTCCTGCCTCAAGGGCTTCTAGCTGGAAGGTGAGGAGGGGACCGTCTGGAGGTCAGAGGGTCACCCCCTTAAAAGGCTATGCTGAGGATACGAAGGGATGCAGTTCCAACCCCCAGGCTCAAGATGCCATCTCCAGACCACACCCCCAACTAGGGATCTAGAAACTGCCTTCTCCCCCACAAAGGACAGGGCTTGATTCCCAGGCTGCCTCCTGCAGGCTCCTAGGGGGATGGAGACCAGGGTGGGGAGAGGGGCGTGGAATTTATTGATGCCTGTCTTGTCATTGTCTCTTCCACTGGACAGCCCACCCATCCAGGAGGGCAGGGCTCTGTCTAGGTCTGATGTGCCCCGACCTGCACCCCAGCCAGTTTGGGCAAAGAGAAGGTTCTCATCTACTGGGGGAACACACACCCAGCTTCTCACCTGCAGAGCTCAGCCAGCCTGTCTCTCCCCACAAATCACACAGCCTGCGTGGAAGTGTGGCCAGTTTTTCCCATACATCCTGCCCTCCTCACCCGAAGGAGAGGACCCCAGTGTTCCCCAGACCCCCAAAACACCCCTGCCACTGTCCTGAAGTCCTCTCCTCACAGTCTGTGGACTGCCTCACCTGGTGCCCCTGCTAAATTGTGATTATTGGTTTGTCTTCTCTCCACTTGAACAGGAAGTGGGTCCTAGTAATCTTTGTACCCTCCCCCAACCAGTCATTGCCTGTCCATGCGACTTCAAAATAAACCACCTACACTTCTTGGAGTTTCTTATAAAAATTGGAAAAATATGGCTTCTGGGGAGTAATACTCAAAGCTGGGGTTTCACAGAGGGGGAGCACTGCTACCCGGCCCAACTCCTCCTAGTGCCCCATCCGACCATAACAGTAGCAGGAATAACCAACCACAAGCGCCTCGTGTGCCAGGCACTAAATAAGCACTTTAAAGGTCACTACCTCATGACTCCTCACAACACCCCTGGGAAAGTAGGTGCTATTATCAGCCCCACTTTACAGATGAAGAAACTGAGATTGGCAGCAGTTAGGTCCCTAACCCCCGGCTGGCAGGTGATGCAGTCAGAGTTGTAATCCAGGGCTGCTGCACACTGTAATTTCCCAGCCCTTGCTTAACAGCGATACAGAGGGAACTGACGGAAATGTTATCAACTAGGATGCTGCACTTCTCAGGGTCGCATCTCGGAGGCTGCTAAACCCTGATCTTGGTTCCCTGGGGTGGCAAGTTCTGTCTGCCTGCGTCCCACTAACTCCTACCTCAGAAACGCACACTCAAAACGGCGATTACAATTGTAATTTATAACCCTGTCCAAGTCCCGACCCAGCATGGCAGGGACACAGTCTTGATGGAGCAGACCACAGTGGTCTCTGCACAAGTGGAGAACCCCCAGGCTGGTCCAGCAGCCACATTCTAGGAGGAGGGCTTTTCCGCCTCCTGGTGTGTCAGCACTATTTAAAGCCTTCCGTCCTGGGCAGAGGCAGGTCAGTTCGCCTCTTCCCCTCAGGGAAACAGAAGCCAAGAGGAGTTCTGCTACTCCCGGAGGACATTTATAGAAGAGGAGGCCTGCTGCGTGCTGGTCGGGAACTCGGCAGCGTGCAGATGTCCCCACAGAGAAGGAGGACCACCCCGGGAACGGGGAGGTTGGGAAAGGCAGGCAAGGCGCTGCGGCAGGCACTGTTCCAGAAGGAGGGAACAGGGTGCCCCGAAGCCAACAAGCAAAAAACTTGGGGACTCTGGAAAGGAAAGAAATTCGGTATGGCTGGAGCACAAGGAGAACAGAAAGTGCCAGATAAAGCTGGGGTTGACCTGGCGGGGGCCCTCTAGAACCTTGGGAGGATTTGCGATTTTATCCTAAACACAGTGGGGATCCTGAAAGGTCTGACAAGTTCAGATTTACATTTTTAAACGTTTTGCTGAGCTGCTGAGTAGAGAATGGGGTCAGGCATGGTCAGGTGGGGCAGGGGGTAAGTTGGATGACAGGAGACCAGTTGGGCCGCTGCTGGTTTGCAGGTGAGAGCTAGTGGTGGCCTGGGCCCAGGTGACGGCACAGCAGCATCACAAACTGTGTCAGGTGTCCTCAGGCGGCTTGCTTGGCCTTGAGTAACATTTAGTGAGCACGTGAGGTGTATTGTGTTTGCTGGAGGCTGAGGTAGGGGGTAGAGAAAGAGTCCGACATTGCCTCCCCAGAAATAACCCTCCAGTGGACAGGTGGACACACAAATATCCAGCCAGCTTCAAATGAAAGAAGCAGGGCCACAGGAAAACACTTTAACTGAAGTATTAGCAAAATTCAATGTGATTATAGAAGACTGAGTGATTCATTCCAATAGGGAAGATGTGGGGAAACTCCTGGAAACCAACATTGCCTCAGGCTTCCAGGGCAAGTGAATTCCCATAGACAGAACCTTAGTTATTGCCTCTGTGAAATGGGGCCATTGTGTCTATCCTACCTCCCTAGAGATTGTTGTGGTGTTGGAAGGATCCAAACACACCTTGCATTTGTTTACAGTAAGGTTTTGTCATTATCTTCCAAAACACACACATACACACACACACACACACACACAACTGTTGTAGCTTCTGTTGTCTCCCTATCCCTTAAAGACCAGCTGTCAGGGAGAAGCTGGCAAAGTTGCCCATACTGCCAGTTCCTTGCGCCATGCCCATCCCCCCAGGACTGTCATTTTGCCAAACACTGTGCCCAGCTCAAAGGATATGCTCAGTGAATGTCTGCTGAATGAATGAATGAGTGAATGAATGAATGCTTTATTGAAATAATTAAATGAATGGGTGGATGGACGGACAGATAGATGGGTGAAAAAACAGATATTGAGACACTTGGATGAAAGCTGAAATGAATAAAGAATTGCCTGTGGGTGCACAAATGCAGCCGGTCAGCTGAGGCTCTAGGTGTGGAACCAGGGATCTTTCAGGGGGTGCATTGACAAGGCAAAAAGGCGGCTTACTTCATGCCGTGGCCTCAGTCCTGTGCTTCAAAAGCAGGCCCAAGTCCTGGAGTGTGGCAGACCAGAGCAGCTGTGGCAGTCTGTCCATCAGGCTGTACCTCTGTGCTGGATATTTCCAACCCTGAAGTCCTGTCCCCAAATGCTCTCATCAACCCAGGTTCCACTGTGGTCTAGCCTCCCAGCCTGCTATGGAGAAGAGAGCCCTGCCACCTCTCTCTGCCTCCCGGAGCCAGGCCCTGCCTGCTCTGGCCTCCAGTTCCCCCTTTTGTGCCCAGCACTCTCTTAAGAGTGGCCAGTGCTCTTACTTGGGGACTGGCCAAGTGGCCTGCCTTCAGAAATGACTTGACAACCTGATACATTCCCAGTCTCAGAAGATGACAAAGCTAAGCCAGTGTTCCCACTCAGAGGGGATCCTAAGACCTCTTCTGCCCTGCACAGCATGTTTCAGTTAAAAAAGATGTTCCTCTCCAGGAGACAGGTGAAGGAGGGCAGGGAAGCCTGCCAAACTAAGGTGGCCATCTCCAGCCACCTGGGACGCTTCACCTCGTCATGCTGTGCTGTGGTCTTCATCGTGTGTATCACTCTCTGAAAGCCTCTTATTCACAGGCTCTCACTGGTCTCTCCGCTAGCATGCAAGACAGCCCATGTGCACAGGGATCACATCCTGTTTACTGCTGTATCCCCAGCACCTCAAACAATGCCTGACTCTTAGAAGGTGCCAACTTTTATCAAATGTCTGGGTGAAGGGATAAACAGACAGGCAGATGCATGGATCATTGTAGTCCAGTTAACAACTACCATATATTAAGAGCTGGATGCTGGGCTAAGCACTTTTCATGGATCACTACAGCTTTATGAGAAATGCCTTTACTCGCCCCATTTTACAGAGCAGGAAGCTCAGGCCCAGAGAGAGGAAGCTACTTGCCCCAAGTACAGAGCCACTAAATGACAGAGCCACGTTTTAGACTCAAGTCTATCCAGCAGCAAAGCCCGCTTTCTTGACCACCCGATCTGTCTCACTCTGTTACCCAGCACCCAGGGAGGGTGGAGCCATCAGAGGTTAGAGTTGAGACTCAGACATTGTCTGATTCCATTTATAGAAATATCCAGAATAGGCAAATCTAGAGAGACAGAAAGCGGATTAGTGGCCGCCTAGGGCTGGAGGGAGGGGAAGTCGGGAAGGAATGGGGGGCGAAGACTAAGGAGTGTGGGGTTTCTGTCTGGAGTGATGGAAATGCTCAATTGATGGCGGTACTGGTTACACAACTCTGTGAACATACTAAAAGCCATTAAATGTTACATCTTAAATAGGCAAATTCTATGAAATGTGAATCACATTTTAATAAAGCTGTTATTTTAAGAAGATCTGGGACTCAAGAATCTCACCTCTCCCTCTTACCTGCTAGGCATGTATGCCACTTCCCCTTCTCTGAGCCTCAGTTTCCCAACCAGTAAAATGGGACAGATAAATGTCTCCTGAGGTTCATGTGAACATTCAATGAGATAATACATGTTATTGTTCCCGTTTCATCAAGGAGGAAACTCAGTCCCAGGGAAAGGAGATGGCTCAGCACAGAATGCACGGCTGGTGAAGAGGGTCTCCTGGCACCGCCACTTCCTTCAGCCTCGCACAGACCGGACCGATGTCTGTGCTCCCACCACCACTCTCTTCCATCTGCCAACTTCTCTTGGGCTGTGAGGCCCTGTCCCCTCACTGCCCACGCCCAGAGCACACCGAGGCAGCCAGGTTCCCCTAGAGCACAAGACACCACCTCTGCCAGCCCCCACCCTGCTCCCCTCCTGGGGCCAGGATGCTGTCTTGCTTTTGCTTGTAATAAAGAAAATATCTCAGCTACCCTTCCACAGTTGCTTGGCAACCCCAAAGGGGGAGAGGGGGGGGCAAGGGGAGGAGGGAAGGGGGAGGACTCTGGAGCCAATCTGGAGACAAAGAGTAGGATTTGGGTGACACGAAGCCTGTTCTTAGTGCTAACCTGGCCTGGCAGGGCGGCCGGTGGGGGCAGGGGGCTTCCTCCCACCCCAGTGTCTCACACCAATAAATATGCATTAGGGAAGTGGGCAGAGTTTTTCCCACGGGCCTGAAAGGCCTCATCTGACCTTTCTACCCCCTTTATGTACCAATGTGACAGTCAGAGAGAGCAAAGAGCAGGACCCCCTGAGATGCCTCCCCCACGGCCGGCCCTCTGACTTGGGGAGACTCTTCACCCTCCTCCTGCCCCTGGCCCCAGACCAGGCCCCAGCCCTGGGGATGAGGAGGAGACGGGTTTTCAGGTGAGGGTCAGGGGCTCCCAGCCTCAGGGTCTGCCTTGGGCTCTGCCCACCTTGGTGGCCCAGAGCCAGGCCTGAGGCGCTGGCTCAGCCTGCGGAGGCGCTCCCTGCCCCCTGTGCCAGCCTCTGCCCCAGGCTCCTGATCTGCACCCCTCCTTCCCCACCTCTGACTGGGGCCCTCCATTAGGAGTCCTGCTCACCCCCAGGCTCTACGTCACCCTGTCCCTCTTCTCTTCTTTCCTGACCTCACTTCATGCCCTGTCTTCCTGCCACCACCTCCTCCTCTGAGGGGCCCCATCTGCCCAGTCTCCAAGAGAGGATGAGGTCGGGAAGAAGGGAGGGTGGGTGGTGATCTCTCTCCCTGGCTCCCTGGCCTGCTGGCCACACTGGCTGGGGGAGGAGAAAGGCGTCTGAATGGAGTCAGTGTGAGGACGGGAAAAGCAAACACCTCAGCCTGGGCCATGCTGGCCCGTTGCAGGGGTGGGGTTGGGTGGGGCGGGGACCTGGGCTCAGCCTCTGACATCAACCCTCGCCTGACTCCCGAGGGTCTATGGCTTCCTGGCCCCTTAGTCTGCAGTGTCAGGCAAGGGAGTGGGGTTAGGGGCTGGGGACAAGCCCTCCAAGAGATACCTTTGCCCCAGTTGTTCCCTGCCCCCCTGCCCAGCCCCCTGCCAGTGCCCCTCCTGCCCTGCAGATGCCAGGAAAATCTGTGCCCGGGAAGGGCAGTCTGGCACCTGAGAGCCTGCTGACCAGTCTTTCTCATCAGCAGGAACCAGTGGGGAAGTCATTTTGTGCAGGAGACGGCCCCAGCAGTGCCATCGACCTCCCAGGCCAAGAGAGACCCCAAGATGTTCTGTCCAGGTGAGTGCTTCTTTGGCCCCACAACCAGGCAGTGAGGGAGGGAGAGGCCGTCCTGGCTGGGGCTCTCTGGGACCCCCACACACTCTATGACAAGTCCCCAGGAATCTGTGACATTTTCCATGGGACTATCTTGCCCCCTGCCCGAGCTGCCTGCATCACTGGAAGTTTGGTGAAGGGGGGCCAAAGAGGTGGTTAGAGAAGCTGGAGGCGAGCTTGAGGGGGATGAAGGCGGAGAGTTGGGGCTGGAATCTGGGGAGCAGGGTGCCTGGAAACTTTTGGATTAGATTTCTGGAATCACAGAGGTTTAGGGGATGATCTCCTTTGAACACTTAGGATTCTCTTTTAGAATGTCTCTTTGAAGACTTTTAGAATGAGCTCAGAGAGGGGTAGCAACTCATCCTGGATGACACAGCAAGGTGGCAGAGCTGGGACTCAAACCCATCAGGAACCCTTCCAACATTAAGGGCAGTACTGTTTACACTGTGGATGCCACATTTGGCCACCTGGCCACATTAAGTCTGGTCCCTCTGGATTTAAAGGGTGGTGGGGGCAGGCTCTGGACAGCACCTCCCAGGGCCTCCTGCCCTTTCTGTCCTCTCTCCAGCCACCATACCCAGGGCTAAGCAATCCCTCCCCAGGCATCAGAGAAGCCACAATCCGCTCTGTCCCCAGGAAGCCCTGGTTGGCCTGTGCTTTACAGGACGTGGAGAACAGGGCCCCCTTTGCCCTCGGTGTCTAAACCATGGGCCCTCGTGCTGTAATCAAAGCCCAGCAACTTCCTGGAAAGCAAGGTCAGCAGCTGACCACATGCCACAGCACCCCAGCAGTGCCTGCCTTGAGATGTCTTGGCCACAGGACCTGGCTGAGGTAGCCCTGTAGTGAGTCAGGTGCTGTCTGAGGCCTTCCATGTCCCTCCCTGAATTGTCACTACACTCTACAAAGTGGGTTCAGTTTTACAGTTTGGAAAACTGAGGCACAGAAGAATGTTGAAGTAACTTGTCCATGGACCAGGAAATAGCAGAGCAGGCCCAAGCCCTTAACTGGTCTGTCCTGCCTCTAATTCCTAGGAAGTCTGCACCAGAGGTCATCGCGTCAAATCCCCCACATCCGAGTGTCTGGGGCCCAGGCCAACCTCTGCCCACAGACAAGAATCAATCTAGTTTTTAAAGGCACCTGCTCTGAGGGTGGAATTCCCCCTGGGGGTAATCAGACATTTATTTATTCATAGCCTTCTGGCAGGGAGAAGAGGCCCTCCCACCCAGGACTCACCAGGGCCCAGCTGCCTCACTGCCTCTCTCCTTCCCCCTGCAGTATGATCAGTCCTGAACCAGCCATGCCTTGTGTCTTGGCCCCACAGCCTCCAAGCTGTGTAGCCCAGAACAAGTAACTCAGCTCCTCTAAGCCTCAGTCATCAACTGCAAACAGGGGTTCATGGTACCTCAGCTCAGCAAGGTCGACGAGGATTGAATGATCAAAGCGGCCAAGAGGGCTGTACTCACAGGAGACATTTCTCTGGGTGGCCACTGGAGGAGTTGCTGGGTGTCTAGGAAGCCCGAGGTGGAGGCTCTGTCCTGAGCGTGCAGCTAGCTGTCTCTTAGTGTTGTTTCTGCGACTGCCATCTGCCATTGATCATCCCCTCCTCCCTTGAGAGAATAAGGGGGGGATGCCACCTGAGTGGTCTCAGTGGAAAAAATGAAGGTGGGGTGGGGAGTGAGGGCCAGCAAGCAGGTAGTGATCACAGTGCCTGGTACCCGAGTGAAGCCACCATCATCATCGTGGAAAGCCTTCTGCCTGCCTGCCTCAACTATGAATCCTTATAGTTTAGCCTTCTTATTACAGACAGGGAAACTGAGGGCCGGGGTGGAGAAGGATCTGCTCAGGGTTGCAGAGCATATTGGCAGCAGAGCAGGAAGCCATTCTTGGGCCCCCTGATTCCCAGTGGGAGCCGCCATCCCTTCTCCTGTTCTCCTTCCCCACCTCCAGCCCTCCTCCAGCACGCCCAGGGTTGGGGCCCTGGCACCCAGTCCTGCCCAGGCAGAGCCCAGAGAGAAGTGAGCAGCGCTTGGAGGAGCAGGCGCAGAGGCTGGCGCGTTCTCAGCCCTGGCTCTTTGTCTGCTGCTTTGTGATGATAAGTGCTGCTCCTAAATCAGTTCTGTGACACTGTCATTGTTGCCCAGGGCGCAAAGAGTCTAAACTTTTCCCCTGAGGTCAAGAATGTGGCCGGTCCCCAAGCCGCCAGGAGCAGGGGCCTGGGTGGCTGGGGGGTGGGGCTGGGGCCTCACCCCAAGCCGGGGCGAGATGTTAGGGGGAGGGGGTCAGTGGGAACAAAACACTTTGAAATGCCTCCTCTCCATCACTGCCAACATTGTCCGCTGCCCGCGGGGGGCCTGGCACCGCCTCGCCGGGGCTCCGGCCCCCAGCCCTGGCCAGGCCCAGCCCAGCATCTGAAAATGGACAGAAGGTTATTGTCCCTCCTCGCAGCCCTTTGTCTGCCCCTGTTCCAGATGTCTAGGCTGGGACCAGGGAGCTGACCCATGGTGGGCAGAGGGGAGGGGACGAAGGAGGAGAGCACGGGTCACTGCATCCTGAGGGGTCGTTCCCAGACCCTGAGATCCCACCCAGCCACGGCCCAGTCACCTTCTAGGCTGTCTCAGCCCTGGGATTGTCCCTGTTCCCTTGTCCCTCCTCCCTCTCCCACCAGACCAAGTTCCGGCCTCGGGAGGGAAGGCCACAGAGGTGCAGGAGTTAAGGGCAGGGCACCTTGGAATCTGCACAGCTCCACCCAGTAACTGTGTACTTTTGGGCAAGATGTGCCTCATCTCGCAGCTTGCTGTCCCTATGTAGGCACCACCGGACCAGGGTTCATTTGTTCACAGGTAACAACAGAGCCCTTTTAGGTGCCAGCCCGTTGTGGGCACACAGCTGAGTAGGCCCCTCAGATCCTTCCGCATTGTGGTTAATAGCTGTAACAGTAGAGGGTGACATTTCCCGCCCGCTTTGTCGGGGCTAGGTCCTGGGCCAACCACTCGATCTGCATTCGCATCCGTTTCACTGCTGATCGGAGATGCAGTACATGTGATTCTTATGTCCATTTTCCAGCTTTGGACACTGAGACTCTGAGAAGTAATCACTTGGGAAGCAGCAAAGCTGGGATTCTAGCCCGGGCTGACTGCCGCCTCCAAGAGGCATGATCTACTAATAAATACTTGATAGGTGTTGAGTGCAGAGCCTGGCACAGCTTCAGACTCAGCCCGCAGGAGCCTGTGCTGTTAATTCCACCCAGCAGTTTTCCCACTTCACAGATGCCACTACCAAGGACCAGACCAGGGAAGGAAAACCTGGAGCAATTTGTTCAGGGAATCTTACCACCACCCCCAAGTGACTCCACCAGGGCTGGCCAGAGAGAGGCAGGCAGCCGAGTGTCAAACCCCAACTCTGGGTGGGGCTGGGCAAGCCTCACCTGTAGAAGCCTCACCTGTAAAGTTAAAATAATCCCCACTTCACAGGGTTGTTGTGAAAATCAAGTTATATAATACTTTTAAAGCACTTGGCACAAGGCTTGCCAACAGCTGTGGGTTAGTGATAGCTATTTGTTATTATTGTTAAGAATGAGGGTAACATGTATCCCTTTGAACCTCTGTCTCACCTGGGGCACCTGAGGACAAGGATCTTTTGAGAGGAGGGTGGGCAGGTTAGCAGTCGTTGAGCTGGGAGGCAGTAGTAATGCTTGGTCATCTTGGGGTCTCCAGAATTCTTACGACTGGCCATCCTAGTGGGTGGGAGGGAGGTGGAAGGGAGAGGGCTGGGAGGAGAAGGCGCTGCCGGGCCCAGAGGAGTTAACCGCTCCCAGGCCCTGGCCCAGCAGGGCTGCCACGCTGCAGCCCAGCCACAGCAACGATTTTAGCAAAGGAGCCAGGGCTGCTTCCTGATGGGCAAAACAGCCGCTGCAGAGGGAAAACAGCTGGCCCGGCCCCAGGCTCCTGAGGACAGAGGCAGAGCCTCAGAGGGCAGCTCCACATCTGGGACCCTGGGAGAGGAGGGATGGCCAAGTGGGAGAGGGGGGTCCTGTGGAGTGGGTGTGGGCATTGGGTGGGACCCCTGGAGAGGAGGGGGTAGGGCAGATTCCTGGAGCAGAGGCCGAGGCAGGCTAGATCTAAGTAGAATGGGCAGCATGACTCCAGCTGGATTTGGGGGGTCTCAGTCCCCCTCAAATAGGGAGATGAGGGGCAGGGGTGCTGATGGGGGGCAAGCCTGTGCTCGGCCTGGGGTCCTCTTGGAACTGGGCTTGGAAACTGAGGTGGGAGGGAGCCCAGGCGGGGCTCCTGGACTGCTCTCTGCTGAGCTGCACCTACGACCAGGAGCCGGGCATGGGCTCCTCCTCTGGCCAGGATCCTGGGCTACCTTGGCTACCAGGCTGGACAGGGGTCCAGAGAGCCCCCAACCCGGGACATGAAGCTGGCAGCTGGTAAGAGCTCCACCCAAGCATCCTCTCTGCTGTGGGCCCCCGTTCCCGGCCTGCTTGACTCTCAGGCCGGGAGGACCCCCAACCCTGGGGCTCTGTCTGGGCCCTGGGGCACCTCCAGGTGCCTCCAGACACTGGCAGGGAAGCAGCACCTGAAACCTTGCATGGGTGGGGCAGGGTAGGTTGAGGGTTAACAGGGGTGTGGCCAGAGTCCAGTGGACCAGAGCTGCCTGCCTGGGCTCACGACCCCCAAGTCCCACAGTCCAGACACCCCTAATGTCTCTCTGCCAAGGGGGTTCCTCTAGCCCCCCTTCCTAACCTCCAGAAAGGGGGTTGGCCCTCACCTTGGATATACCAACCTCCGAACCCCTGTCCCTGAGGAAGGTCACTCTGCAGAGCCTCTGCCAGTGGGCAGACCTTGGAGCTGCGGCTCCCATAGAAGGCGCTGGGGAGGGAACAGTTCTTCCAGGGTCGCTACTTCCCAGCCAGGGTGAAGCCTGAGGCACTGGTGCCACCAACTGGCCTTGGCCAGAACTACAATGGCTGAGAGATGGGGGTGAGAAGACGTTGCGGAAGAAAAACCCAGAGCCCAGCTAGATGGCTGTCCAGGGTGGTCTGGGTTCTATTCAGCCAGATGGGCCCAGTCACTTTTTTTTCAGGCATGCATCCTATTTGACCCAGAGAATGAGGCCTTAGACCCCCAGAGAAGAGCAGCTTCAAACTTTAAGCTGTATCTAAATCACCTGGGTGCTGGGTGGTTAACTGCCATCCCAGTTAATGATTCAGTGGGTATGGGGAGGGGCCTAAGTATTTGCATTTCTAACAATTTCTGGTTGGTCTGGGGACCATGCTTGAGAACCACTGCTTTAGCATTTCTGAGAATTTGGTCCAATGGTACCTTTGCAGAGTATGTCTTATTACTATATTTTGGGGGAATAAAAAATGAGTGTGAGAGTTCAGGTGTTTGCTCGGCCTCAGCAGTGACTCCACCGTATTTTTATTGAGGGCCCCCTCTATGCCCAGCTGGCCCTGCTCTAGGACTGGGGATAAAATAGTGAATGAGGCAGACACGTCCCTGCAGTGTTCCTCAGAACCCCCAGCCTGGCAGGTGTGTGTGGCGTGTGATGCTCCCACCTGGAGGCCTAAAAGGCAGCTCTGAGTAAGGCCCAAAAGACAACCCGATTCTTGTCCTGCTCCCCCTCAGGTCTCCCCCATTCAGTAACCAGCCAGGTAGCAAACGCCGAGTCAACCTGACTCCTCACTCCAGGATCTCCCGGCTTCCGGCTTCCGGCTTCCGGCTGTCCCCTGGGGCCCTCCCTGAGCTGCAGCCACAGCAACCTTTTTAAGACAAGTCATGTCACCCCTCTGTTTACCCCCTCCAATGTCTTCCTATTACACTTAAAAAAACCCGAAATCCTGCCTTGGCTTCAAAGCCCCCGGTGGCCCTCCCCTCTCACTGCGCTCCCCGTGCCACTTGGCTCCAGCCTCCTTGCTTATTCTGCCCTAGGACTTTGTTTCCAACTGTTCCCTCCACGTGCAACGAACACTTCCCCCAGAACGGACCTGGGCTGGCTGCCCTTCCGCTCTGAAATGTCTTCACTGAGCCCGCTACTTGGTATTACCTCCACCCCCAGCTACTCTCTGTTCTTATTAACTGGCTTTATTTTGCTCATAGCATTTCCCATTCTTTCAAACTATTAATGTGTTAGTTCGCTTGCTTCCGATCTCTCTCCCCTCACCAGAATGTGGGCATCCTAGGAGCAGAGATTGTCCTATGCACCCCAGGACCTGGAATTCTACCTGCACATGGCATGTGCTCAATAACTATTTGCTGAATGAATGCGATTATATAGGATGCCATGTAGGGTTATGCCCCTCCTGAGCCATGACATCAGGGAAGACTGTCCAGAGGAGGGAAGCTGAAGCTGAGACTGGAGGCCAGAAAGATCAGTTCAAGCAGGGAAACGAAAAAATAAAGGATGTGTGAAGGTCTTAAGCCATGGAGTGTTCTGGAAACTGTACATAGTCCAGTTGCTGAAACAGGAGATAGGGGCGGGGAGGGGAGGTCAGAGGAGTTGGACGAGCATCAGGCGGGTCCTGCAGGGCCAGGGCCTTGAGTGTTTTGAGCTCTATGCTGAGAGGAATGGGAAGCCCCTGAATGGTGTTACTGTCAGGCATTTTAGGGCACCAAGTGCAGAATGGTTTCTAGGGAGAACTCCTGGTGTGAAGGGGCTCTGGGCAGTGCAGTGCCCAGGGCCAGGCAAGTGCCAGTGCAGAAGGAAAGAGGTGGCCACCCACAGGAGACGCTGAGGAGGTGGATTGCCAGGATGGGCTGAGGGAGTGTGCTGAGAGAGGGACTTGTCATCAGTGACACCCAGGTCTCCAGCTCAAGGGACTAGCGAACAGAGGTGCTGTTCCCTAGAGTAGGGAGGCCACCAGAGGGGGAGCAAGCTTGGGGAAAAGAGCAGGGCTCTGTTTGGGACAGATGGAATTTGAGTCTGGTGGGCAGTTAAGACACACGTCAGTGTGAGGGAATGGTCCATGCAGTTAGCTGCTGAAGTGAGCCATCTTGGATGCAGAGGAAGCGTCCACTGCAGGGAGTGACCAAGAGAAAGGACACTGGTCTTGGCAGGAGCAGTTTGGCTGGAGCAGCCTTGGCATGTGTCAAGCTGCGAACAGAAATGAGAATGTAAAACAAAGAGGGAATAAAGCACAGATTCCCCTTTCCTGGGATCTGGAGGGAGAGATGAGACTGCAGACTGGGGCCAGTGTGCAGCTTGGCATTCTCTTATTTTAAATTGGGGAGATTTAGGTCCTTTGGAATGTTGAAGAAAGGATCCACAAGACAGGGAGGTTGGTGATCCCGGACGGGCAAGAGGAAGGGATCTGGAGCCCAGGGGCGGTTCCATAGTGAAGAGGGGGTGCCTCTTCCATTGTGCCAGGTGGTGAGAGCAGAGGCTGGCTTGGGGAGCAGGGCTGGAAGGTTTAAAGGCTGGAAATGAAGAAGAGTTCCTAGGTGTTGGCTTCTGTTTCCTCCAGAAAGTCACAGGGAGATCCTCGCTGCAGTGGGGGCTGCAGAAACTATGGGCATGTGAAAAGCCACTGAGGAGAGGGGCCACTGAGGAGCAGAGGGAAACTGGACTGTTGGGCTGGCCGAGTCCAGCTGAGAGTGGAGATCACAGGTTTGCAGCAGTCCTAACCTACCCCAAAGTGAGGTGGCTATAGGGCTTTTCCAGGCAGGGGTGATGTGAGAATCCCTGGGCAAGGGAGTCAGTGATTGGCTGGACCAGGGAGGGTGAGCTGGGAGGGAGGGAGGTGAAGATGGGAGGAGTCAATACTTTGGGAGAAGGGGAAGGACTTGGGGCCTGAGGAGAATGGAGAAGACCCCCATGACCAATAGGATGGGTGGGGCTCTGGGATGCCCCTGGGATGGATGAGGTGGGGGCACAGCTTCACTTTAGAAAGGGAATCCCCATTCTGTGGCTGGGCGTGCCTTCTGGCCAGAGGCCAACATGTGAGAGAAGGGACATGTGAGTCTTGCCAGATGTTTCCAAGGGGCTTTGGGCCTTCCATTGCAGGGCCACTGCTGGGAAGCTGCCCACCTGGAAGCTTCAGCTGGGGTCTGGTGGAGGCTTTGGAGCCAGGCTGGAGACCAGGACTCCAGGGTTTGATGCCCCCACATGCTGCACCATCACTAGGCAAGTCCATTCCTTGCTGGGCCCCTGGCCCTCCCCTCTCAGTGGAGACAGTGTGTGCAGGCTTGGCCCTACACCCAGAGGTGCCACAGGAGAGTAGGCCTTCCCACTGGGTGGGGGGGGGGTGAATGGAAGGGGGGCCTGGCTGTTCCCCAGTCATGTCTGGAAGCCCCAGGAATTCCTGCGCCAGGCTCCAGAGGGCCATCCGTTCAAGTGCATTCATTCTGTCAAGGAATCCTTACAACCCTGCCCAGATGAGGAGCTGAGGCTCAGATCAAGTGGCCTGACTGGGGTTGGTGGCAGATGCCCAGAGCACTGGCGCCTCCGGGCCCATTCCCTCCCCTGCCTTCTCCTAAGAGAGGATAGAGACCCCTTTCCATCTCAGCAGGGGCTTCAGGACCCCGCCTGTACCGAGGGGAGGCCAGAAAGACTGTTCCTGCTTTGGAGGGGGCTGGGTCACCCTGGGTGGCTCTGTGGTGCCCCTAGGTCTACACTCAGTCTAAGAGTGGACTTTGCTCTCGTTAAGGGCCGGAGCGGCGACGGAAGCCAAGACGATGACACGCGGGAGACGCCGGGCTCGGAAAGCAGAGGGATGGCGCGCCCAGGTCAGGGGAACCCCGTCACCGTCCCCCAAGGCGGGTCTTGCTCTCAGGCCCACGCGTGGCCCCTTGAGTCTGAGAAGCTCCGTCTGGGCCCGCCAGAGGGCGCCCGCGGCCAGAGAGGGGGCGGGGCCGGGGACCCGGGAAGGGCCGCCGCGGAGCCGGGGCCGCTCCGCGGAGTCTGCGGCTAAGGGCCGAGGGTCGGATGGCTGGCGGGGAATCCGTATTCGGGCGTCGGACGCTCAGTGGAGCCGGTTTCCGGGCCTTGAACGCTCAGGGAGCGAGTGTTTCTCAGACGTCGGGGCAGCTGGGATGCCGTCACCCCAGACCCTCCCCTCTTCCTCCTTTCACCCCTCCGTCGTCCAGCCGGGGGGCGGGGGGGGCGCCGGTGGGTGCTGCTCCTAGGTCGGGTCTGGGGCGGGTCTCCGGGCTCTGGCACTCCCGTGCCCCTGGCATCGGAGTGGCCCCTTGAGAATCCACGGATAGGGCTGGGGCTGGGAGCCCATTCTTGGGGGGTTCGCTCCGCCAACCCTCTCGGGGCCCCCCTTGGCTCCGCCCCGGACCCAGGCCCCGCCTCGCCCCGCCTGGGCCGCCCCGCCCACTCCCCTCGGCCGGCCCGGGAGCCCCGGGGGCCACCGCAGCCGCCTCTCGAGCGGCCGCCATGCGCGCTGGCCCCGCCGCCCCGCTGCTCCAGCTGCTGCTCCTGCTGGGGCCGCGGCTGCAAGCTGTGGGCGTCTCGGAGCCGCCGCTGCCCGCCGTGGTCCTTGCCATCCTGGCCCGCAATGCCGAGCACTCACTGCCCCACTACCTGGGCGCCCTGGAGCGGCTGGACTACCCCCGGGCCAGGCTGGCCCTCTGGTGAGAGAGACCGGACTTTGGCACCCACTGGGCACCTTCCCACCAGCCCCACAGAGAGCCTCCGCTTCAGATGCCCTGTCTACTCCCTGTCCAGACACCACCCAGACAGGCCCAGGCCCTTGCATGCAGGCCTGTCACAGGACCCCTTCTCCCCCTGGCCCTGCAGACTGACCTCTGGGGCCTTAGGCTGACTCCGGGACACCCACCCTGGCCCCTGCTCCCCCTCTTGGCACCTCTGGGTGTTAAGTTGGGCCCAGACCCTCTTGCCTTAGCCCTCAACCCCCATGGGACCGTCGTTGGCCTGACTTGTAATGGAGCAGACAGGATAGCTGGATCCCTTGGGGCCCCACGTGGCAGACATCAGCAGGACCGGGGATTCCTGGGGAGCAGGTGGGGTTGCCTGGGCTCCATGTTGCTCTGCAGAGTAGTCAGACTGGCTCCCCCTTTGCGGGGCTGGTTCTAGCCTCTTCCAGAAGAGGGGCTGGGTCCTGCCAACCAGGCATAGACCCTCCCTGGAGTCTGCATCCAGGCATCCCCACAGGGACTGTGGAATCAGAGGCCACAGTCTGTGGAGGCCAGAGCAGGGAGGAGGCCTGCGCAGAGGCTGGGGACAAGCTGAGAGAAATGACAGACTACTCTCCACATCGCGTGGGAGTTGGGCCGGGGGTGGAGCCGTGGCCTGGGGAGGCTGCCCACAATTACCACAGTTCAGGAGTTAGTTAGTTCCCACCCCTACAAGATTTGACACGTAGTTAGTCCTCACTTCTGAGGAATTGGCTTAAAGGAGCAGTACCACCGAAAACCTGAGGTCCTGGAGAAACCCCTTGCCTCTCTCCGTCATGGGAGCCCCTTCTGCAAAGAGGAGGAGGGGTCCTGCTCTGTGGCAGTGGAGCTTGGGCTCATCAGCGCTTCTCCTGGAGGCTCACAGTGTGCTCTGGTTCTTACCACAACTTGCAATGGAAGGAAGGAGCAGCTCCTCTCTCCAGTCCCGACTCAGACAGGAGAGGGGGCTGACCTGTCACACAGGGAAGATAACCAGGGAATACGGCAGGGTGTTTAAAGTTGAGTACATTTCATCTTTCAAAATGTATTTGCATTCCGTTATATCAGCCCATGAGCGAGGCAGGACCGCTAATAGTTACAGAGGGAGGAAGGGAAGCCCAGAGAAGGCCACGACTTGCCTGAGGCCACACAGCGGGTCACAGACCCGTGATCAGGACCTGGCTGCCTGCCCTCCTCCATAACACACCTACCTCTGCTGCACACAAGAGAGGCCAGCTTCCCACGTGTTGGTGTTCCAGGGATCAAGGCTGCCTTGGGGTTTGGTCCTTCAATGGCTCTGCCCCTCACCCTTTCCTCTTGTGTCCCCAGGTGTGCCACGGACCACAACGTGGACACCACCACCAAGATGCTGCAGGAGTGGCTGGCGGCTGTGGGTGATGACTATGCAGCTGTGGTCTGGAGGCCCGAGGGGGAGCCTAGGTGGTGATCTGAGGGGAAAGGTTTTGGGGAAGACGGGCAGCAGCTGCAAACTGGAGAGGAAGAGGGACAGCACCGAGCCACAGCCTCCAGGCCAGGGCTCCGTCCATTGCTCTTCACCTGCCCCATGGGAACATCCAGTCTCTTTACCCTCTCAGGTCCTACCCAGACGAAGAGGGTCCCAAGCACTGGACCAAAGAAAGGCACCAGTTTCTGATGGAATTGAAACAGGAAGCCCTGACCTTTGCCAGAGACTGGGGGGCTGATTATATCCTGGTAAGAAAGCCTGACCTAGGATTGGGCTTCCCACAGGTGGTGGTGTCTGTCCCTGAAAGAACTCTTGGCGTGACTTACCCACCTTAGGCTGGATCCTTCAGCTAGCAACATGGGTCAGACCCAGACCAGATATTGAGCTTGATCCCTATGCTTGAGTTCAGACTAGTACTTAGCCTGGATCCTTGAGACAGATCCTGGAGTATATATATAGCCTAGGTTCCCGGGCTCGAACCTATAGGGTAAACTGAGCCTAGTTCCCTAGACTAGAGCTCAGAGTAGGTCTTTCGTTCTACTGCCTCAGTCAGATCTCAGATAAAGTTCTTTGGACAGCAACAAAAGTCTAATCTCTGGACCCAATCCCCGAGCCATGCCCCAGACTAGATCCTTGGTCCTGAAACAGGTCTACTAGCTTATAGGTTAGACCTCTCTAAGGGAAACCCTTTGAATCCTGGGAGACTCTCTGGATCTCTGGCAATCTGAAGGAACTCTACTCACTGAATCCTTGGGGTGCTGTGGCCTTGTCTGGGGCCTGTGGCATCCTCCTCCCCAAAGTTTGCAGATACAGACAACATTCTGACCAACAACCAGACACTGCGGCTTCTGGTAGAGCAGGGGCTGCCCGTGGTGGCCCCAATGCTGGATTCCCAGACCTACTACTCCAATTTCTGGTGTGGGATCACCCCCCAGGTAAGGCCATGGATAGGGGCCTCAGGAGGCCTGAGGTCTGGATGGCAGGGACATGGCGGAAAGAGCCTACAGGCCTGGGGGTGTTCTGGGGATGGAGAGAGGCCCTCTTGCATCCAGAGCAACCCCTTCCCCAGGGTTACTACCGCCGCACAGCTGAGTACTTCCCCACCAAGAACCGCCAGCGCCGGGGCTGCTTCCGTGTCCCCATGGTCCATTCCACCTTCCTGGTATCCTTGCGGGCTGAGGGGGCAGCCCAGCTTGCCTTCTACCCCCCTCACCCTAACTACACCTGGCCCTTCGATGATATCATTGTCTTCGCCTATGCCTGTCAGGCTGCTGGTAAGGATCAGCTCTCCTTGAGCTTTCCTTGGAGGCGTCTAGGCCTTTGCACATGCTGTTCCCTCTGCTTTGCATGTCCTTCTTCACTCTGCAATTCAGCTTAACTCCTGTTTATCCTTCAGGTCATGGCTTTTCTTGACCCCACTACCCCAGTAGGTTAGGTGTCCTTATTCTGGCTCCATAGGTGTCTCTGTCCTTGTAGGTGCTCCATAAATATTAGGCAAATATTTATGGAGCACCTACAGTGTGCCAGGCACTGGGGAGACAGTGGTGACTCAAGCTAGGCAGTATCTGACTTCCTGGAACCTCCAGTCCAGTCCAGTCAAAGGATCACACCAATCAATGTCCAATCACAACTGTGACAGGAAGGAGAGCTTGATTACAGGTGCTCTGAGAGCTTAGATTAGAGTTGACCTGGTCAGGGAAGTCTTCCTGGAGGATGTGAACTTTGGGGCTTTATGGACAGGCATTAGCAAGGCAAACAGAGCAAGAAAGAGCATTTCAGGCAACAGGACCAGCAGGTACAAAGTCCCTGTGGTAGCAGGGAACACAAGGCAAGAGGCTGGAGCACGGTAAGAGAGGGAGGGCATGGTGCAGGCAGAGGCAGGAAGGGTAGGCAGGGCTGTCTGGTCTTTAGCCTGAGAACACTGGGCAGCCATCAGAGGACTCGTGCACTGGGTCACCAGCAGGACTGGGCCCAAGACTTCTCTGCTGGGTTCTGCCAGCCTTCTTCCCACTCCTCACTGGGCCTTTCTCCGCAGGGGTCTCAGTCCACGTATGCAACGAGCACCGTTATGGGTACATGAACGTGCCCGTGAAATCCCACCAGGGGCTGGAGGATGAGAGGGTCAACTTCATTCATCTGATCCTGGAAGCTCTAGGTGAGGGCTAGAAGCCTGTGTGCCTGCCTGCTGCCACCACGTCCAGCCTTCCATGTGCCCCTTCTCCTAGGCTCTGGACCTAGGGGCAGTTAGCCTCACTCCTAACTCATTCCCTGACTCTGGGCAAGTCCCCTTCCCTACTGGCCTCAGTCACCCATCTCTACGATAGAGAAGGTGGATTCTGTGATCCCTCAGGGCCCTTCCTGCTGGACATTCTGCCGAGGGGGCAGGAATGAGGTGGGGGGCTAGGACATCAGGGTCACCGCTGCCAAGAGCCAGGAGGATCTCATGATTGGGGGTGTTTCTCTCTGCAGTGGATGGCCCCC